>NC_041728.1:123131471-123437877 GCF_004115215.2 Ornithorhynchus anatinus
CAAATCATTTAATTTCTCTGTGCCTCAGTTACCTCATCTGTAAAATAGGGATTAAGGCTGAGAGTCCCATGTGGGACAGCCTGAGGAGCAGCCTGTTGTAGTGGAAAGAGCACAGGTTTGGGAGTCAGAAGGTCATGGGTTCTAATTCCGACTCCACCACTTGTCTGCTGTGTGAACTTGGGCAAGTCATTTCTTGCCCTACTGAGCTCCTTATAATAATAATAATGTTGGTATTTGTTAAGCGCTTACTATGTGCCGAGCACTGTTCTAAGCGCTGGGGTAGACACAGGGGAATCAGGGTGTCCCACGTGGGGCTCACAGTCTGCATCCCCATTTTACAGATGAGGTAACTGAGGCACCGAGAAGTTAAGTGACTTGCCCAAAGTCACACAGCTGACAAGTGACTTATCTTCCCTCCCAAACCCTGTCCTCTTCCTGACTTCCCTGTCACTGTGGACGGTACGACCAACCTTCCTGTCTCTCAAGCCCGTAACCTTGGTGTCATCTGTGAGTCAGCTCTCTCATTCACCCCACACATCCAATCTGTCACCAACGCCTGCAGGTCTCACCTTGACAATATCACCAATATCCTCCCTTTCCTCTGCACCCAAATGGCTATCATACTGGTACAAGTGCTCATAATATCCCAGCTGGATTATCGTGTCAGCCTTCTCTCTGACCTCCCTTCCTCCTTTCTCTCCCTGCTCCAGTCTATACTTCATTCCACTGCCCGGATCATCTTCCTGCAGAAACGCTCTGGACATGTCACTCTCCTCCATAAAAAACCTCCAGTAGTTGCCCATCAACCTCCACACAAAAAAAAAACTTCTCACTCTGGGCTTCAAGGCTGTCCATCACCTTGGCCCCTCCTACCTCTCCTCCCTTCTCTCTTTCTACTGCCCACACCACAGGCTCCACTCCTCTGCCACTCACCTCCTCACCGTCCCCCGTTCACGCCTATCCCGCGTCGACCTCTGGCCCATGTCCTCCCCCTGTCCTGGTATGCCCTCCCTCCTCACCTCCACCAAACTAACTCTCTTCCCCTCTTCAAAGCCCTACTGAGAGCTCACCTCCTCCAAGAGGCCTTCCCAGACTGAGCTTCCCCTTTTCCCTCTGCTCCCTCTCTGCCCCACCTTCACTTCCCCTAGGCTAAGCCCCCTTTCCCTCTGCTCCTCCCCCTCTCCCTTCCCCTCCTCTCAGCACTGTGCTCATTTGTATATATTTTTATTACCCTATTTATTTTGTTAATGAGGTGTACATCCCCTTGATTCTATTTATTGTGATTATGTTGTCTTGTTTTTGTCTGTCTGTCTCACCCGATTAGACTGTAAGCCTGTCATTGGGCAGGGATTGTCTCTATCTATTCCCGAATTGTATATTCCAAGCACTTAGTACAGTGCTCTGCACATAGTAAGTGCTTAATAAATACTATTGAATGAATGAATGAATAATGAATTTCACTTCTCCGCATCTCAGTGACCTCATCTATAAAATGGGGATTGAGACTGTGAGCCCCACATGGGTCAGGGACTGTATCCAACTCAATTTGATTGTATCTATTCCAGTGCCTGGCACATTCATTCATTCATTCAATTGAATTTATTGAGCGCTTACTGTGTGTAGAGTGTTGTACTAAGTGCTTGGAAAGTACAATTCGGCAACAAATAGAGACAATCCCTACCCAACATGCTCACATTCTAGAACGGGGGAGACAGACAAAAAAATAAAGCAAGTGGATAGACATCAATAGCATAAATGTAAATAAATAGAATTATAGATATATACACATCATTAATAAAATAAATATAATAATAAATATGTACATATATACACAAGTGCTGTGGGGAAGGGGGTAGAATAGAGGGAGGGAGTATAGAGCACTTGACAAATAACACATAATAAACACTTAACAAATGCCATTATTATAGAATGTGGCCTAGTGGATAGACCACAGGCCTGGGAGTCAGAAGGTCATGGGTTTTAATCCCAACTCCACCACATGTCTACTGTGTGATCTTGGGCCAGTCACTTCACTTCTCTGGGCCTCAGTTCCCTCATCTGTAAAATGGGGATTAAGACTGCAAGCCCTATGTAGGATAGAGACTGTGCCCAACCCAAATATCTTGGAACTACCCCAGCGCTTAGAACAGTGCTTGGCAAATAATGAGCACTTAACAAATACTATCATTATTATCAGGGAATAGGTTTCTTGGGGTGAAGTGGAGCTTCGTAAGAAGAGACTGGGAACCAATTCTATAAAGACTGATGTTACTAAACAGGATTATTTGCAGCTCACATTTTGACAAGTAACCAAGGTATGGTTCATCCTTTTGGCTCTAATAGCCATTTAAGGAAGCGTGAAGAATTGATTGGAGCCCTTGCACTCTCCTCATTACATTACCAATCATTGATGGACTTAGTTGCAAGACCAGTGGCTGGTTAGGGAGCAGGGTCTGTTGTGACTGCAGAGAAGCCCCTGATTTTCCTATCAGATTAGCAGGGACAAAAGGGAGGGTTTCATGAGAAATATACCACCCAGGATCATTTGGCCACTGTGAGGCAAGGAAAATGTGGCTGCCCCATCCTATTCTGTATGGCATCCTTTTTTTATGGCATTTGTTAAACATTCACTACGTATCAAAAACTGTTCTAAGCACTGAGGTAGATACAATTAAGTTGGACACAGTACATCCTTACGTTAATTTTCATGCCTAGTAGAAAGCACATAGGCCAGGGAATCAGAGGACTGGAGTTCTAATCCTGTCTCTTGAATTTACCTGCTGTATGATCTCGGACTAGTCATTTAACTTCTCTGTACCTCGGTATCTTCATCGGTAAAATGGTCAGACTATGAGTCCCATGTGGGACAGGGACTGTGTCCAAATTGATGAGCTTGTTATTTACCCCTGTACTTAATACAGTGCTTGGCACCGAGTAAGCACTTAACAAGTATAACAATTTTTTATCATTATCATTAATAATAATAATATTAAGTACAGGTTGCATTTTGTTTGACATTATGTTATTCTCTGTGGGCATACGCCATCCCTTCTATGCCTTGTGGAAGTCCACTTGAAGCCCCAAACCTAACACGTTTCCCTGAGGTCTCCCCTGATCCCTCTCTTGTCCCAAACCCTTTATATTCTCCTGCCAGATCTTTGGTTTGCAGATGTTTCTTCCTTATACGCAGACACTTTCAAACTTTTTTCCACTAACTCACAGTACTGTGTCCCTTGTGACCTATCTTCTTTTCTTAGCTTTTCCCCGGCCCAAGCCTGAATCTGGAAAACAAACCAACAAAGAAATCCTCACTATTCTCAACTGATATTTAACGCAGAAATATATGGCTCATTTCAAAGCTATAAATGCAACTGAATATTTAAACCTATGTCTTTTCACAGACGTGAACGAAGGTTTACTTTGTTCTGTGAGTGGAGGATAACCAAATAGCCTGTTGTGTTTTTAGAAGATGTCTGCCTACTGATACTGAGGGATGTTCAATCACTGAACTAAACTAGGATTAAAAATAGGCTCCATGCTTCTAAGGGCTTTTTCAACAGGCCAATTCAAAGATTTTGTTCCACCAAGGGGTAACGTCCTTATGTCAAAGACAGGGTAATGAGGGAAGACAGACCAAGATTTTTTCTTTTCCTTCCCAGGATACATAGCAAGTTGTTGAACTGAAGTTGTTTGCAAAGTGCTCTCTGAGCTATTTCATTTTCTCTCTTCTAAAGCCAGATATTTCAATGGAAAAGTAAGCCATCTCCATCTAAAGCCATTTTATGCCACTCTAAGAGGATTCAGCACTTGTCTTTGATATGTTCTTGGGTTCTGCATGATTTCTTGTTTGGCGGATGCTTTAATGATGGTCTTAACTGGATCAGGGCAACCTTTTCTTGCTCTTCTCCACCCCAAGCTTCTATTCTTCCCTCTGCCTCCCTCCTTCTCACAGTCACACATCACTGACAGTATGGGAGACAAAGACAGAACTGTCAGGGACGAGTTGTCAAGAGGAGATCAAATGCAGTATCGTTATCGGAACATGGCACGGGGTGACTCAGACGGCACCGATTATTCACTCATCCCCCACATCCTGTTAGATACAGAGCAGATAAGAGAGCATCAGGGTGCTTTGACGGAGACCTGGCGGTGGTTTCTGGAAAGATGAAAACATTGTCCAAATGTCACGGAGCTGCTCCCAAAGGTTATAGCAAGTGCTGTGATAACATACCTAGGGATTGGAGGGGAAAACAACTTGTCAGACTTGCAAATCTTTGATTTAGGGTGGAGTTCACTTGGATCTGTACCCTTTGGGCACTTGATATTCATCTCCCTCCCTCAACACTACATCACTTATGTCCAGATGGGAAGCAGCGTGGTCTAGTGGGTAGATCATGGGTCCAGGAGCCAGAGGATTTGGGTTCTAGCCCCAGCTCCACCAGTTGCCTGCTGTGTGACCTTGGGCTAGTCAGGCAACTTCTCCGCTCCTCAATTTCGTCACATGCAAAATGGAGATTCAATACCTGTTCTCCCTTCTACTTATACTGTGAGCTCCATGTAGGATAGGGGCCATATCTGGCCTAATGAGCTTGAATCTACTGCAGCACTTAGAACAGGGCTCAACAAATAGCAAAAAACTCTGCAATTTATTTATACTAATGTCTGTCTACCCCTCTAGACTGTAAGTTCACTATGGATCGGAAACACATCTACCAGCTCTATTATATTGTACTCTTCCAAGCACTTAGTACAATGCTCTATGCACAGTGAGCTCTCAATAAATACCACTGACTGATTGATTGGTAGAAAGTTGTTTTCCTTTGTTCTCATAGTTGGGTTATGGTTTATATTCCTAAACCAGGATCAAACTAGATTGGATAATTGGAATAGAAGTTGTTAACTCCCACCCCAACTTCCAGACTTTTATAATTTAGCTTCTTGGTAGTTGTCAGAGGCCACATGAGGTGATTTATCTTCTACCTTGGAGCCATATTTGTTGGATCTAGATTTAGAATTTGTTACCTGGATATACCAAAGAGTTGTTTTATCTGCTTGATTGGGGCCAGGAATTCTGAATGGAACTAGTTGATAAGTGGAGTTTACCTCTCCTCTTCCCAATACACCTTCACTCAGTCTCTCAGGGTCTTGAATGGGAACTTTGAATTAGTCACTGAGAATCATTCATTCATTCAATTGTATTTATTGAATGCTTACTATGTACTAAGCGCTTGGAAAGTACAATTTGGAAAGAAATAAAGACAATCCCTACCCAGCAGCAGGTCCACAGTCTAGAAGGGGGGAGACAGACAACAAAACAAAACAAATAGACGGGCATCGGTAGCATCAATATAAAAAGAAGTATAGATATATACACATCATTAATAAAATAAATAGAATATAAATATGTACAAATATACAAAAGTGCTGTGGGGTGGGGAAGGGCATAGAGCAGATGGAGGGAGTAGGGGTGATGGAGAGGGGAGGAGGAGCAGAGGAAAGGGGGTGCTTAGTCTGGGAAGGCCTCCTGGAGGAAGTGAGCCTTCAGTAGGGCTTTGAAGGGGGGAAGTGTGCTAGTTTGGTGATGTGAGGAGGGAATATTTAGTGAATATTTAATAATTGGGGTTTCAAAGTAGGGCTGTTGGGACATACCAGCTCAGCTCAAGCAGGGATTTGTGCAGTTGCCAGTGAAACCTTTTGCCTTATCCTATACATTGCCTGTCTAAACTGACTCTGTACACAGAAAGAGTTATGCAGTTGGATTTGGAGGTTCACTGGAAATTGGAGAAGGCCTAGGGAAACCCAGAAAACAGCAAACACAAATATTTTCATTAGTTTTTATTCTAATTGTTTTCATTTGGGATTCTCATTCTCCTATTTGGGCTCCAGCCCTCCTCTCTCAAGCACTTGATAGAGAATTATGCATCTAGTCGGTGTTCAAAAAATGCTACTGATTATTTTGACTAGTGCCATTATTTTGCTTCTCTCCAAGTTATAGATTAATATTCCCTTGATAAACTGTCTTGGACTGGAACATGTTCTAATATAAATTACCATTTGAATTTGAAGATAACTTTATTAATCATGTTATTTTCCATTCCAAATGTGCCCATTGGTATCCCAAGCTTATGCTGTGTATAGTAATGTTAAGTTCTTTTTAGGACTGAACTGTCAGTCCTCAGGATGTGGAATAAATGTCTGTAGCGAGGATTTTTAGGAGCAAGGGTATAACAGGACTGGTGGCATCCTGAGGAATCTTACTAGAAGCAATCAATCGATAGTGGTATTTATTGAGTGGTTTTGTTTGCAGAGCACTGTACTAAGTGCTTGAGATAGGGAAGCAGTTCGACCTAGTGTAAAGGGCACAGAATTGAGAGTCAGAGGATGTGAGTTCTAAGCCTGGCTTTGCCACTTGGCTGCTGTGTGACACTGGGCAAGTCATTTAGCTTCTCTGTTTCTCTTTCCTATGTTGTAAAATAGGTTTTCATGCCTGATCTCCCTTCTACCAAGACAGTGAGACCTAATGGGACAGGGACTGTGTCCTAAGCCCATGACTAATACCATTTTTACCTGCCCAATCAATGGCTTTTATTGAGGATTTACTGAGCACCTAGCAATTGGGAGAGTACGACAAGCAAGTCACCTATCTGTTCTTCATAATGGAACTTATAATGCTAATGGAGGAGACAGACAGAAGACATTTATTAGTAATAGGGTTGAGGGGAGGATATAACAAAAACCGATACAAATGTTGAAGTATGAAATAGGTGGGTAAATAATTGGGTCTACACAAAGATAATGATATTCATATGCACTTAAGTGCTGAAAATAGAAATAAAATCAATGCTAAGGGTGATCATTAGGTTGATGCCACTAGGTTGTTTTGAATTAGTTAGGGAAGGCTAGCTGGAGGTGTTGAATTTTAGGAGGAATTTGAAGAAGGGGAGAGGTGTAGTGTTGCAGATTTGGAGAAGGAGTTCCAGGCTGAGAGAAAAATGCATTTAAAGGCAAGGTTGGGGGGAGCAAAAAGTGTGAATTGAGGATTAGCAGGTGAAGAGTGGAACAGCATGGCCTAGTGGCAAGAGCAGGGGCTTCTGAGTCAGAGGTAGTGGGTTCTAATCCTAGCTAAACCACTTGTCTACTATGTGACCTTGGGCAAATCATTTAACTTCTCTGTGCCTCAGTTACTTCATCTGTAAAATGGGGATTGAGACTATGAGCCCCACCTGGGACAACCTGATTACCTTGTATATACCCCAGCACTTAAAACAATGCTTGGCACATAGTAAGTGCTTAAAAAATACCATCATTATAATTATTATTATTATTATTGAGTGGCTGTTCTGCATGTTAGTAATCAAATTCTCAAATACCCAGTGGAACAAACTGGCTCTAATTATGTCACTGTTTACACCTCTGGTAGCAGAATACTTTGGGGAAAAAAAAAAACATGTAGATATCCCAACATTTTCAAATTTCAAATTAGGCCATGGATATTTGTTTTATGTTAGCCCACCACTTAGAAAACCCCATGAAAGTGCTCAACTTGTCCATTACCTCTTAGAATCTTTATTTCTTCAAGACAGTTTTTTTTTTAAAGGCAAACAATCTGACAGCCTTTCTAATACCCAGTCAAGAAGAATGTAAATTGGAGGCAAGAGTGAAAGACAGTTTAGATGTGTGCTCTCTTGATTTTGAATAGACTTAAGTGTCTTCTGACTAGTGTGCATGATGTTGATTGAAAAAAGATGCTATCTTCAAAAATCAGTAAGCAGTGAAATATATGTTTTCTATTAGTAAATCCCAAAAAGAAGTCCCAAGGTGGGTGGTTCTGTTTCTTATCTTTTGAATAATTAAGTGGCAAGAACCTTAGAAAGCAAGATGTTTAATAGGTAATACCTTTAGGAAAAAAAAAAAAAACAAACAACAATGAAACCCTCAGTCCTTCTGTGATTCACAGTTAAGACCAAAATAAGCATAGCAGGTGTTGCTAAAAATGCTTAGGTTTATAATTAATACAGTAGGTCTTTGGGGAAACTGTATTTTCATTCTGATTGCCAAAAGATTCCCTGCTTTCTCTGGGCTGTTGAACACACCAGATGCATTTTATCTTATTTTGCTTGCTCTTTAGTTTTTTGCTACACATCCTTTATTAATGAGGGAGATTCTGGCCCAAATCAGAAAAATGATTAAGCTCTTTTCTGCTTGATAGTCCTTTAAATTTAACCAGTAAGGTTCCGCTCCAAGCGGGAAAGCTCTGATACTCCAGTCGGCAATTTCCCTTGAAATACTCTTGTCTATTTCTGTTCCTTAAGATGGATTTGAGAACAAGAATACCACTCTTTTTCAGAAATAGATGATTTTAAAGAAAAAGAGAATTTTTGAAATGTTTCTGTCTCAGTTTCGGCAGCAGGAAGTCAATATGAAGGAAGGAACTGCTGCTATTTTTTCTATCTATTCCTCATTTCAGTATACAGTCTGAGTACAGCAGGCAACCTGATATATAAAGTTATAAATATATATATCTATATATATTATAGATATATATATATATAGATAAATAAAGTTATATATATATGTGTGTGTATATAAATATATGCATATATATGTGTGTATATAAATACAGAGAGAGAGAGAGAGAGACATTGAGAGTCTTCTTATACAACACAGGGAAACAAAATAAGCTCAAGGCTGTGTTCAGAGTAAACAAATATTTCACAGAAGTAGGGTGGCCTAGTGAAAAGATCTCCCTCCTCCTGTGAAATAGGGCCTGGGGGTTAGGGGGCCTGGATTCTAATCCTGCCCTTTCACCTGCTTGTTGTGTGACCTTGATAATTCACTTACCTTTTCTGTGCCTCAGTTCCTCATCTCTAAGATGAGGATTAAATACTTTTTCTCCCTCCTATTAGACTGTGAGCCCCAAGTGGAACAGAAAGTATGTCTGACCTGATTATCTCCTATCTACCCCAGCACATATTAAGGTGTTAGGCACATAGTAAGTACAACATATACCATAATTATCAGATTTCATTATGAATAATAATCATTAAAAATGAAATTATTTTTTTCCAAAAAGGGGTCAAATCACTCCAATGTTTAGGGGTTGAACATTTGCCAGGATCCTTCTGTTAAATGGCAGCTACTGATTCTTCAGGAAAACAGTAGGTTAGGCTGATATAGTAAAGATGGCACATGACTTTGAACACAAAGATTGCTCGCAAAAGAAGAGGAAAGGAGATTCTGTGCTGAGATGGGGAAAATGAATGCTTCTAGAGGACTATATGCTATTGAAAAGGGTTTTGTCTAGTGGGAATTGGATTTATTTTGCATCAGCCTCTCAATTAATTACAATTGACTATTTTTTCCATGTCAACTGTTTCTTCTATTCTTGTATCATTCTGTATCTCAAGCATTCAAGCATGGAATAGCTCAGTCACTTTAAGCTTAATTAAACTCATACTCCCCTAAAATTGCTATATGGGTCTAATGTTCTGATTAGATTATGATATTTACAAACCAATTTGCATAAAATATGTTATATTCATTTATTTTACCAGCAATGTTACCCTCAGTGGTTATTCTTTCTAATCATCCCATGATTGCCAAAAAGATTGGTGAAGAATATAGTGGTAAACTAGCCATGTAAACTAGTACAGGCCTAAAGGTTTTTGGCTTCAAAGAAACTCAGATGCAATTAAGAAAGAAATGAAAATGAATGACAAAAAGTGAATATATGTCTGATAGTATTGTTCTTCCTCTGGCTCCTGATCTCTCTGTCATCAGGTGCATAGTTGAAATGACACTTAAATTCTGGTGGAACACTTCAGGGAACATGGCACTGATATTAGCTGAATTGTATATAGGGTTTTATTGAGCTGAACAGTTAAATATTGACCAAGACAAAATCAGTCAATATTTTTCACTTACAGGATGAAGTAAGTAAGTCTAGATGGAGATTTTCATATGCCTTAAAACTATTATAGTAGGAAATATCTGGGAACCTCACCCCACATGAGTTTTTCCCACTTGGTCAAATTTTTAGACCCCCAATCCAATGGGGAGAAATGGAGACCAAAAAAATTTTCTTTGTTGAAAAAATATAACCATTAAGCCTTTCAAAATAATGTGAAGATTTCACTATAAAATATTTTACTGTATAAATTATCATTCTGAAGGGATCATCTATTTAGAAGGTCAGGGAAAAATATTACTGAAGTTACACTCATTACACTATAGGATTTTTGGATAAGCATGTATAAATATTAGACTGTTGACATCACTTATTTTCTCCCCTTTGTGAGTCAAAAATTTTCTTCCTAATGGAGATGGAATGGTTATTCTCTCATTTAGAAGTTTTATCATCTAGTGTATAGAATCAAGTAATGTATTCCCTCAGGCAGTGACATTGGTCAAAACACATGGATCATTTCATTCTTGTTTTAGTCACTTATTATTCAGTCATATTTCTTGAGCCCTTTCTATGTGCAGAGCACTGTACTAAGCTTTTGATTCTGGAATTTGGAAGAAACAATTGGGTTAGAATAAACAATAAAAGTCCTATATATGGTTCAATAACATCAGTGTTCTTTGATAGCACCATATGGGTGCAACCCTGACCATTTAATCACCTCGCCTCAGCCCTGTTTTTAGATTGTCTTGTGGTGAAGAGTTCTTTTTTTCCCTTCACTCTGCTAAGCTTTTATTTGTAGGCTAGCCAGAGCATCAATTTTGGTGTGAAGTAATCTCAGCGTGCTTAAAAATACAATTTATGATAGCTAGATTTTCAGAGTGGTCAAACATCTTTCCTCTCCATCCAAACTGTTACCATGCTGATCCAAGTTCTTATCCTAGCCCGCCTTGACTACTGCATCTGCCTCCTCAATGACTTCCCAGACTCCTGTCTCTCCCCACTCTAAACCATACTTCACTCTGCTGCACAAATCATTTATCAGCAAAAATGTTCGGTTCATGTCACCTCACTCCTCAGAAACCTCCAATGGTTGCCCATCCACCCCTGCATCAAACAGAAACTCCTTCCATTGGCTTTAAAGCTGTCGATCAGCTTGCCCCGTCCTACCTCCTCTCATTAATTTTCTACAACAACTCAGTCTGCACACTCCATTTCTCTAGTGCCAATTTACTCACTGTGCCCGATATCCTCTATCTTGCCACTGACTCCTTGCTCATGTCCATTCCCTACTCTAGAGCTCCCTCCCCGCTCCAAAAATGCCAGACCACCACTCTCTCCACCTTCAAAGCATTACTAAGGTTGAGTCTGCTCCAAAAGGCCTTACCCAATTAATTTATTTGGGGGTATTTATTGAGTGCTTACTTTGTGCGGAGCACTGTGCTAAGTGATTGGGAGAGTACAATAAAATAGAGTTGATTGACATGTTCCCTACCTACGAGTTCATCTAAAAGGAGAGACAGATGTGAATATAAATAAATGTAAAATATATGGATTTCTATATAAGTGCTGTGGGGTTGAGAGTGGGATGATTACCAAGTGCCTAAACGTCACAGATCCAAGTGCATAGAAGACACAGAAGGTAGAGGGAGCTGGGGAAAAGAGGGTGTAATAAGGTAAAGCCCCCTTTTTGTATGATATTTGTTAAGTACTTACTATGTGTCAAACATTGTTCTAAACACTGGGTTAAATTCAAGTTAAGTAGTTTGACCCCTGTCCCTGCCCTACATGGGGCTCATAGTCTAAGAAGAGGATATTCATTCAATAGTATTTATTGAGCACTTACTATGTGCAGAACACCGTATTAAGCGCTTAGAATGTACAATTTGGCAACAGATAGAGACAATCTCTGCCCACTGATGGGCTTACAGTCTTTTTGGGGTAGACAGACGAACAAAAACAAGAAAACTTAATCACAATAAATATAATCAAGGGGATGTACACCTCATTAACAAAATAAATAGAATAATAAAAATATATACAAATGAGCACAATGTTGAGGGGAGGGGAAGGGAGAGCGGGAGGAGCAGAGAGTAAGGGGGGAAGGGAGCTTAGCTGAGGGGAGGTGAAGGGGGGAGCAGAGAGGGAGCAGAGGGAGCAGAGGGGAAAAGGGGAAGCTCAGTCTGGGAAGGCCTCTTGGAGGAGGTGAGCTCTCACTAGGTCTCTGAAGATGGGAAGTGAGTTAGTTTGGCGGAGGTGAGAAGGGAGGGCATTCCAGGACAGCGGGAGGACGTGGGCCAAGGGTCGATGGTGGGATAGGCATGAACGGGGATGATGAGGAGGTGAGTGGCAGAGGAGTGGAGTGTGCAGGGTGGGCAGTAGAAAGAGAGAAGGGAGGAGAGGTAGGAGGGGACAAGGGGATGGAGAGCCTTGAAGCCTAGAGTGAGAAGTTTTTGTTTCGTGCAGAGGTTGACAGACAACCACTGGAGGTTTTTAAGAAGGAGAGTGATGGCCAGAGCGTTTCTGCAGGAAGATGATCTGGGCGGCAGAATGAAGAATAGATTGGAGTGGGGAGAGACAGGAGGAAGGGAGATCAGAGAGAAGGCAGACACAATAATCCAGCCGGCACATTATGAGAGCCTGTACCAGTAAGATAGCCATTTGGATGGAGAGGAAAGGGCAGATCTTGGCAATATTGCAAAGGTGACACCAGCAGGCCTTGGTGACGGATTGGATGTGTGGGGTGAATGAGAGAGCTGAGTCAAGGATGACACCAAGGTTGCGGGCTTGAGAGACGGGAAGGATGGTCATACCATCCACAGTGACAGGGAATTCAGGAAGAGGACAGGGCTTGAGAGGCAAGATGAGGAGCTCAGTTTTGGACATGTTGAGTTTTAGGTAGCAGGAAGACATCCAGGTGGAGACGTCCTGGAGGCAGGAGGAGATAAGAGCCTGAAGGGGAGAGAACAGGGGAGGAGATGTATATTTGTGTATCATCTGCATAGAGATGATAGTTGAAGCCGTGGGTCGCGAATGAGTTCACCAAGGGAGTGAGTGTATATGGAGAACAGAAGAGGGCCAAGAACTGTCCCTTGAGGAACCCCTACAGTTAGAGGATGGGAGGGGGAGGAGGAGCCTGCTAAGGAGACAGAGAATGAAGGTCCAGAAAGATAAGAGGAGAACCAGGAGAGGACAGAGTCCGTGAAGCCAAGGTGAGATAAGGTGTGGAGGAGAAGGGGATGGTCTACAGTGTCAAAGGCAGCTGAGAGGTCCAGGAGGATTAGGATAGAGTAGGAGCCATTGGACTTGACAAGAAGGAGGTCATGGGTGACCTTTGAGAGAGCAATCTCGGTAGAGTGGAGGGGACGGAAGCCAGATTGGAGGGGGTCCAGGAGAGAGTTGGAGTTAAGGAATTCTAGGCAGTGAGTGTAGAGGATAAGGCTTTGGAGATGAGGAGAATGGTGGTCTGGTGTATATGGAATGGGTAGAGTTCCAGGCCAGAAGGAGGATGCAGGAAAGGGTGAGCAGTGAGATAGATGAAATCGGGGCATAGTGAGCAAACTGGTGCTAAAGTAGCAAAGTGTGTGTCCTAGAATGTAGTAGATGGATTCAACTACCACCTGTTTGCAGATGATTCCTCAGTCTACATCTCCAGCCTTGATCTCTCTCCCCCTCTGCAGTATCACATTTCCTCCTGCCTTCAAAACATCTCTACTTGGATCTCCTCCCATCATCTCAAACTTAACATGTCTAAAGCAGAACTCCTTATCTTCCCACCCAAACCCTGTCCTCATCCAGACTTATCCATCACTGTCGATGGCACCACCATCCTTCTTGTTACATAAACCCATAACCTTGACATTATCCTTGACTCCTCTCTGTCTCATTCAACCCAATATTCAATCCATCACTAAATCCTGTCAGTTCGACTTTCACAACATTGCTAAAATCCACCCTCTCCTCATCCAAACTGCTACTACATTAATCCAACCACTTATCCTATCCTGCCTTGATTAGCATATCAGTCTCCTAGCTGACCTGCCAGCCTCCTATTTCTCCCTACTCCAGTCCATCCTTCACTTTGCTGCCCCAATCATTTTCCTACAAAAGTGTTCAGGGCATGTCACCCGACTTCAAAAAACTCCACCGGTTGTCTATACACCTCCATATCAAACAAAAGCTCCTCACCCTTGGCTTTAAGGCAGTCCCCTTCCTTGCTCCTTCCTAATTCGCTACTCTCCTACTACAACCCAGTTTGGATGGAACAGAAAGGGTGAATTTTAACATTGTTGTGAAGGTTGGACCAATAGGATTTGATAACAGATTGAATATGTGGGTTAGATAAGAGAGATGAGTCATGGACAATGCCAAGGTAATAAGCTTGTGTGATAGGGATGTTAGTGGTATTGGCTTCAGTGGGGAAGAAAATGGGGAGGACAAGGTTTGGATGGGAAGAAAAGGACTTCTGTTTTGGACATATTTAATTTGAGGGGTAGGTGGGATAGGCTGGTTAAAGTTACAAGGAGAAGGGGGTGGTCCACAGTGTGTAAGGCTTCTAAGAGGTCTAGGAGGATAGGATGGAGCAGAGGCCGACATACTTAGCGAGAAAGGCATTAGTTGCTTTAAAGAGGGCTGTTTCTGTGAAGGGGACAGAAACCAGATGGGAGGTGATCAAGGAGAGAATTGGTGAAGAGGAAGTGGAGACAGCAGGTGTAAGCAACTCTCTCAAGGGTTTGCAGAAGTGTCGTAGGAGGGAGATGGGGCAATGAGGGAGCCTTGGGGATCGACCTGGATGTCTTACTGACACTTCAAACTAAATATCTGAGTTTGGAGTCCAACAGAAAACAGCAGAAGCTGATACCAAACAAATGGAGAAACAACAACATTGCACTATGAATCAGATTTGAATTCTAAAGACAAGCTACTTAGGCCTTTCTTCTGCTGAATCTCTCTTAAGCACATACCCAGATTGCAAAATATGCCCCAAAGAATATGAGGAACTCCTTGAAGCCAAAACATGCATTTCAAAACAGAGACTCTTTAAAGATGGCTTTATTATGATCCGTTCTGAAGGTTCCGATTTCCTTTTCTCATCAGTTGCAGCCTTAGAAGACATTTGGTCGGTTGCAGCATCTGCTTAAGGCAACTGTTGATCAAAGCAGATTTTTTTTTGTTTCTTTCACGCCCTCATAAATATCTTATCAAAACAGATGTAGAGCCTCCCATGAGGGAACTGGATTGTCAAGTGTCAACCTACATGGAAGATGAAAACAGAGCAGTTTTTTTGCATCAGTGATGGTTAAAACAAAATGCTTTTGAAATAATAGTGCAGGCCATCTTTTACTGGGAAATGATAAATTCCTGGTCTTTTAGTAACAAAGGACAAAAGCTTTATTAGATGAGTTCTATTGTCCCTTGTGTCCAGCAGTGAGAATATGGCAATTTTAAAATTTCTACCATTTTTTGCAACTATTAACTGTGAAACAGTGATACAGTGAAAGATGGACTTGATTGGCAGAATAGAATGAATGAAGAGATGATGATTCAGGTTGAGGAGCAAGAGATGGGAATTCAAGCATTTAATTTCATTCAGTTCAATTTTTTTTTAATCTTAATGATTTATCCCTGTAAATTTCTGTGCTTTGGTGAATTTACTAGCATTTTAATTGTTTCCAAAAGTAGCTGACAATCAAGTGACATTTTTCAGACCCATTTTTTGTCATCATTCATCCAAAAAGGACTAAAGTAGATGAGTGATACCTTGGTATTCCATCCAATCTAATCTTAGAAATACTGTGAGCTAGAGAGGGTAACATTTGTAGTTAAAGTAGTTTGAGGAATTATGGAACCAAACCAGAATTGGGGGTCAGGGGGTTGGATTCATCTTGGGTTTATAACAATAATGATAATGGTATTTGTTAAGCACTTACTATGTGCTAATCACTGTCCTGAACCCTGGGGTAGATACAAGGTAATCAGGTTAGACACAAGCCCTGACCCTCATGGGGTTCACAGTCTAAATTCCCATTTTTCAGTTGAGGTAGCTGAAGCACAGAGAAATTAAATGATTTGCCCAAGGCCACACAGCAGACAAGTGGCAGAGCTGGGCATAGAAACTACATCCTCTGACTCACAAGCCCGTGCTCTTGCCGTTGGGCCATGCTATTTGAATTGATTATCCCATATTAATTGTAGCATTAAAATAATGCAAGTAATGAAACTCCAAGATTCTTTCCTATAAAGGTGAATTATAACCTATTTCCCCTTTGGTATTTTATCTCAGCCATGCAGAGAATTTTGCACTTCAAAAGCTGCAGAGACATTGTTGAAACTGTTACAGAGTTAATGCAACTCTTGTGCCACAGTCTTTTGCCAAAACCTTCACATGTATTAAAAGCATGAAATGTGTATCAGTGTTCAGAGATAACTTCTTTTTGGTGGGGAGTTGAATCAGACCATAACTGTATTTTGCATCCCCACCCCTCTCCTGAACTCCCAGTTACTAATCAATATTAGGGACAAATGCTTGTAGTTGTGCCCATTTTGTAGCTCTAGACTCTAAATTCCTCTAGATTGTAAACTTATTGTGGGCAGGGAATGTGTCTGTTATATTGTTATACTGTACTCTCTCAAGTGCTTAGTACAGTGATCTGCACAGAATAAGTGCTCAATAAATATGATTGATTATAGAAAGAGAGGCAAAATAAAATATCCTCATTATTCAAAAAAACACTCGGTGTCAAACTAGGCTGCCTTCTCATCTCTGAGAAGCTGGGATGGGGAACATTATAGATCAGTTTAACTCTTATTAAAAATGAAATGGGAGGTAGTCAGGTCTACTGTATTTTGCATCCCCACCCCTCTCCTGAACTCCCAGTTACTAATCAATATTAGGGACAAATGCTTGTAGTTGTGCCCATTTTGTAGCTCTAGACTCTAAACTCCTCTAGATTGTAAACTTATTGTGGGCAGGGAATGTGTCTGTTATATTGTTATACTGTACTCTCTCAAGTGCTTAGTACAGTGATCTGCACAGAATAAGTGCTCAATAAATATGATTGATTATAGAAAGAGAGGCAAAATAAAATATCCTCATTATTCAAAAAAACACTCGGTGTCAAACTAGGCTGCCTTCTCATCTCTGAGAAGCTGGGATGGGGAACATTATAGATCAGTTTAACTCTTATTAAAAATGAAATGGGAGGTAGTCAGGTCTACTGGAAAGAGAGTTCAGAGGCAGGAGTCCTAAATTTAAGTACCAGCTGCACTGCTAAACTTCTGTGTTTCATTAGGTTTTTGGTTGTCACTTAACCTCTGTGGCCTCAGGCCCCTCATCTGTAAAATGAGGATAAAATAGATCAGACACCCTGTGTGGTTCAGGGACTCTGTCTGATCTCGTAACCTTGTATCTAACCCAATGTTTTGCACTTAGAAATTTAATAAAAACCACTTAGAAGCAAAATCATTATTATATATATATATATATATATATATATATATATATATATGTGTGTGTGTGTGTATATGTATATATGTATGTGTGTGTATATATGTATATATTTGTAAAGTGCTTACTATGTGTCAGGCACTGACTGTACTAAGTGCTTGGGTAGATACAATCCTAATCCTTCTCAACCTCTCAGCAGCCTTTGCCACTGTCGACCACTCCCTTCTCCTGGAAACATTATCCAACCTTGGCTTCACTGACACTGTCTTTTCCTGGTTCTCCTCCTATCTCTCTGGCTATTCATTCTCAGTCTCTTTTATGGATTTCTCCTCTGACTCCCATCCCTTAACTGTGGGTGTCTCTCAAGGTTCAGTTCTGGGTCCCTTTCTTTTCTCCATCTATACCCACTCCCTTGGAAAACTCATTCACTCACACAGCTTCAACTATCACCTCTATGCTGATGACATCCACATCTACATCTCCAGACCTGATCTCTCTCCCTCTTTGCAGTCTCACATTTCCTCCTGCCTTCAAGGGATCTCCCCTTAATGTCCTCCTGTCACCTCACACTTAATATGGCTAAAACTGAGCTTCTTATCTTTCCACCCAAACCCTGTTCTCTCACTCACTTTCCCATCACTGTTGATGGCACCACCATCCTTCCTGGCTTACAAGCCCATAATCTTGGTATTATCCTTGACTCCTCTCTTTCATTCCACCCACATATTCAAGCCCTCACTAAATACTGTCAGTTCTACCTTCACAACATTGCCAAAATCCACCTCTTCCTTTCTGTCCAAACTGCTGCCACATAAATGCAAACATTTACCCTATCCCGCCTTGATTATTGTATCAGCTTCCTTGCTGACCTCCCTGCCTTCTATCTCACCCTGCTCCAGTCCATACTCCATTCTGGGGCCTGAATCATTTTCCTTCAAAAATGTTCAGACCATGTTGCCCCACTCCTCAAGAAATTCCAGTGGTTGCCCATACACCTCCACATCAAACAAAATCTTCTCACCTTTGGCACTCGATCACCTTGCCTCCTCCTACCTCACCTCACTACTCTCCTACTACAACTCAGCTCACAGACTTCATTCCTCTAATGCTAACCTTCTTACTGAAACTTGATCTCATCTATCTCAGCCCCAACCTCCTGCCTAAATCCTACCTCTAGACTGGAACATCCTCCCACCTCATATCAGAGAGATAACTTCTCTCCCTGACTTCAAAACTTTATTGAAGGCATATCTCCTCCAAGAAGCCTTCCCTGACTAAGCCCTCCTCTCCTATTCTCCCACTCCCTTCAGGACCACTCCTGCTTGCTCCTTCATTCATCCTCCCTCCCAACCCAAAAGCACATATGTATATATCTGTAATTTATCTATGTATTTATTTATATTAATGTCTGTTTCCCCTTCTAGACTGTGAGCTTATTGTGGGCAGGAAAGTGCTTTTGTTGTTACATTGTACTCTCCCACTTGCTTAGTATAGTGCTTTGAACACAGTAAGGCTCAATTACTACAACTGAATGAATGAATGAATATAAGCTAATCAAGATGGACATAGTCCATGACCTACATGGGACTCACAGTCTTAATCCCCATTTTACAGATGAGGTGACCGAGGCTCAGAAACGTGAAGTGACTTGCTCAAGGTCACACAGCAGACAAGTGACAGAGCTGGGGTTTGGTCTAAGCCGAATATTCTGTTTCAAACAGTCATTCCAAAGGATGGTTGGAGGAAACCTAGACAATGCTTGCAGGTTGATCCATTTATACTATTTTTCATGTCCATGAAGTTAGTTGGGAGGCTTTTGAGATAAGTGCTTTGCACATAGGAGACACCGAATAAATGCCAATGGTGAGTGTCTTGTTTCCCCCATTGGGTTTCTCCCACATCTGCAATCATGGAGCAATCCACTGGCTGTTGGAAGATAGGCACATGGTGGAAAAATCATTCAGACCTGAACTAGGGTCAAAGATTCTAAGCTTCAGTAGATTCCAAACCCAATGTAGAGAAGGATTTTCCGAGGAGCATTAATGGGGGAGAACCCCTCCTGAAGCCTTCAAATTTCTGATTTGGGATGTGTCTGCAAGAATACCTCAACAGATCCCATCTACCAGGAGAATACAGAAAAAAGACAGGGATCACAGATGGGGCCTTTTTCCTGTATTTGATGAGCTCCCCATTTCAGTTAAAGGGAAGATGCAAGAAAAAAAAGGCTAATCATGTTCGTTTCAAATGCAGTATTTGGACACAGCATCCAAATGAGGTTTGGGCCATAGAAAGTCCATAATTTCATTGAACCATTCAATGTAAAATGGCAGGTCTGATCCATAATGCTAAGTGAAATTGGTTTTCTCAAGTTCCTCTGCTTTGTAGAAGAGTAGCTTCATCACTTCTTCTTAGTATGAAATGGCCAGATTGCATTAGTGTTTACTTAACCCAAATTCAAGAGAACAGTTTATTGATGTTTCAGCCCGAAGAACCCTTCTAGAGATCAATGACATTGCAGAGGGCTGTTTTAAGGACCCCTAAGGTCATGAAATTATGAAAAGGACTTTGCATCCCCTACACTTTTCATCACAGGAGGTCAGGTCATATGACCCTTCCCAAACAATCTTACTGACATATCGCCATAGTTCTTGGACATCTTACAGCAAATTGGGGTAGGTTTTGCTTTAAAAAAAATTCAAATTCCTAAAAGAAAGACAGCTTTTGCAGGAAGGCTATTATAGGAATAATCGTGGTATTCGTTAGACACTATATGCCAAATGCCAAGGGACAATACAATCAAGAACAGGCACAGGCACTATCCCTAACAGAGCTTACCATCTATAGGAGAGGAAGAATAGGCATTTTGTCCACATTTTATAGATGAGGAAACTGAGGCACAGAGAAATAAAAGTGATTTGCTTAAGGTCACACGGCAAGCAAGTAGTGGAGGTGTGATCAGAGTCCAGGTGTCCTGACTTCTAGCCCTGGGCTTTTTCAGCTAGACCATCCTGCTTGCTAAGCATGGGCACATTATGACTGCCTAAACAGCTCTATTTCCTTGAGGTTCATTTGTGCCAGTAACCCCCTGTAGCATTTGAGATAATGTGCTACTGAAAACCACTGTGATGTGAGAGTATGTTGTGTGGCCAGTATGGATCTCAGGGTCCTTTTCATTTTACAACAGTTGGTGTGATAATTTGTTAACTCTGGTCTCATGGTCAGGCCTCCAACAAGATCAGTTTGCAACTCTGGATCTCTTAGAAATAGTATGTTTTTCCTACCCCAAGCCCTCAGCCACTGGATTAAAGTAGCTGTTACATAAATCACTAACACCCCCAAGTTGCAAACACTTCACTGCTCATATTGAAATGGACTATCACAGATTTTATTTTAATGAGCGTGTGTATACTGGACTGTTTTTGAAGCACATTCAGGTTATTTGTTCTTGAGAATATTCGAGTTCATTTGAAATGATTCTAGTGTAGTATACATTTTATCAATATTTTAATGGGAACTTATGTGTAGTTGATTCCACTGAAATTTGCTGATATCTAACTGTCATTATTAGAACATGTTATGCTTTTAGCAAGCTCACAGTTAGTGTGAACAGCATTTCAAATTGAATATGCAGAAAGCTATGAATTAGTTGGATATAATTGCAGTAATTTGAAATTTCATTACTGAGTGCTCCCTTCAAATTTCATCCATAATTTTTCATTAAGAATATAACTATTTGTGTTTCTGAATGTCTGCACACATTCATGGAGTAATGCAGAGTTATTATAAGCACCTAAAGCATCCTAACTGATAATTTCCTGGATGGATTTTTTTTCATTTTCATTATATGAAAAAAGAAAACCATTTTTTATTATTAAAAACATCACTCCTCCATTGAAACTTTTCAATGCCAAATTACAGACTGGAATAATTATTTACAGCTGAACTATAAAGCTCTTCCACTCCTCCCACCGTTCCTGAAAATAGGAATTTATAATGAAAACCCTGACTAACTCCATAACTATAGTATCACAAATGGTGATGCTGTCATTACCTTTTATGTGGTTTACCAAGATTTGATTTCCATGTAGTTTGTAAAATTGAGTTTTTTGATGATTGGGGGAACAGTTTCTGTATGTGGCTTTCTCCCCTTTGTTCAGATGGTGTTGGCACACATTTCTGGTTGGACAGCTCTCTGAAGGGTGCTGAACAGACAGCTATGATTAACTTTCAAAATGACTAGGTGAACCATTCGTTCAAGTTATAAATAGCGCACCCCACAAACCCAGGACTAATCTTAGCCAAGGCAGACTCTGGCACTATTCCTCAATCATATGCTGGCGACGTGTAGTAAAGGACAGACTATTCTTGTTTTGGAATCCCAAACGTTTTCAAAAAATATGATTGAACGATTGATTCACGGGGTCATCTTAAATGTAGCCACTGGTACTTGAAGGTAATTTAGGTCCTGGAGTGCTCCACCTGATGAATACGCTACTCACAGTAAGCGCATAATAAATATCATTGATAGATCAAACACCCTTCCTTGAGAACTTCACACCTAAGCATTCCACTTCGGCACAAGAGTTGTCCTCTCCAGACAATGTTGGGACCTTCCACTTATCAAAACCTTTCTCCATGGCATATTGTCGTCTTAATACCTGTGGCATCCCTCTGAGGGAAACAGGAAGGCAAACCTTTTCTAAAGATCCATAAGGGAAAGTGATTTAAAGTGTAGGGGAGGAAGAGAGGGGGAAGGGTTGATTGCATTTTTAGCAAATAAAGCCCAAAAGGAACATTGTACAGTTTGGTCCGGGGGTGGGAGGGATATAATTAACTGGAGCTCTAGCAGACTTCTAAATAGAGCTTTAGCGTCTACAGATGTTGTGATAAATATCGTAAAGAGGGCAATATATGACCAGATATTGATCCAACTGTGATCATTTATTTATGAGAGATGCAAAAGTCTCTCAGAGAAGGAAGCATACAGATTTTATTTTTAGTTTAACATACCGACCAGAATTAAGAAGTGGAGATTTATGCAGAGGGACAATAATATTGATTCAGTGACCACTGTACGCAACGCACTGTAGCAACCCTACACAAATTTCTCCTTAAAAACAAAAAAAAACTTACAGTCAACTTCAAAGCCTTCTCCAGGATTTGACCCCACCTTACCTATCTGCTCTCTTCATCCACTGTTTCCCAACTTTCTGCCTTTATTCCTTCCAAGGTAACCTTAGAGCTGTACCTTGATCTCATCTCTCTTTTCTCTGTCCTCTCACTCAATTTATCAATCATATTTATTGAGTGCTTACTTTGTGCAGAGCACTGTACTAAGCACTTGTGTGAGCACTGGATTATAATTCCCTCTCTCCCCAAATCCAATAGACTAGAGTTGTCCCCATATTCCTAAAGCCCAACCCACTCCAACAAGCCTTCCCCGGTTAATTTCCCAGCATCCTAAATCCTATGAACTCATCAGTCAACTTTAGCTCCTAAAAACTTACAAACACCCAAACAGACCACCCATACATTTATGTTTATTCAATTATTCAGTTATTTATTTGGGCCTCTCTAGTTGTATTTTTTATGTTTGTCTCCCACATTAGAATATAGGATCCTTGTGGGCTAGGAAAAGATCACTTCATTATTTTGTATTTCCCAACTATTTAGTACATTGCCCTGCACCAAGTGGGCCCTCAAGAAATCTAGTACTGTAATAAATATTACAACAACTACTACAATTACAAGAGATATAAAAGATAAAATCACTATCCTTGAAGATTATAATCTGACAGACAAAAAATGATTAACAGATAGTAGGAAAAAGGGAATGAAGAGGAATTAGTGATGAATAGCTGCTTAGGATACTGTGTATATATAAATATGCATACATTATATATTATAATTATGTAATTATATTATATATCAGTCAATCTATTTTACTGAGCACCTACTGTATCAGAGCACTGGACTAAGTGCTAGTGAAAGTACAATATAACAATATAACAGACGCATTCCCTGCCCACAGTGAGTTTACAGCCTAGAGTCTACAGTTTAGACAGACATCAATATGAATAAATAAATTACAAATGTGTACATGAGTGCTGTGGGGCTTGGAGGGGGGATGAATAAAGGGAGAAAGTCAGGCCAACACAGAAGAAAGTTGAAGAAAATGGAAAGAGGGCTATATATCGTTTTTGTAGAAAAATCATTCTGGCAGCAGAGTGAAAGAGAATGGGCCAGGGAGCCGGAGGACCTGGGTTCTAATCTCAGCCTGACAGTTGCCTGTTCTGTGACCTTGGGCAAGTCAATTAATTTATCTGGGCCTCAATTACCTCATCTGTAAAATGGGGATTAAGACTGTGAGCCCCATAATGATAATCATCATAATAATTTATTGAAACCCATAATGATAATCATAACAATGTATTGTGATTATTATTATGGTATCTGTTAAAAATTTACTATATGTCAAACACTGTTCTAAGCACTGGGATAGATACAAGTTAATCAGGTTGGACATAGTCCCTGCATATGTGGTGCTCACAGTCTAAACAGAAGGGAGAACAGGTACAGTTTTACAGTTGAGTAAAATGAAGTACAGAGATGATAAGTGACCAGCCCAAAGGTAACACAGCAGGCAATGGCAGAGCTGTATTTAGAAATCAGATTTTATGACTCCCAGCCCTAGGCCATGCTACATTCCATGTCCCATGTTGGACATGGACTGTATCCAACCTGATTATCCTGTATCTGCCCCAGTGCTTAGTACAGTGCCTGGCTCATATAGTAAACACTTAACAAATACCATAAAAAAACATAAAAGGTAGGGCAGTCAGGGAGGGGGTTGATAGAGTAATCTAATGAAGAGATGAAATAATTTTAACTTTAACCAGGATTTGGATGATTTGGGTCGATCTGAGAAATACTTTGTGGAAAAACTGGCAGGATTCAGTGACAGACTAAAGGTCAGTGTGTTAAAGGATGGTGATGTAGCTGATTACCCTTTGGAGACTTTTAAGAGAGAGTGTTTTTCATATCTTTGATTTTGTTTATCCATTTGGGAGACTTTTTAATGTTTTCCCATCTTTCCCTTAACAACACATAAGGTGGAGATATTCCTTTTTCATGTCTTGCATAAATATTTCCTGCTATGATTTAAACCAATATATTTCCTTTTGTTCTTTATGGGTGGAGACCTTGAAGAACTAAGTGACAGTGACCTACATTTTAACTTATACTTCCTTGGCCTTCTTTTCTTCAGACTAACAACTGCCAAATCCTTTAACTTTCCTAATGGTCCCTAGTTGTCAACACTTTTAAACTGTTTTTTTGTTGTTGTTTGTTTTTTTCCAATTGTCTCCAATTTACTGTTTGGAAAATAGAAGGAAGCTCACATTATGAAAATGAGAGCACATGAATGGCTAAGAGTAACAATAATAATGGCATTTGTTAAGCCTCAAACACTGTGATTCATATAAAACAATCAGATTGGATATGGCTCTTGTCCCACACACAGCTTGCAATCTTATAGGAAAGGCACACATATCTTGCTCCCCATTTTACAGATGAGCAAACCGAGACTTAGTAAGGTAGTGTGACATTGCTCAAGGACACAGCAGATATGTGGCACAGGTGGGAGTAGAACCCCCATTTCTATGACTTCCAGGCCTTTGCTTAATAGCTTACTTTGTGGAAATCAGTTGAGTTCCTGAGCCTTCCATTCCCCAACTGAATTGCTTATAGTTCCATTTATTGTGATAAAAAGTGCATTAAAAAGAAAATCTTTCTAACCATCTGTAGAAATTTTGGCCTTTTATAAATAGCTATACTGGACAATCATTTGATATTGATTTAATATTTACTATATGACAAGTACTGTATCAGCTCTGGGATGGAATAAGAACAATCAGGTCGGACATAGTCCCTGTTCCCACAAGGGCTCACAGTCAAAGTAGGAGAGAGAACAGGTATTGAAATGACTGTAAGCTTGATGTGGGCAAGGATTGTGTCTGTTTATTGTTATATTGTATTTTCCCAAATGCTTAGTACAGTGCTTTGCACACAGTAAGCACTCAATAAATGCAATTGAATTTTACAGGCGAGGAATCTGAGAGACAGGGAAGTTAGTGATCTATCTAAGGTAGTGCAGCAGACTGGATACAGAGCAATAGAATCCAGGTTCCCATACTATCAGGCCCATGTTTTTTCCACTTGATCATACTGCTTTTCCTGAATTCAGTGTATGTATATATATATGTGTATATATATAAGTACATTCAATAATTTATTCATCCTTTCTCGAAACCTTTCATTTTGTGAAAGGTACTGTCAGATTGCAATTTTTTTAGGCCAAATGCAGTCCCGTATGAAAGACCTTTTGTTTAAAACTGAAAACAGAAACAGCCGGTAAAAGAGAACTATGCTCAGGATAACTTTTCAAAAGGTCAATCATGATGGATTGAGAGACAAACTTTAGTATTTCCTCACACGTTATGCAAAAAGACAAGAAAATCCTTCCCTTGCAGTAAACAATTTCTTTAGACTACTGTTCCACAGGAGGCTGCTCAAAGCAGATAAGTTAGGAAACCTCCTTTCTTTTTCATTTCTTTCTTCAGAGGAGAAATTTGAGAGGGCTCAATTTAAAGTCTAGAAATAACAGTTCACTTATTCTTAGGAAGCTTCAACACCATCTCAGGTCCTGGCCAGAGATATTGACTACTGTACATGGCAGAGAGCCACACTTAAGGGATACACAAAGAAAGTCTAAAAATAACATCTGAGCTCCAAGTAGGGAAGTCAATACGGAGGTGAGGTTTGTGGTGTCATCATCTCAGTCTCCATACTGCTTTTAACCATCTTGGGGGTGGTGGGAGGTTTGTGAGAGGTTTGTTGTGCTGTCACCACCACCACCGCCGGCAGTAGTCGGTATTTTCCAAGAGTTTGGATGTACCATTTTTTCATGAGTGTCTATTTGGGTGAGTGGGTTGTTATTAAGCCACCTTTCTCCTGCATTAATCTCTAAGAATAAAGGCTGATCACTCTCCAGGAACTAACACAGGAGGATACACATTTGGATTTAATTCAGAATTACTGTTTATCAACAAAATTATGGGCTAGATTAATGTTACAACAGACGTTTCCAGTGTTTTCCTTCTTCAGTGCCCTTCTCAAAAGGTCACCTCCCCAAAAATCCATTCCCTGATATATGCCCCCCCTTCTAATCTCGCCTCTCGATCAGGTTTTTTGGCATATATATATATAGATGTATATATGTATATTTGCTCGCTCTAGATTGACATTCACTTTTCTAACTTAAATCACTACTTTTTCATATTTAATACTGTAACATTCATCAATTTAGGGGTGCCCCACCCATGAGATTATAAAGTCTCTCAGGGTCGGACTTGCACCTTTTATGACCTTTATGTTCAGTAGATGCCCAGGAGAGTACCCTGTACATAGACGATGCTCAGTAAATTCTTTGGATAACGATAAACCAGTAATCTCAAAAACCAATTTTGTTGCTTTCCTCTTTGCAATACGCCCTGAGCTGAAAGTTTCTTACTGGAGCAACTATTCTTTCTGACCCCTGATCTGAAACAGCCCAAGATCATAAGAAAATGTACTTGTCTCTGTATAGTTTTCCAGATGCTGGTAAACCAATATTAAGGTTATACAGTCCCCGGCCTAGAGAATTCTTACTGGCAGGTGCCAGCATGGATTTTTCCTGGCCAGATGCCAAGATGTGGGCTTTCCAGCTACTCTGCTCCACACCCCTGGGGCTAATGTCAGGGCAAGACAGCCACTCTCTGAAGATCCAGACCAGAATGGATCTAGGCAGGTCCAAGTCTGCTCCAGAAAAGCAGCTTAGTCCACTGGATAGAGCATGGGCCTGGGAGTCAGAAGACCTGGGATCTAATCCCAGCTCCACCACTTGTTCTCTGTGTGACCTTCACTTCACTTCACTGGGCCTCAGTTACTTCATCTGTAAAATGGGGATTAAGCATGTGAGCCCCATGGAGGATATGGACTGTGTCCAACCTGATGATCATGTATCTATCCCAGTTTAGTAAGTGTTTAACCAATACCTCTTTTTTATTAAAAAAAAAAGTCCCGGGCCCCATGATGATGGTATTCATGATTATGGTACTTGTTAAGCACATACTATGTGCTAGGCACTATATTAAGCACGGGGGTAGATACAAGTTAATCAGGTTGGACACAGTCCCTGTCCTGCATGGGGCTCACACTCTAAATCCCCATTTTATAAGTAAGGTCACTGAGGCCGAGAGAAGTTAAGTGACTTGCCCAAGGTCACACAGCTGACATGTTGCAACTCAGTGTGTTTCAGTCCCAAGATGTTGGTGTACGCACCTCTAGGCTAGCACTGCCTTCCCAGAGTGAACTCTTGCTTTTGGGTGCGCAGGATGGAACAACAGAACAACCATCAGGCCCCTGCCACCGTCATCTTAGAATGGAGTCATTTTCCCCAGAGTGCCAGCCATCTATTCAACCGCAGTGTTCAATTTTTTTTTTTTCCTGTGCACTCTGGTGAGGGGATAATAATTGCCTGGTAAATGTAGAGCACTGGGTCCTATTTGTTGTGTCTTTTATATTTCCCTCAAGTGTAGAAAAGTATGCAGGATGTCATCTGTCTCTGTACCCGAGGGGGCTTTATAAATAGAGAGCCTGGCAATGGCAGGTAAATAATTTAATACAGATCACTTCTAGCAACACAAGAGCCTTGCTAGCAGTTGACATTTGTTACAGCCCCTCATACGAAGGGAACTTAACCCTGGAAGACAAGAGTGACCTTAAAGTTGGCAGGTGTGTCATCATTCTCTAGCCACCACCCCACCCAATCCTCTGTTTTAGCATTTTTTCAGGGTATGGTAATAACCTTTAGCCTTGGCTGTTTTCTTCAAAGCTTTGCTGAGGTTGCCAGGAATTCTTTTCTTCTGGGAACTTGGATAAGTATTTGTTTTGGTGTACTTTTGTAAACCCCCATGAAAATGAACAGAATATAGAGGATGCAATCTGATCATCCTTTCTCAGCTCTTATAAGGTGACAGCAGTAGCTTCTATTTTTAGAAATGACATCAGTTTGATGTGATTGACATGTGAAATTTGCCCTTTCCTTCCAGCCCCTGTGGATTTCATTTGATATTGTTTTTAAAGAACATGATCCTAAATCTTTTTTAGATCAATGGAGCCTTACTACACTAACCCTCCTCCTTTGTCGGGAAAATAATTTGTCTTTTATTGTTCTCTAGCAGGTCACCTACTCTGAGGTTAGTGAAAGTCACAGATGCTAACTCAGATATTGCAAAACCTGGGGTCTTTCCACCATGTGCTGTGAATGTCTGATGCTTGTTGACCTTAATCAGTTCTGCATGTAGAAGGAAAATACATACTTAAGTGTACCATCTGGGAACAGGTTGGTTGACATGGGAATTTTCTGATGAACCAGATTCTTCACCAGCTAATTCTGATGATGGGATTAAATTTTTAGTATAGATAAAAAGCTTTAATGAGAGAATTGTGACTCAAGTAGATGCCACAAGAGTTATGTCTGAAGAAGGGAGTGTTTAGAAAACAAACTAAACAAAAAGTTTTTTTTCCCCTACTATATTGTAAGCTCCTTGAGGACAGAAAATGTTTGTCTTGATGCTGTGGTATTGCTGTGTGCTTAATACACAATATTAGTCATTCAGTAATTACCACTGATTAATTGATATGGTCTAGTGGATAGAGCACGGACCTGAGAGCCAGAAGGACCTGGGTTCTAATCCCAGCTTCACCATTTGCCCCCTGTGTGACGTTAGGCAAGTCACTTCACTTCTCTGTGCCGCAGTTACCTCATTTGTAAAAACAGCATTAAGATCATGAGCCCCAGGTGGGACCTAGACTGTGTCCAACCTGATTACTTTGTTATCTATCCTACGATTTACAACAGTGCCTGGCATAAAGTAAGTGCTTAACAATGCCATAAAAAAATTGATAGTAAAAGGATTGAAGGATGTGAAAGGTATTATTATATATTATTTAAATGAGCAGTTTGGTTTTATTCCTTTTACAGGACATAGTAAGTAGAATCATCAGAACCTCCGGGAATGTGAGTTCCTGAAAAGGCAACATACAGACACTTGTGCTAGGACAAAAAGGCAGCTTTTTATTTTATCCCATTACAGTTGGAGCCCTAATATTCAGACTATTAGTTATTTCCAGCGCTCTCTACTTTCTGACTCTCTCCTCCTCTGCCTGATTTTACTGTATCAATAAGAAGGTAATTTTACATACAGTGACTCTACTCCAAATATTTCCATGACTTCACTTAGCTGAAATACCTGTAATTTTCCAGTTAATTCAGTCATGGTGAAGTGGCCTTATTTGCAAAAACATTAAAGTATACTGTTTATATTTTATCCATTAGCAATTTTTGAAAGCTTACCTGTATACCAGTACTGTTACAGATCCTCTAGACTGTAAGCTCACTGTTGCCTGGGAATGTCACTGTTTATTGACTCTGTTGATTGGGAAGCAGCATGACCTAGTGGCAAGAGTGAGCATGGGTTTTGGAATCAGAGGTTGTGGGTTGTCTGCTGTGTGAACTTGAGCAAGTATCTTCACTTCTCTGGGCCTCAGTTACCTCATCTGTAAAACAGAGATTAAGACTGTGACCCTCATGTGGGACAGGGACTGTATCCGACCTGATTACCTTCTGTCTACTCCAGCACTTAGAACAGTGCTTGGCACATAGTAAGTGCTTAACAAATACCATTATTATTATTATTGTATTGTACTTTCCCAAGCACTTAGTACAGTGCTCTGCACACAGTAAGAGTGCAATAAATGCAGTTGAATTAAAGCACCACTACTAGGTGGTTGGAAGCATGCAATAAGACACATTCCCACCCATACAAGCTTGACAATCTACATTGATACAGAAACTTTTTTTTTCCCAAATCCCTTCCTTCATTTGTCTTCCCCCACAGGTCAGGCAATAGAACTCTCTCCTAATTGAGGACCGTGGGGACAAGCATTTTCAGGGCATAACCAGCCTACTCTATCCTGGACCCTCACACTCTTAGTCAGTCAGTCAATTGTATTTATTGAGTGCTTACTGTGTGCAGAGCACTATATTAAGCTCTTCGGAGAGTACAATATAACAATATAAAAGACACATTCTCTAAGGAGCTTGCAATCTAGAGGAGGAGACAGACATTAAATTGTACATAAGTGCTGTGGGGATAGGAGAGGGGATGAATAAAAAGAGCAGGTCAGGGCAATGCAGAAGGGAGTGGGAGAAGAGGAAAAGAATGCTTAGCCAGAGAAGGCATCTTGGAGGAGCTATGCCTTTAGTAAGACTTTGAAGTAAGGGGAGACTAATTGTCTGTCGGATATGAGAAGGGAGGGCATTCCAGGCCAGAGGCAGGATGTGGGCTGGAGGTCATCAGCGAGATAGACAAGATCTAGGATCGTGAGAAGGTTAGCATAAGAGGAACAAAGTGTGAGAGCTGGGTTGTAGTAGAGTAATGAGGTGTGGTAGGAGGGGGCAAGGTGACTGACTGCTTTAAAGCCAATAGTGAGAAGTTTCCATTCTTCTTGGAGGTGGATGGGCAACACTGGAGGTTCTTGAGGTATGGGGAAACATAGCCTGAATGCTTTTGCAACAAAATGAGCAGAGTGAAGTATGGACTGGAGTGGGGAGAGTCAGCAATGGAGAGATCAGCAAGGACACTGATACAATAATCAAGACAGGATAGGGTAAATGATTGGGTTAGCTTGCAGTTGGCTATTTGATAAAAGCACTTTAGATGCTCCAGACTGCTGGCCTCTTAGGGTAGGGCCGCTGGACTCCAACAGCTGCAGAGCTCCGCTCCCAATAGATGCAGAGGGGAAAGAAGTCATTTGAATTTCATTGTTCAGGCTTCTTCTCCTACTGAATGGCCAACAGGGAATAAACCCCAAACTTAAAAGAAAGTAAACTGGTACTCCACCTATCAATCAATCAATACATCAGATTTATTGAATGTGTACTGTGTGCAGAATACTGTACTAAGCTCTCGGGAGATTACAGTATAACAGTAGTGCAGAAACATTCCCTGACCACAGTGAGTTTACAGTCTGGGGGGGACAGACTTTAATAGAACTAAATAAATTACAGATATGTAAATTCCCCATGCCGCTAAACCTTCGAGTATGAGAAGAAGGAAAGACAAGAAGGGAAAGATGGATCTGGCCAAAACCCATTCCAAACCTGCTTTATGCCATTCGGCCCTGACTTCACAGAAATGGAGTCCTTTAGGCTGCATGGATGAGCCAACCAGCCACATGAAGTCACCTTGCTAACCAGTATGGCATAGTGGATGGAGCACAAGCCTGGGAGTCAGAGGGTCATGTGTTCTCATTCTGGCTCCTCCACCTGTCTGCCGTGTGGTCTTGGGCAAGTCACTTCACTTCTCTGTGCCTCAGTGACCTTTTCTGTAAAATGGGGATTGAGACTGTGAGCCCCACGTGGGACAGGGACTGTATCCAACCCTAATTGCTTGTATCCACCCCAGGACTTATTACAGTGCCTGGCACTTAGTAAGTCCTTAACAAATGCCATAATAATAATTATTATTACCCCAAAATTTATTGGCAGAAGAAAATCCCTGATGTTCTGTGGATCATCGCAAGGCATATGGATTTGCCATCATGTAATAAGCCTGGAAATGTAGAAGGAGGCACTAATATGTGTCTAAAAAATGCAGTCATTAGCATTCATCAGTGGTATTTATTGAGCGCTTAACACGTGCAAACACAACAGAGTTGGCAGGCACATTGCCTGCCCACAACACAGTCCACCAGCAATGACAGGCTGCTCTTTACCACCATATGAAATAAACTGTCTTCCACAGGCACATTTTTTCCTATGTAAACTTTAATTTAAATTAAAGAATTGTTTTGCATTTGTAACTGAATGTCCAGCTTGCATTATGATCTGTTTCAATGTGAGCAATTGTGCCTGTCAATAAACTTCTGGACAGACGTCCATTAGTTTAAAATAAATCCATAGCAGAAGAGTTACTGACAAGAAGATTGACTTCCAAGATTTATCCTAGCAATTTGATTTATTCCAATCAGCTCTTTTCCCCTTAGAGTAAAACTGAATAAAATGTAATCAAAACAAATTGGAGTATTGACCAGTGATGCTAAATGTACAGTAAACCCACTTCAAGGTGTGGCCGGGATAATGCAGAATGAGAAGACATAGTCCCATCCTCACATCCCACAATCTAAGAATTTGGCTTTCAGAAAATTGTAGTACTATGAAGAAACCTAGAGTGCAATTGAACTAATAGGAGAGCGAAACCTCTCCTCCTCCCCTCCTCATCATCCCGACTTACTCCCTCTGTTCTACCCCCCTCCCCGCCCCACAGCACTTGTGTATATATATATACACAATAATATATAATTATTATTCTATTCATTTCATCAGTGATGTGTATATATCTATAATTCTATTTACATTAATGTTATATATAGAGAGATGCTATTGATGCCTGTATTCTTGTTTTAATGTCTGTCTCCCCTTTTCTAGACTGTGAACCCATTGTTGGGCAGGGATTGTCTCTGTTGCTGAATTTTATTTTCCAAGCACTTAGTACAGTGCTCTGAACACAATAAGTGCTTAATAAATATGATTGAGGAATTAATGAATTCTGGAGCAAGGAATTCTCTAGAGAATTTCTTACCTCAAGTCAAGGGAAAAATATACAAAGCCCTTCTGAAATCACTTCTCCTTTAGGAGGCCTCCACTGATTAATCTCTCATCTTCCCATCTTTTCTCTCTTTTCCCCACCATTGCTACTTCAACCTTTCCACATTACTTAAAGTCCTTGGGAATTCACTCCCCCATTGCACTTACACTCTCTAACTTCATACTCTATTGTTTCCTCGTACTCGTGATATACTTTAATGTACATTCCTCCACCACTCAATTGTAAACTCCTTAAGTGTAGCGATCATGTCTACTTCCTCTACTATATTGTTGCAAGGGAATAGTACAGTGCTCTGCAGCCTGTAAATTAGTCAACTCTTATTACTGATAAGTGGATGGTTAAGCTCCTTTTGGGCAGGAAACATGTCTGCTGTGTCCGTTCTTTTTTCCTAATCACTGAGGGGTGTTGAATAAACACCAGTGACCTGAAGAAAAAAACCCCAGTTTTGGTAAGACTCACACTGAAGACTCTTGTCATTTTATGGATTGCATTCTATGGGAAAGGCAACAAACCTGGAAATCAAATGACCTGGGTCCTATCCTAGCTCTACCACTGGCTCCCTGCAATTTGGGGCCAGTCTTTTGTCTTCTCTGTTCCTGGGTTTCCTAATCTGTAAAATGGGGAGTCAATACTCCTACTTCAACTGAGAGCCCCAGGTAGGAGAGGGAATGCGTCTGACCTGATTATCTTGTATCCAAGTGCTTAGCACAGAACGTGGCTCATAGTAAGCTCTTAGCAAATGATACAATTATTATGGGTATGACTTTGATCTCTGGACCTTCTCTTGAGGTCTATTGCTTGTCTACTTGGGCAGGTTTTACTTTATAAGCCTCCAATTGAAGTGGGGTGGTAAATTGAGTTCAGATATGGCTGGTTCCATGTTAACTGCAGTTTTGTAATTGCCTGCATGAAAACAGATTTGTTCTTTAGAAGCCAGATTGATAATTGATGGCCTTTATAGCAAAACAAGCATGTCATCGTCGCCATGTAAAATCTTTGGTTCATGTTAGAAGCAGCATGATCTAGTGGCAAGAGGACAGGCTTAGGAATCAGATTACCTTTCATTCATTCAATCAATCATATTTATTGAGCACTTCCTGTATGCAGAGCACTGTACTAAGTGCTTGGAAAGTACAATTCGGTAACAGATAGAATCCCTGCCCAACAACAGGCTCACAATCTAGAAGCGGGAAACAATCAACAAAACAAAACAAGTAGACAGGCATCGATAGAATCAGAATAGATAAATAGAATTATAGATATATACACATCACCAATAAAATAAATAGAATAATAAATATGTACATATATACACAAGTGCTGGGGGGTGGGGAAGAGGGTAGAGCAGAGGGAGGAAGTGGGGGCAATGGGGAGGGAAGGAGGAGCAGAACAAAAGGGGGACTCAGTCTGGGAAGGCCTCCTGGAGAAGGTGGGCTCTCAGTAGGGCTTTGAAGGGGGAAGAGAGCTAGTTTGGTGGTTCTGAGGAGGGAGGGCATTTCAGGCCAGAGGTAGGATATGGGTCAGGGGTCGACGGCAGGACAGGCACAAAGGGGGGAACGTGAGGAGGTTAGCAGCAGAGGAGAGACGTGTGCAGGCTGGGCTGTAAAAGGAGAGTATGGAGGTGAGGTAGGAGGGGTAAAGTGATGGACAGCTGTGAAGCCAAGAGTGAGGAGATTTTGTTTTGTGCGAAAGTTGATAGGCAACCACTGTAGGCTTTTGAGGAGGAGTGACATTTCCAGAGCGTTTCTGTAGAGAGATAATCCAGGCAGCAAAGTGAAGGATAGACTGCAGTGGGGAGAGACAGGAGGTTGGAAGATCAGAAAGGAGGTTGATGCAGTAATCCAGTCAGGATATGATGAGAGATTGTACCAACAAGGTAGCAGTTTGGATGGAAGTAGTGGTTCGGATGGACCTGGGTTCTGAGGCAGGCTCTGCCATTTGTCTTCTGTGTGATCTTGGGCAAGTCACTTGGCTTCTCTATGTCTCAGCTATCTAATCTGTAAAATGAGATTAAAACTGTGAGCTCCATATGGGACATGGACTGTGTTTAACCTGATTAACTTCTATCTCCTCCAGTGCTTCGTACGGTCCTTGGAACATAGTAAGCACTTAAAAACTACCATTATTAAGAAAAAGGGGGAAATAGGTTTAGGGTAATAAGATTAAATATTGTCAATTGAGCTTAGTGATTTATCCCCCCAAAATGGGAAAAAGTGTAGCTTAGTGGATAGAGCATGGACCTGGGAGTCAGAAGGATCTGGGTTCTAATGCTTCCATCCATTTGTCTGCTATGTGACCTTGGGCGAGTCACTTAACTTATCTGTGCCTCAATCAACTCATCTGTAAAATCGTGATTAATAAGGTCAGCCCCATGAAGGACATGTACTGCATACAACATGACAAGCTCATATGTATTTATCTAACCCACCCCTAAGTACAGGGTCTGACATGTAGTAAACACTTAAGAAATACCTTTTTTAAAAAAAGGCAGTTTGATTTTTTATTGGATAAAGCAAATGGGTTCTGATTATATGGATTTAGTTTACCTCAGTAAACTATTGAAAATGTCTTAGTGCAAGGCACTAACACAAGCAGAAAGTGGGTCTGAGTATAAAAATATGTGGTTCCATTTATCTGACATTATTAAAATAAAATATAGCCAATTTACTGATCTACTTGGTGGACTGTAAGCCCGTCAAACGGCAGGGACTGTCTCTATCTGTTGCCAACTTGTTCATCCCAAGCGCTTAGTACAGTGCTCTGCACATAGTAAGCGCTCAATAAATACTATTGAATGAATGACTCCAAGGCTTAAAAAGCAGCTCATTTATCTTCTAACAAAAGAAACTGAAAAATTGTTTACCCAGTTCTGGAATTTCTCTGGTGAAAACTGGGACTTGCTAGTTATTCAGAATTCTGTTCTAGAACAGTTTGGAATTTGAAAAGCTATGTAAAATAGGGGAAGACTTGGAATTTAAGTTTGGTAAAGGCTTTTGAAACTAGAATTTGTTGTTTAAAAGAACATTTCCATTATATCTGACCTCACATTCCCTATCACTGCCCAAAATGATTCCATCGAAAGTAGCAGTGTCTGTCAATCAAGGGATGCTAACAGAGTGAGGTTTACGTGGCTCAGTGGAAAGAGCACAGGCTTAGGAGTCAGAGGTCATGGATTCTAATTCTGGCTCCACCACCTGTCAACTTTGTGACTTTGGGCAAGTCACTTAACTTCTCGGTGCCTCAGTTATCTCAACTGTAAAATGGGGATTAAGACTGTGAGCTCAAGTGGGGCAACCTGATTACCCTGTATCAGCGCTTTTACCATAGTAAAAGAGACATAGTAAGCGCTTAACAAATACCAATGTTATTATTATTACTTCATGTGTTATTGAACAGCTAGTAGTAGACTAGTACATGTGTCTACCCAGCATCCAGAGTTTAACCTGGCTTGAAACTCTTCCTGAACAAAGTTGTGTTCCCTGATTGTTGCTTTTTTTTTCCTTTTTAATTGCTCCCGATTAATCTTCTTGCTCATTTTGACAGGAATGGGACTGAGGAGCTTTAGTAGTCAGTTCTTTTTCTGAGGCAACTCATTTTCAGTATGCTCAATCTTTCTACTGTGTAAAGGATGTGGTCATTAACTTGACAGTAATTGAAATATCACAGGTCACTGTTGGAGAAGTAGTACCCAAATGAGAGGCATTGAAGGGCACACTCTTCCCCTGGAAAAGCTGTGAATACAAGCACCATAGCAGGTGTGGAGTTCCCATTGTGGGTCAGAACTGGGCCAGCGGACAGTGTTTTCCTTGGTTGGAAATAAGCAGCATGACTTTTTCCTATGCAAAGGGATGATAGGAGTGTAAGGAATGTGAATGCTATGTGTTGCTTGAAGGAGGAAAAGTATTGGGGAAGGCTTGGGGGCAATATATTTTGGACAACCCAAATTCCATTTGTCAGAAAGTGGAGCAGGGTGTAGTCATTTTATGCCCAACTGACTTTATATTCTACATCACTAAGGATCAAATTATTTAGGAATCACATTTTTGGGACTAGGAAGATCATTTTAAGACAGGGGTTCAGCACCAGGTTCCCAACTAATTATTTGTGTACCATTTTTGAAGATTATAATAATAATAATACTTGTGGTATTTGTTAAGTGCTTAGTATGTGCCGAGCACTGTACTAAATATTGGGATAGATACACGCAAACCGGGTTGGACACAGTCCCTTTCCCATGTAGGGCACAGTCTCATTTCCCATTTTACTGATGAGGGAACTGAGGCCCAGAGAAATGAAGTGACTTGCCCAAGGTAACATAGCAGACAAGTGGCAGAGCCAGGATTAGATCCCATGACCTTTGGCCCAGGCCCATGCTCTCTGTAAAATCCAAACCATCTATGTGACTGTAGCTGAAAACACTTTGTGTGACTAATGCAATAAGCTCCTTTGTGTGACTGTAGAGGCAGTTCCTTGTTAGATCATTGTGTTTGTGTTTGTATATCAACCTAGTTCCTATTTTCAGGACTCCCTCTTCATGGCTCAGTGGAAAGAGCACGGGCTTTGGAGTCAGAGGTCATGAGTTCGAATCCCAGCTCTGCTGCTTGTCAGCTGTGTGACTGTGGGCAAGTCACTTAACTTCTCTGGGCCTCAGTTACCTCATCTGTAAAATGGGGATTAAGACTGTGAGCCCCACGTGGGACAACCTGATTCCCCTGTGTCTACCCCAGCGCTTAGAACAGTGCTCTGCCCATAGTAAGCGCTTAACAAATACCAACATTATTATTATTATTATTCCGATCATTAACAAGGCTCTGCTCAAGGAGAGGAGCACCTCTCCATTTTTTTCCCTACACTGCTAGATATGTCCCAGAAATCCCCTGTTATTTCATTTTATCTGAGAATCTTCTCACTATATAATTATGGTATTTACTAAACACTTATTTTCTGCCATGTACCACACTAACCACTGGGATAGGTACAAGATCAGGTTGGACACAGTTTCTGACCCACATGGGGCTCACAATCTAGATAGGAAGGAAGAAGCATGGCCCGGGGGATAGAGCCCAGGCATGGGAGTCAAAAGAACCTGGGTTCAAATCCCGTCTCTGCCACTTAACTGCTGTGTGACCTTGGACAAATCAGTTAACTTCTCTGTGCCTCAGTTACCTCATCTGTAAAATGGGGATTAAGCCTGTGAGCACCATGTGGGACAGGGACTGTGTCCAACCTGTCTCACTTGTATCTACCCCAACACTTAATACAGTGTCTGGCACAAAGTAAGTTTTTAACAAATACTAATTAAAAAAAAAATCCACATTACAGATAAGGAAACAGAAATAGAAAAGCAGCATGGCCAAGTGGCTAGAACATGGGCCTGGGAGACAGAAGGTCCTGGGTACTAATCCCAGCTCAACCACTTGTCTACTGTGTGTCTTTGGTCAAGTCACTTAATTTCTCTGAGCCTCAGTTGTTTCATCTGTAAAATGAGGACTAAGAGTGTAAGCCCCACATGGAACATGGACTGTGTCCAAACTGATTAGCTTCTACCAACCCCAGCCTGGCACATAGTAAGTATTTTACAAATACCATAAAATAGGGACTTGCCCAGAGTCACAGAGCATACAAGCGGAAGAGCTTGGATTAGAACTCAGGTCCTCTGACTCCCAAGCCTGTGCTTTTTCTATTAGTCCACTCTGGTTCATGTGCTGATTGTCTCTATCTCTCAGTCACTAAATCTGCTGTGTTTCCTGCTTGTGGGAGCCACCTTTCTGTTCACCATAGAGCATATTTTTAGCAATCAAGTCATGATCTGTTCTCAAGTCCCACCAAGTGAAATTATGTTTCTGGGAACATTGCTTTAAGACTGGGGAAATGACTGAGTGTTTGGACCTCACTGGGACTAAGGGTGCCACCCCTATAATGTTGAGGCTGGCTCAGAGATGATGCTGGTGATAGAGAAGCACCTTTGGGGTGCCATTTGGTTACGGGCAAGTTTCTTCACTTCTCGAGGCCTTAGTTGCCTCATCTATAAAATGGGGATTAAGAATGTGAGCCCTATCACAGCGAGTGTGTCCAACCTAACTTGAATCTACCCCTGCACTTAGAACAGTGCTTGACACAGAGTAAGGGCTGAACAAGTGCCATCATTAGTATTACATTTCACGTGAGCATTCTGGGAGGTCATTTGCAGGGCTAAATGCTTAGTGCAGTGCATAGCACCCAGGAAGTACTCAACAGATACCATCAATCGATGGAGCATTTCATTTACTTCCCCTGAATGTCACAGAGCATTGAGGTTATTCCGAATCACCTCGGGCTGTGTGTCCTGTCCCAGTGAGGGAGTTTGTGGAAACTAAGTTGGGACCAGAGTGAAACCATGTGAATTCATTCATTTATTCAATCCTATTTATTGAGCCCTTACTGTAAGCAGACCGCTTTCCTAAAAGCTGAGGAGAATATAACATTGAAAAGACACATTCTCTGGCCACAACAAGCTTACAATCTAGCGAGGGAGACAGACATTAACAAAAATTATATAAATGAATAAATTGCAGTTATGTACATGAAGAACACAAGAACCCCAACTCTCAACTGTGTAGCTGTAAATGTGTTTCACTTCAACTTTGCCTATGAAGGATATAGTTTGTAAAAATACCAGCACAGATCTTTAGCAGTCACAGTGCAATTACTTGAAACACATTGTCTTCGCTGTGATTGGATTATCCCTGTATATGGTTGAAGCAAGATTTATTAAAAAGATAACTGGTTTCATGCTAGTACATTCTCCTTGCCCAAAATATTAAAAGTTTATGTGCAGGTGTATGCATCTTTTGGTCTGTGCAGAATAAGAAGGGCCAAGCAGTTACTAAAATACAGTAAAATTATTCTTGATGGCTATGCCGTTGGTAGTTGCCACACAGAAAGATCAAAGGTACACTTGAGGAACTGTATTATTATAGAAAATTTTTCAATTTGTCATACTTAACATTTACCTTTGACATTTCATTTTTAATTTCCCTTGTCATGGTGGCCAGTTAGCAGTAATTGTGTTTCTTCAAAGCTTTATTTTGTCATTTTTTAATGGTATTTTTTAAGCACTTACTATGTGCCAGGCACTGGACTAAGTAATAGAGTAGAAATAAGTAAATTGAATAATGCATCTTCCCTCCTAAATCTACTCTTCTTCCTAACTTTCCTATCTTTATTCATGTATTTATATTAATGTCTGTCTTCCTCATTAGAGTGTAATCTCATTAAAGGCAGGGAACTTGTCAGTTAATTTTGTTATATTGTACTCTCCCAAGCAGCGTGGCTTAGTGGGTAGAGTTTGGGCCTGGGAAACAGAAGGACCTGCTAATCCCAGCTCTACCACATATCTGCTTTGTGACATTGGGCAACTCCCTTGACTTCTCTGGGCCTCCTCTGTAAAATGGGGATTAAGACTGTGAGCCCTATGTGGGACAGGGACTATGTCCAACCTAATATCATGAATCTACCCCATCACTTACAGTGCCTGGCACATACTAAGCACTTAACCGATGTCATTGGAAAAAAAACCCCTAGAAGTAAAAGAGTTGGTGAATAATAATAATGGTATTTGTTAAGCACTTACTATGTGCCTCGCTCTGTTTTAAGGTAATCACCTTGCCCCAGGTGGGGCCCACAGTCTTAATCCCCATTTTACAGATGAGGTAACTCAAGGTCACACAGCAGACAAGTGGCAAAACCAGGATTAGAACCCACGGCCTCTGACTCCCACGCCCCTGCTCTTTCCATTGAGCCACACTGAATTCAGTCCTTGTCTACAAGAAGCTTACAATCTAGCCTTGGCACTGCTGAAGTACAGGTGTTTTAGTCTAAAATTCTGAGCTTGGTTGTACCATGCTTTCTTTCCAAAGTTATAATAAAAAGACTCAAGGCTACTAGGGAACCAGATTCCAGCTGATTCCCCATCTTCATGAAGACCTCTCAAGTGAACAGGTCCTTTTTGAAACTGAATCACAAAACCTCTGTTTTATTTAATTCTTTTAGGGGAACACCTGAGAATATGTCCACAAGGCTACACCTGCTGCACTAGTGAGATGGAGGAGAACTTCGCAAACAAAAGCAAAAGTGAATTTGAAGGCATGCTCAAAGACAACAGCCGCTCCATACAAGTAATCCTCACGATACAGTTCAAAAACTTTGATGGTAAGTCTTATTACCCATAAAAGAATTTCCTTTCTCTGATTAAAATTGAACCATGTTCACTCTGAAGATCAGGAAAGAACAATACTTTCATTAGCCCAATGTACATTAGCTGAAATCTAAATGCAATTTTTGGCATTGTCCAATAGACCTATGTTGCAGAATTATTGAAGAAAATGTTGTGTTTTCTGATCTTTTATAAAGGAAATGTAAATACAATCTCCAAAGAAGTTTTTATTGGCACAAAAGGGGATTCCATTCACATGTGAGGAATATTATGACCTAGGTGAAAGAGCATGGGCCTGGTAGTCCGAGGTCCTGGGTTTTAATTCCATTTTTGTCATTTGCCTGAGATGACCTTCAGTTACTTCATTTGTAAAGTGGAGATTATGCCTGTGAACTCCTTGAGGGACATGAACTGTGTCCAACCTGGTTAGTTTATATTTCCCCCAACATGGTTATCATAGTGCACCATCAGCTATAATGGTCAGAACTTCAGCAAAAATGCTTGTGGTTTCAATGAAAACTTGTGGAAGTCATTGGTTTCAGAAAAGAAACTTATTGGTAGAGTCACTAGTTTCTTATAAAAAGGTTAGTACACTCATTTTCTGAGTGCTATGAAAAACCTCTACTCAACCAAGGTGTTGATAATTTTGGGGTTTTGTTATGTTGTAAGCAATCAAGGTGACAAGAGCATCACTTTTAACAGAGAAAGAAATAGTGAGCATGTTGCATATGAAATGTGTCTTGCAGGGCAAAAACAAACTGTAAGATCTAAAGATCAATATGAATGAGTAGTAATTAAGTTTACCTACTAATCTAGCATCATATTTTCTATTAAGCAGAATCTTCTTAAGGGAAAAAAAAAACCAACTGTCATTTCACAATTTTATTCATAGTGATTGAAGGAGCCATTGCTTAAAAATAGGTAATGGGGAAGAACTAGAATAGGCTGACGGGTAAAATTGAAGGAGAAGGGAATTCACAATAGCTCTAAGGCAGCAAGCTTGACCTTCTGAATCTAAAAGGCAGTGAAAACAAGGCAGTGTATCTCCCTACCATATGTTACATTTGAATGGCTCAAGCTGACCGCAGCAGTTCTATTAAAAGCTTGGGAAAGAACGTTTGCTACTTTACCCAGTTAAAAGGTGACAAGTTGAGCGTTTAACTGGAAAGGAAATAAAGATCCCTATTATTTGGTATGGACATAAATCAACCAGCTTAATTCTATAATACTGTTGAAGGAAAAAAATAGGATCTTTAAATAAATGAGGTTCTATTTTATTCAAATGACTGATTGAACTAATGTGGATTTCCTCAGACTTGTTTGCCAGTGTTTTAGGATGTTGTTTTTTATTGCTTCAAGACTTATGTTGAACATTTTTTTTCAACCTAAAGCAATATTTATGTTCAATAAAGAAAAAAGTATTACTTTATCAAACCGTAATGTAAAACATTGCTCTTTTGTGGCAGAGGCTCGATTGAGCCCTGGGGTTCCTGAAGATGTTTCCTGCCCCATTTACATCATTTTCAGTTTACTTAACTACTGCTATAATCAATATTAGTCTTATGATTTATGCAGGATATACAATGTGAAATGGTATTTATAATTCAGGGTTTGAATTTAAACATTAATTTGCCAATGAATAAATGGAACTTAAGCTTTTGCAGCTCCTCTGGAAACTTTAGATTGAAGAAAAAGGTGAGAATTTAAAGTGAACAGCCTAGTAATGATCTGGAAAATTGAGACAAATGTAGCCTTTGACTCATGTGGATGCCAATTAGTTGATAAGAATTAACCAGCTGTACATAATGATGCCTGGAACACCCCCCCCCCCCCCCCCAAGGGTCCTGAATGAAGTGTGTTGTCATGGGGGATATGCTAAATGTTGAACAGATTCTTAACTCTAAGTTCAGGGACACTTCTGGGAAAAGAAGTTACCAGTTCTCTTCTAAAACATGAATCACAGCTCCTGAACCCTATTAAACCAAGAAAAGAGAGGAGATGACATTTACTGGTTTGTATAGTCAGGATAAATCAAAATGGGAAGAGGATGGGTTATGTTAACTGAACACTTGTCCCTATTATTGAACATTCAGGCAGGTTGGTGCCTTAATTAAAGAATAATAGCAATAGTAATGATTTTAGTATTTAGGTGTTTAGTATTTAAGTGCTTAGTAAGCACTGGGGTAGGTACAAGAAAATCAGGTTGGACACACTCCTTGTCTTACATGGGATTCACATCCTTAGTAGGAGGGAGAACTGGTATTGAATCCCTATTTTACAGATGAGGAGACTGGAGCACAGATTAGTTAAATGGCTTCCCAAAGTCACATTATAGGTCAATGGCAGAGCAGGGATTAGAACTCAGGTCCTCTGACTCCAAATCATGCTTTTTCTCTGTGAAGCCTTAATCAGTCAATTAGTGGTATTTATTGAGTACTTCCTGTGTGCAGAACATTGTACTAAATGCTTGGGAAAGTACAGTACAACTCAGTTTGTAAACATGTTCCCTGTCCACAGGGAATTTACAATCTAGATGGGGAGACAGACATTAAAATAAATTGTAGATCTATGTATATACCATAAGTGTCATGGGGCTGACAGCATAAAGAGCACAGATCCAAGTGCAACAGCAGTGCAGAAGAAAGAGGGAGTAGGGGACGTGAGGGCTTAGTCTGGGAAGGCCTCTTGGAGGAGATGGGGTTTTAATAGGACTTTGAAGGAGGGGGAGTGGTGGTCCTTTATATGTGAAGGGGGAGGGAGGTCTACAGGGAGGAGGATGTCAGAAGTGAGATCGATGAGATCGTGATATAATGAATGAGTTGATGTAGCTGTGTGGCTCAGTGGAAAGAGCACGGGCTTGCGAGTTAGAAATCATAGGTTCAAATCCTGGCTCTGCCACTTGTCAGCTGGGTGACTGTGGGCAAGTCACTTAACTTCTATGTGCCTCAGTTACCTCATCTGTAAAATAGGGATGAAGACTGTGAGCCTCACATGGGGCAACCTGATTACCCTGTATCTACCCCAGCGCTTAGAACAGTGCTCTGCATATAGTAAGCGTTTAACAAATACCAACATGCTAAAGGAGCAAAGCATGCAGGCTGGGTTTTAGTAAGACAAAACTGAGCTAAGATAAGAGGGGGCAAGGTGTTTGAGTGCTTTGAAGCAGATAAGGAGTTTCTGTTTGATGCAAAAGTGGATAGGCAATACTTAAGGTTCTTGAAGAGTAGGGCAATTTGGTCTAAATGGGTTTTTAGAAAAATGATCCAGGCAGCAGTGAAGTACGGACTGGAGTGGGGAGAGACAGGTGGCAGGGAGGTCAGTGAAGAGACAGATGTAATAGTCAGGAGGGATTGGATGAGTGCTTGGATCAGCATAGTAACAGTTTGAATGGAGAGGAACGAGTAGATTTTAGCCATGTTGTCAAGGCAGAACCTACAGGCTTTGGTGATAGAACGAATATCTGGGTGGAATGAAAAAGATGAGTAGAGGATATTGCCAAGGTTGTGGACTTGTATATGGTGCTGAGAAAGATATGGGGAGAGCTCGGTTTGGGTGGGAAAATGAGAAGTTCTATTTTGGACATGTTAAATTTGAGATGTCAGCAGAACATCCAAGATGAGGTGTCTCAAAGGCAGGAGGAGATGAGAGACTGCAGAGAAGGAGAGAGATCAGGGATGGAGATGGAGATTTGGGGGCACAGTGGTATGAAGCTATGGGAGTGAGAGCTCTCCCAGGGAGTGAGTGTAGCTGGAGAATAGAATGTGACCCAGAATTGAACCTTGAGAGACACCCACAGTTAGGGGGTGGAAGTCAGAGGAGGAGCCTGCAAAAGAGACTGAGAATAAGCTGTCAGATAGATAGGAGGAGGAAATGTGAGATTGCAGAGAAAAAGAGGAGATAGAAGTTGGAGAGGTAGATTTGTCCATCTGTAAAATGGACATTCATTCATATAACGGAAATTAAATCTTGCTCCCTCCTTCTTAGACTGTGGTAGGGACTGTGTCCAACTGGATTATCTTGCATTATCGTAATGTCTCTTCCCCACTCTAGACTGTAAGCTCTTTGTGGGCAGGGGGTGTGTCTGCTAACTCCGTTTTATTATACTCTCTCAAGCACTTAGTGCAGTGCTGTGTACCTAGTAAACACTCAATAAATACCATCGATTGATCTACCCCAGATCTTAGTACAATATTTGATACATAGTAAGCACTTAAGTACCATAATTGTCATTAACTATAATGATTATCTTCCTTGAAGGGTTGGTAGATGATACCATGGGAGCAAATGAACCCTCTAGGGAGTGGGTGTAGACAGAAAATAAAAGGGGACCCAGAGGGACTTCCACAGTTAGAAGGAGGGAGGCAGAGGAAGAGCCCAGGAAAGAGGCTGAAAAGTAGTCAGAGAGGTAGGAGGAGAACTACGAGAGGATCATGTCAGTGAAGCCAAGGTTCAATAATGTCTGAAAGTGTTTAAATGGTAGAGAAATGATCAGCTAACCAGGCACATAGTTTAAGTAAACTTACAAAGGAAATAGTGGGACTAAGACCAAAAAAAAAAAAATACCCATTACAAGGAGTGGTAGAGGTGTTGCAGTTTCTCAAGGGTGTTTTTATTTTAAAGGGATCCTTTAACCCCATCACCTTCTCAGCCTCAACCGCAGATGTTTAGAGTTTCCCATCACAAAGATTAAATGAGTCTCAATTCAGTCAGGACGGCTTTGGGACAGAAAAACTCGCATCAAGTAAATTGACTGTGGTGCTGGATGTTTGTGTGGTGTCACTCTTCCTCTCACGACCCTTCCAGTCTTTCATTCATTCTTATTTATTGGGCAGAGCACTGTACAGTCTTGTTTCCATCTGGGCACTGAGTGCAGCCGACAAATAAGTGGGGACGAGTGAAGCACATTGCAAAGTACTCATAAAAATTTTATGTAAAGCCCCATTTTTGTTCAAAGTGACTGCATCAATGTCACTATTTGCCACAGTGCCATAGATTAGCAGGTGTTTGTCAGTGTACCCACCTCAGTAGCGGCCAGTATCTTTTCTGCTCATATTAGTCACCAATATTGTGGATCCCTGCTGAACCTCTCCATCATGCAAGTGGTTTAAATAGTTCTTTAGTCAGACTTTAGAAAACAACTGAGGCACATAATGTCTTTGTTTAATGCTTAAGGATGGCCTATAGCCTCGTGGTCCTCATTTAAGTTCAATCAGACACAATTTCTGTTGTGTGAATGTCAGCAGATTCACCCTGTGAAATGTCTCTTATCTGATTAAGGCCAATGGTCATGAATTTGGGGAAGTATGACTAGCTGGTGTAAGTACCAGCAACACATTCTTTTTCTAGTTATGGAAATTCACTCAAACTGCAAATCTGCCTCATAACTATGAGTCATTCTGCCTCCCCAGAAGGTTTCCCAAGATAAGAATCTAGTTCCATAGAAAGTAAATACAGTGCTGATGTTGTTTTAAAAGATTGGCCCAAAGAAAGAGAACACTTAAAACTAGAATGAAAAGAATGATTAGAAAGATGTCATCAGACTCATCTCTCTTGTGCACTTGTTCCTGTCACCAGTTGAAAACCTGGGAAACAGCAGTTAATATGACTCATTTTGTTACCCCTGAATTAAACTCATAAATTGATTTTGAAGAGCTGCTTTAATTAGACATTTATTTAAAGATATTTGGGAATCAGACACAGCCACACTTTTCACTAACACTCCCACATTTTCATAGACTTCTTCCAGAGAATGCAAACTACAATCACTCATCTATAGGAAATATTAGCTCACCGGACCTTTCACGTCTGAAATGATAGGCTGTGTGGCTTTGGATTGAGGTTAGGAAGAACACTGAATATATTACATGTTTTAATTGTTCACATTTTTAAATTAGAATAAATAGGTTTTGGAACCTGATGGTAGAAAATGTCTTAAACCGAACCAAAGAATAAACCTCGGCTACTGGGAACTGCGGGCCTCATGGTAAGAACACAGGCCTGACAGTCAGAGGACGTGGGTTTTAATTCTGTCTCTGCCACTTACCTGTTGTGTGACCTTTCGCAAGTCACTTAACTTCTCTGGTCCTCATTTCCCTATTCTGATAAATGGAGATTTAATATCTGTGTTCCCTCATACTTAGCATGTGAGACCCATGTGGGACCTGATGATCTTGTATCTATTCCAGTGCTTAGTACAGTGCCTGGCACATAGTAAGCACTTCACAAACACCACAGTTGTTATTATTATCACCACTGTGGGGATTAGATCACTTGACATTTCCACTAAGGAAATTCTGATTTTTGTCATTCTTAACAACCACCCTGCCCATGCTTCCCATTCAGGTCACCAGTGGTATTTATTGAGTGCTTTCTGTGTGCAGAGTACGGTAGCTAGCACTTGGGAGAATACAATACAGCAGAATTGGTAGTTGTGTTCTCTACCCTCAAGTATCTTACAGTCTAGAGGAGAAGTAGGTGCCTCAGGGTGGGGCGGGGGTGGGAGGGTGTCTCTAGGCCAGTAATTAAATTCCAAACACTGCTGATATAATAATAATAATAATAATAATGTTGGTATTTGTTAAGCGCTTACTATGTGCCGAGCACTGTTCTAAGCGCTGGGGTAGACATAGGGGAATCAGGTTGTCCCACGTGGGGCTCACAGTCTTAATCCCCATTTTACAGATGAGGGAACTGAGGCACAGAGAAGTTAAGTGACTTGCCCACAGTCACACAGCCGACAAGTGGCAGAGCTGGGATTCGAACTCATGAGCCCTGGCTCCAAAGCCCGTGCTCTGTCCACTGAGCCATGCTGTTGATATAGAAATGTAAGAACAATAACTAAAAGAGGGTATCAATGGGAAGTGAGTGAGAGAGAGAGACTGCAAGCAGAGAAATATCAAAGACTTTTTATGGTATCAAAGTGTAATTGTTACATCCCTAATTTTTTTTAACCTTCCTGAAGAAAGAAAAAAATATCCTAACAGTATCTCTCCCAGCCACCTGGTCTGAAGTTAGCTAGTGACTGTGACCTTTTAAGCCACGAGCTTCTCAGAATTATTTAAACTTTTTAAAGAATGCCCAACACGGGAAGCTGTCAACTTAAACTTTCTTAGCACCAGAATATGCATATGCATTATTCAGATTGGGGTATTCACAGATTTTCAGGCTATGCTTTGACCCACTGAAGCCGTGATACATTTTGATTAAAAGGATGCATTTTTAATCTGTGGGTTACTAAACCGTTTGCTATCTTCAGTGCTTGCATGGCTTCCTGAAATACCCACTGGGAAGCAAATTTGCTGTTAAATAAGGAAACACAGATAATTATGATGATAGTTTTAAAGTTCTATTTAGAAAATTGTACATTTCGTGATATGCATCAAATGGATATGGGAAGCAGTAAAATCCCAAGACCAAGGTCTGAAAGGGAGAGAGGAAGAGAAATTATTGCCATTATAATCCTCTTCTGCATGCAACTCGCAGCACTTTCCTCAAACCCTGTGGTCTTCTGTTGCTTCTTATAGTAGTTCCACTACTGAGATTAGTTTCAGAGAAGGGCAAATGGGGTAAACATTTGCAAAGAGATGGGTTCCTTGACCAGTTGATTCTACTATGACACATTACCTTTTTTATTTTCCTTTGGGAGTTATATTATCGGTTTAGGTTGGATCATTTTATTTCTGCAGGATGTTTGTTAATGCACTTTCTACATATTAGGAAAGGTTCTGTTAATTCTGGAGGTCTATTCATCTTGTAACTATAAGTAGAAGGAACTGTGAGTTTTAAAGCTGCATACATTAGAAGGTACTGCTAGCTATTACAAAACTGGGATAAGCAAACTTTCAAAGATGAAATTAGTTGTTGAATTTAAAATTTCCAGAAACTCCTGGAAAGGATCATGCAGATCATCTAGTCTGTAATCTCATCTCCAAACTGTAATCTTGTGATGGGCAGGGAATGTATCTGTTTATTGTTATACTCTCCCAAGCACTTAGTACAGTGTTCTGCACAAAATATGATTGGCTGACTGTCCAGTCCAGCCTCCTCATTCTTGGGTTCCATTTGAACCAGGGTACATCTGGCTTATTTTTAAGAATCTTCAGGAAAAAAAGATTCCACTCCTCCCTATGGTGAATGATTCCTAGAGAATCTCCATTATTCTTCTAAATCTCCCCTACTTCAGGTGTGTGTGTGTGTTTATGATATTTGTTGTTTACTATGTGCCAGACACCATACTAAGAGCTGGGTTACAAAATAATCTGGTTGGACACATTCTCTGTCCCACACAGGGATCACATTCTTAATCCCCCTGAAGACTGAAGTGAGTGAGGCACAGAATGGGAAGGGAACATGTCTAACAACTCTTGTAGTCTCCCAGGTGCTTGGTAAAGGACACATAATAAGTGCTCAAATGAGATTGATTACCCAAAGCCACGAAGCAGACAAGTGGCAGAGCTGTGACTAAAACCCAGGTCCTCTGACTCCCAGATCTGTGCTCTTTCCATTAGGCCAAGCTGCTTCTCAACATTAGGTTAATTCTATCCTTTCTTCTTAAGGGAGCCAGAGATGCCCCATCTCCCAGGTAATTAACATCATAATTTTCAGGATATTATCAGTACTTTCCTCAACTTTCTCTTCTCCACGTGGAATAATCCCACTTACTCAAACTGATCATTCCTTTTCTTCTTTTTGTCCTTTTTGAGTAGATTTGGAACCTAAAGTGCACCTGAGATTTGGGTTCATAAATACAAATCTTTGGAATCTGCCCAGCAATCCTACCTTCCTTCCTAACTTTTAAAAATGAATGAGAAACCAGGAAGGGGAAGCAGCGTGGCTCAGTGGAAAGAGCCTGGTCTTCGGAGTCAGAGGTCATGGGTACGACTCCCAGCTCTGCCACTTGCCAGCTGTGTGACCTTGGGCAAGTCACTTAACTTCTCCCTGCCTCAGCTACCTCATCTGTAAAATGGGGATTAACTGTGAGCCTCACGTGGGACAACCTGATTACCCTGTATCACCCCCAGCGCTTAGAACAGTGTTCTGCACATAGTAAGCACTCAACAAATACCAGCATTATTATTATTAATCAAATCCCTCTATTTTAATCATGTTCAGTCTCCAGTTTCCTGCCCCTTACTGCTTCTTCACAGCTGAGATCTGCTTGCCCCATCCTCAATTCCCATTTTGATGAGTAGCCAACATACGAAGAAGAATGGAGGGAGGAAAAATGAATTCAGAATAAGATTTGTTTAAAGCTTCTTCAACTCTCCCTCTGTCTTCCCACTTTGCTGGACCCCAATCAGCTCTTTTTTACTTCTCCTTTTAGGACTTTCCCTATTCATTCCTACTTTCTATCTCCCAAATGAGGATATGTTGTTGGAAAGAACTAAATCCAGCAATGCTAACTTAAAAGTTAGCAGAATTGTTTTATGAAGAATGAATGCATAAGACCTACTTAGATATAACTTGTGCCAGTTACTTAAATGAATGAACAGTCAGGATTCAGTATAAATACACACCTCCTCTATACACCTGAACGCCCACAATATATAAATTCAAGAGCTCCATCTTGCACTAATTACTAACATAGACCAGGATCGCAATCTCCTCCCAAGACATTTATTTAGTCCAGTCAATGACAAAAATAATTCCCTCCCCACTCCTTTCCCCCTTGTATCATTCTGTTTCTCTTCTGCCTGGTCCTGAGCCATTTTTCCTCCACTCCTAAATCAGATCCTTCCTCACTGGCTCACTCAAGCCCTCCTCGAACAAAGCAGTTAGGTTGTCAGTGCCTTACTCAAGCTGTGTTGATTTTATCTCCCCTTCCAGATGTTCCTGGTGTTTAACAACTGCCAGCATGGTTACTATGTCCACAGGGGCTGGAGAGATGTAGTTAATCCCAACAGACTCAGGAGGGAAGGCAGAGAAGAGAGGGACACAAGGATGTGGACAGTGCACTAGGGGATTGCTGTTCCCATGGAATGTGGGGGCAAAGCAGGGGGCTGTCAGGGACCCAGGGAGACATCTTAGAGCATACAGAGCCTAGGGACTGGCTACAGAGTTGAGGAGCCTGGGTATCAGGACTCAGTCTTTCAGTCGGTTGTATTTATTGAGCACTTACTGTGTGCAGAGTACTATACTAAGTTCTTGAGAGGATACAGTACAACAATAAACAGGTACATTCCCTTCCCACAATGAGCTTACAGTCTAGAGGGGACTGGACTGGAGATGGAGATGAGATCCAGACAAAGCAGAGAGAGCCACCTGCCTGCCCATGAAGACAAAAGTCAGGACCTGGGCTTCATCATCCAACCTCCAGGAAGGGAACCCCAGTAGCATTTTATTTCCTTTTTCTCCTGCTGGCAGTGTCCCTCGGTTCTGAGAGAAGTGTCATGTGCCTCACTGATTTTCAAAAAAACAAAGCCTGGATGCATGAGAGGGTGCAGGGAGACTTGCATCGATGGAGATAAGATTGGGATGCATTGGGTGAGAGAAGTCCTTAGGAATAATGGAGGGATCTACAGTGAAGGTTTAAGTTCTCTGTGTGGCCCGATCACCATGCTGGGTCAGATTCTGGAAGACTGATCTGACAAATTTCATTGTATTCCATGGAAAAAAATAATAATAATGATGGTACTTGTTAGGCATTTATTATGTGCCAAGCACTTTTCTAAGCAGTGGGGTAGATACAAGTTATTCAGGTTGGGCATATATGGAAGGGGAGGGAGTTCCAGGAGAGAGGGAGGACATGGGAAAAGGATGAGTTAGATGCGATTGGGGCACAGTGAATAAGATGGCACTAGAGAAGTGGAGTGTGCAGACTCGACTCTATTAGATTAGTGACATGAGTTAGGATGGGGCAGAAGTTTAGGAAATGTTCTCTCGGAGTTCAGAAATGCCAGCCTGATCAGTGTTTTTGAGGAGGCCCATCTTTGTGTCCTCAAGTTAACTAATCGATGACATTTATTAATGCCAGTTAACCAATCAATACCATTTATCAACCTTATTGCATCTTTGCACTGAGGTGAGATCTTGGGAGAGATCACAAAAACAAGACCCATGATCTCTGCCTTCAAGGAGTTTACCAGATAATAGAGCCAATGCTGTCAACAAGCAGGTGGAAACCAATGGAGCAACAAAGAGGAGAGCCTTTCATAGTACCATCAATCAATTTATTGAGCACTTACTTTGTGCAGAATATCATAACAAGCACTTGGGAGAGAAGAATACAACAAAATTGGTAGACAAGTTCCCTGCCCAAAGTAACTGAGAAAGGGATCAAGGCAGAGACATACAAGAGGAAGGGTCAAGCATGAGAGTCATGATGAAACGAAGAAAACATTGACAAGATAAATATTGAATCTGCACAGGGCAAGGTCTTTTTTTGTTGGTGTTTTCAATCTTATTCCTCTTCTTCCATTTTGCCTCTTAACTGCAAGTTGCAAAAGTATGTTTAGAACGTAAGGAAACCCGTGGGAATTGCTTCATAATAATAATCATGGTTTTTGCTAAGCACTTACTATGAGCCAGGCACTATAATAAGCTCTGGGGTGGATACTAGCAAATTGAGTTGGGCACAGTCCCTTTCCCAAGTAGGGATTAGTCTCAATCCCCATTTTACAGATGAGGAAACTGAGACCCAGAGAAGTGAAGTGACTTGCCCAAGTTCACACAGTAGACAAGCGGTGGAGACGGGATTAGAACCTATGAGATGTAGACAAAGGGAGTGTGTTGGGCAAACATACACACATACACAAACACACACACACATTCTTCCCTGCCCCCTCCACCCTCCTCCCCACACATCTGTTCACTCCAACAACCATCTCCAAGCACCTTACTTTCAGGACATGAACCTGATTGGCCTGTAGTGTTTTGAAAATTTCTCAGTCCAACACTGTCCCTTCACCACAGTGCAATACCAGGACCCAAGGCTGAAGCAGTCTCTAAGGAATATATGAAGAACCCAACGGGGGAAAGAATGTTCATACTATGGGCTCTGTGAAACCTTCTCTGATAGTCTACTGACTCTTGGAATGAAATACAGAAGTATTCGATAGTCATTTATCGGGCCCCTTTTGTCAAACACAGCTACCAGAATCCAGAAAAAGCCTTTTCTCCTAATGCTTAAATTTCTCAGATGCCACTGAATCGGGAAATATTTCATTTTAATAAAATCATTTTTAAAAAATATTGAATATTTATGTAATTTCACTGAAAGTAATACCACATGAAAAAGGGTGTTCAAATTCACAAATTAATCAATCAGTGGTATTTATTGAGAACTTTTTGTGCAGAACACTACTGATCTTGCTTAGTATTCAGACCTCATTTGAGATATTTACATAACCAACATCCCTCGATCACTCTATTACTACCCTTTTAACTGAATCTTGCTAGCATCTATTTAAGGCTCTACTTGGAAGGGAATCATTTGGTCCCTTTAAAAAGGGACTAAGTATCTCCCAATTTTTTAAAGGTATTTTTTAAGCCTTCACTATGTGTCAAGTAGTATTAAGGGCTGGGGTAGACAAAGCTTATCAGGTTGGACTCAGTCCCTGTCCCACATGGGGCTCTGTCATACTTGGAGGGAGTAAGATTTTAATCCTCATTTTACCGACGAGATAACTGAGAGACAGAGACATTAAGTGACTCAACCAAGGTCACACAGCAAGCATTGGTCAGAACTAGAACCCAGGTCATCTTACTTTCAGGCCCTTGTTATTTCCATTAGGGTATACTGTTTCTCCAACTGGGGATTAATTTAAATGTGGAAGAAGCTATTCCTCCAACAGATAAGAACTATGTAGCCCAAACCCTCTAGAGGAGCACTGTGACCTAGTGGACAGAACAGAGATCTGGAAGTCAGTAGTTCCTGGGTTCTAACTCCAACTCTGCCATTTGTCTGCTTTGTGACCTTGGTACAAGTCACTTAACCTCTCTATGCTTCACCTCTGAATGGGGATTAAGACTGTTAGCCAAATGTGGGGCAGGGACTGTGCCCAATTTGATTAGTTTGTATCTATGCCAGTGCTTAGTTCAGGTCTGATTAACAAATACCATTTTTTTAAAAAAGGAACCCAGAACCACATCTGCCCCCACTGTATCCCAGGGCTAGCATGGCAACTTGGATAGAGCACAAGACTGGGAGTCAGAAGATCATGGGTTCTAATCCCAGCTACACCACCTGTGTGCTGCGTGACCTTGGGCAAGTCACTTTACTTATCTGTGCCTCAGTTACCTCATCTGTAAAAATGGGGATTAAAAAATGTGAGCCCCACGTGGGACAGAGACTGTATCTAACCCGATTTGCCTGTATCCACCCCAGTGCTTAGTACAGTGCGTGGCACATAGTAATCACTTACCAAATACCATTATTATTATTCATTCATTCATTCATTCAATAGTATTTATTGAGCGCTTACTATGTGCAGAGCACTGTACTAAGCGCTTGGAATATACAAATCGGTAACAGATAGAGACAGTCCCTGCCCTTTGACGGGCTTACAGTCTAATCGGGGGAGACTGACAGACAAGAACAATAGCAATAAATAGAATCAAGAGGATGAACATCTCATTAAAACAATAGCAAATAAATAGAATTAAGGCAATGTACATGTCATTAACAAAATAAATAGGGTAATGAAAATATATACAGTTGAGCAGACAAGTACAGTGCTGAGGGGATGGGAAGGGAGAGGGGGAGGAGCAGAGGGAAATGGAGGGAAAAGAGGGTTTAGCTGTGGAGAGGTGAAGGAGGGCGGTAGAGGGAGTAGAGGGAAAAGGGGAGCTCATTCTGGGATGGTCTCTTGGAGGAGGTGAGTTGTAAGTAGGGTTTTGAAGAGGGGAAGAGAATGAGTTTGGCAGAGGTGAGGAGGGAGGGCATTCCAGGACTGCGGGAGGGCGTGGCCCAGGGGTCGACGGCAGGATAGGCGAGAATGGGGAACGGTGAGGAGGTGGGTGGCAGAGGAGTAGAGCGTGCGAGGTGGGCAGTGGAAAGAGAGAAGGGAGGAGAGGTAGGAGGGGGCAAGTTGATGGAGAGCCTTGAAGCCTAGAGTGAGAAGATCATGTTTTCCACGGAGGTTGATAGGCAACCACTGAAGGTTTTTAAGAAGAGGAGTGACATGCCCAGAGCGTTTCTGCAGGAAGATGAGCTGGACAGTGGAGTGAAGAATAGACTGGAGCAGGGAGAGAGAGGAGGAAGGGAGATCAGAGAGCAGGCTGACACAGTAATCTAGCTGGGATATTACGACAGCCCGTAACAGTAAGATAGATGTTTGGGTGGAGAGGAAAGGGCGGATTTTGGCAATATTTTAAAGGTGAGACCGGCAGGTTTTGGTGACAGATCAGATGTGTGGGGTGAATGAGAGAGCCGAGTCAAAGATGACACCGAGGTTGCGGGCCTGAGGGACGGGAAGGATGGTCGTACCGTCCAGTGATAGGGAAGTCAGGGAGAGGACAGGACTTGGGAGGGAAGATGAGGAGCTCAGTTTTCCTCATGTTGAGTTTTAGGTGGTGGGCAGACATCCAGGTAAAGACGTCTGGGAGGCAGGAGGAGATACGAGCCTGAAGGGAGGTGGAGAGGACAGGGGCAGAGATGTAGATGTCATCTGCATAGAGGTGATAGTTGAAGCCATGAGAGTGAATGAGTGCACCGAGGGAGTGAGTGTAGATGGAGAACAGAAGAGGGCCAAGAACTCACCCTTGGGGAACCCCAACAGTTAGAGAATGGGAGGGGGAGGAGGACCCTGCGAAGGAGACTGAGAATGACCTGCCAGAGAGATATTATTATTATTATTAATATTATTATTATTATTAAGACCACTGCCCCATTCCAACATAGTGGGTAATGTCATTATGCCATGAGTCGTCTGATGTCATTTTGCAGTGAGGTGGGAGAGAGAAGAAAGATAAAAACTTTCCAGCAATTCCAGGACCTATTATATCCTATTCCTTCCCACTCCCTAACATGTGATGGTGGCCCTGGTGCAGGGAGTCAAATCTGAACCCTGACGATGTACATCCAGTAGCTTCTAGCAGCACAGTCAGTCCTTTATCCATAATCTCCATCTCCCTTGGCTGAACAGCAAGGACTTATTCAGGACTAGTTCACTGGCTAGTGGCCCTAAGTACCTCCTTCCCAGGGACCTCTGAATACGGCAGAATATATGCAGGTCTAGATGTTAAACTCACTGTGGGCAGGGAATATGTCTCTTTATGTTATATTGTACTCTCCCAAATGCTTAGTACAGTGCTCAGCACCCAATAAACACTCAATAAATGCAATTAAATGAATGAATGAATGAATGAATGAATAAATGACCAAGGAGTTGAAGGATAAGGCAGCTATCCACTTGCTAATCTTGCAGATGGTGGTGGAGAACCAGTAAGCCCGCCCTTTGCCCCTTTTAAAATTTGAAATAATAATAATAATGATGGTATTTGTTGAGCACTTACAATGTGCCAAGCACTGTTCTAAGCGCTGGGGTAGATAAAAGGTTATCAGGTTGTCCCAAGTGGGGCTCACAGTCTCTAATCCCCATTTTACAGATGAGATAACTGAGGCACAGGGAAGTTAAGTGACTTGTCCAAAGTCACTGAGCTGACACGTGGGGGAGCAAGGATTAGAACCCTCAAACTCTGACTCACAAGCCCGTGCTCTTTTCACTAAGCCAAGCTGCTTCTCAAAACCCGGCTGAGGCTTCTCTAAGTTGGGCAGCTGTTGGGCAGCTGTTGCTCCCCAGGGAATGCCTCCAAATTTGTGACTTGGGAAAAAAAAGCAGTCATTATCCCAGTTTGCTCTTGTTCACTTTTCCCCCGGGGTCAGGAATTTGGAGATGTCTCCTGAGAGAAAGACAGCTTCTGAGAGAGAGCAGAAGCCTGTAGGTGAGGAAAGCCTGACCAGGCACAGCCTCAGGCCCTATTCCTGGGTATCCCTATCTCTCAGGAAGCAGCCAAACTACAGGCTCCATTATCTCCTTCCTGACTCACCATCCCTTCCCAGTGTCCTGGCCCGCCTGCCCAGGCTGGACTGCTCTGTCTGCCAGTCTTCATGTCAGGAATAACACCTGCAACAGGCAAGAGTTTTCAGGCAGCAGAGAGAGTGCCATCACGGAGATGGGGTTGGGGAGAAAGAAGTGGGAGGCATGATCATCTTGACTTCACCTGAGGGTTGCAACTCATGCATCTTAGAGCCTTGTTTTGGTGAGTTTGATAGGGCATCTTACTGAGCCAGCCCCCCCGCCCCCTCCCCAAGTTTTGTCTCCCTCCTGTAGTCTGACTCTACACCAGAGAGTATGGGATCAAGGCTCCCTAGGCTGTTTTGAAACACCTGGGTCTCCTTGACACCTGTGAGCTCTACCTGCTTACATCCATCATGACAGGAACTTTCTTGCATCTCCCACTCAAACAAGGTTATTTAGGAAAAGGCCCATTCCTTTGGATTTTCCAGGTGTGCCCCTATTTGGAGTCAGAAGGATAGCCTATTGGGTTCTTTATAGAAAGCTATCTGGCTCACAGAAAGTACTACTGCCTCTTTCCTTGAAGAAAAGAAGCATAAGTGAATCCTCACAGAAATGATGCAAGGGATCACTGTCATAGAACTTGATTTCTGTCTTTAATGGAAGGTTTACCTCACCAGGAAATATGAAAGTCAGAAATGATTGCCAAAGGAAGTCCCCCAATCCCACTTTCATCAAGAATTGAGATAAGTAGAAAGATGATGCTTTTGTGTTCAGCACGCAGCATCTCTCTTGATATTTATGGTTTGGAAGGAATGGGTTGGAATGTTCAACTGAAGCAAACCTCAAGATGGAGAAGATTAGTTTTGATGGATGGCACTCCTGGCAAAGTGAATATTTAACAACCATCTGTACTAGTTCTCCCATGTGAAGCTTTCTCTCACTTGGTTTCTCTCCATGCTACACCTACAAATCTCCACTGTATGTTTCACAGAATGGTTTGAAATATTGCATTTTACCTGTACCTTTAATAAACTTTCAAGTAAGGCTTGGAAGAAGAAATATCCATGGACTTAGAAAATGCATGGTGTAGTGGATAGTTCACAGGGCTGGGAGTCAGAAGGCCATGGATTCTAATCCCATCTCTGCCACTTGTCTGCTGTGTGACCTTGGGCAAGTCACTTCACTTCTCTGTGCCTCCATTTCCTCATCTGGAAAATGGGGATTGAGACTGTGAGCCCTATGGGACAGTGACTGTGTCCAACCTGATTAGCTTGTATCTACCCCAGCACTTAGAGCAGTGCTTGGAACATAGTAAGCACTTAACAAGTACAATTATTATAGGCCAGGCCTGCACTGACTAAACAGAGTTAAGATGAGTTACATTATCTAGATGAATCATGAGAAAAGGTTTGTTTCACTTAGACGTCCAGATAATTAAGGTGACCTGGTTTATCTCTGAATAATCTGTTTGATTTCCTTCATGCTGTATCTTACTTTACCAGCAGAGAACTGACTAGATTGTCTAAGCACAGTCCCCCTCCCTCCCCATATGCACATCTTGTAAGTCAAATGCATCCCTGCATTTATTTATAAACCTGAATGAGAGGCTACATTCTGTACATCCAGCAACTAGATCTTAGAGGTGTTTCCCAGAGGATACTCAGGAAATTTATCAAAGGTCTGAGCCGGTAGCATTGACACTACCTGAATTATTCAACAGTTCAAGTGGTTCCTTAACAAGTCATCTTCCCCACCTCTCCGTGGGAGGTCTGCAGAAAGGCTCCTTGGGATGGCAGAAGTTATAATGGAAATCTGAAATTCCCCAGGAAGAGACTAGACAAGTGCAAGAGATGGTGTGTGGTGTTGCAGGTGGTGGGGTGGATTAAATGAAACCTGTCAAGTTGGTAATGCCTCCCTGAATCCTCTGGAAACTGAGATCCTTTGCCAGCCCCCTGACTTTTCCCTGGCCAAGGATCCCATTCTGTGCCTTACAGTTGTGTGGATGATTGGGCTTATATTCATGGCTGGACCTTAGAGGTCAGGCCATTTATTTTGGAGTTTTACATCTGTATCTTTAGAGAACAGCAATGACAAAATATGCCAGTTTTAAAAACAAAAATGTCTGGCGAGATGAGAGCTATTATTTGCCTATTGGGAGGAAAAAAAACTAGCTCAAATTAGAGATTAAAATCTGCCTGAGAAACGGGTTTGCCTACACAAAAACAAGAAAGAAAGAGCACCTGTCTTCATCGTGCTCCAGCACAAGTTACTATATTTTCCATCTAAAGGTACTGTGTTTTCTTTAAAGCAGTCAGTGATCTGTGAAATGTGGATCTGTTTGGCACCAGGAAGAAACCACCAGCCTGTGACATTGGACAAGTTTGTTTCAGACATAGATGATGTTGAGATTCCAATATAGGTACTTAAGAGGATGGAGTTGGGGAATTTAAATGAAATGAAGACTAATAGGGGGAAAATCTCTTTGAATTCCCCAGCTCACTCAGAAGGGACTCAATTATCGGAACTTCTCTTATAAATTGTACCTGTCATTAATGGTGACTCAAGTACCATTATGCTAACTAAGTGTGATTGTATTTGGGTGGGCAATATTGGGGCTAGGATATGGAAATGAGATATGAACACATGAAATCGCCTTGGATGTTTCTCAGAGAATCACATTAGCCAAACCAATTTGCGCCATACAGGATTCTAATTAAAGTCAGCTTTCAAAGGTAAATCCAGTAAATGCACTTCACATACTTCATGGAAATGTTCCTTAGTTTGAAAAACCAATTAGCATAAAATTTTTCTGTTAGCCAGATCCTTGCCCAGACAAAGTCCGCAGAATTTTCACCCTGAGTAGGGAGGAGGTGTTTCTCATCTTGTGATATTTTTGTTTGTGCTTCCTTCAGGTTTAAAGGGAATCCAAGGCAGTTTATGGATTCAAGTTCAAACAAAATTGAACCAAAGAAATTTGACTAGCTAAACTCAAGGTTTTGATGTCACTCTTCTTCTGGAAACATGATCTAACCTTGGTTTCATTAACCTTGTCCTCTCCTTGTTCTTTTTACTCCTCAGTCTCCTTCGTGGGCTCCCCTTCTGCCTCCCACTTTCTAACTGAAGGCAAAATTCTGCATCTCCTTCTATTCCCTATTACTCACTCCCTTAGAGAACTCATTTTCTCTTCCAGCTTCCACTACCGTCTCATCACAGATGATTCCCAAATCTACCTCTCCAGTCTGTACCCCTCTCCTTCTCCACAGTCTCATGTTTCTAACTGTATTCAGGTTATCTCTACTTGGATGTCCCAGTGACACCTCGGAGCCCGGGCTTGGGAGTCAGAGGTCATGGGTTCAAAGCCCGGCTCTGTCACTTGTCAGCTGTGTGACTGTGGGCAAGTCACTTAACTTTTCTGTGCCTCAGTTACCTCATCCGTAAAATGGGGATTAATTGTGAGCCTCACGTGGGACAACCTGATTACCCTGTATCTACCCCAGTGCTTAGAACAGTGCTCTGCACATAGTAAGCACTTAACAAATACCAACATTATTAAACTCCGCATCTTCTACCCAAACCCTTTTCTCCCCCATCTTTCCTGTCCCTATAGACAACACCACTCATCCCTCTGTCTCACAATCCCATAAACTTGGCATTTTCCTTGACCCATCTCTCTCATTCAACACACAATTTCAATCTGTCACAAAATCTGTAAATTCTTCCTTCCAGATAGCTCTAGAATTCACCCTTTTAATCCAAACCACAACTACAGTGATCCAGGCACTTAGCATATCCCATCTTGACTACTGCACTAGACTCCTCACTGACTGCCCCCACCTCCTGTCTCCCCACTTTCCAGTTCATACTTCACTCTGCTGCTCAGATTATATTTCTGGAAAACAGTTCAGTGAACAACTCCCCTCTCTTCAAAAATATCTAATCGTTGCTCATCCACCTTCACATTAATCAGAAACTCTTGGTCATCAACCAAAAGTCAGGTACTCAAACTGCTCTATCCATCCTACAAACAAACCCTCATACTCCACTCTTTTAATGCCAACCTACCCTCTATACCTTGATCACAACTATCCTGCCACTGACCCCTTGCTCACATCCTCCTTTGTGTCTGAAGTACCCTCTCTCTTAATTGCCAATAGTCCACCACTCTCTCCATTTGCAAAACTCTCCTAATATTGCATCTGATCCCAGAGGCACTCCCTAACTTAGCCTTCATTTTCCCTAAATTATCTCCCCACTATGTCAACTGATCACTTGGCTGTATACTCTTTAAACACTTTGATACTCACCCCAATGTCACATCACTTATGTGCATATTCTTATTCTCCACCATTTTTTCCTACCTGAAATCTATTTTAATCTCTTTCTCCCTTTAGACTGTTAGATCCTTGTTGACTGGGATTATGTCTACCACCTCTTACTGTATTGCAATGTTCAAAGTGCTTAGTTCACTGCTCTGCGCAGAGTAAGCACTAAGTAAATATGATTGATTGCATATTTTGAGTTTCAGGAGGCTTTCCCCGGGTCCAGGCCACAGGAATTATATCCCATCCTGTAACTTTGAAATCCTTTGCCACCTGTGTGGGCACAGGTATTACGAGATTTCCTTAGTCCCAAATTTCAGAAACTCCTTTACTATCAAGATTTTCTGGCATAGAGAGAGGAGCTGTCCTTCTGCAAGCAATGTAGGCCACACAAACCTAATCACTTTAGATCATTATGGTGCTCTGAAACAAGAGCCCTCTGTGGTCCATCATTAATTAGCTAATCCATTCACCAGCCCTGTGATGTAGGTCAATATTAGTATCCTATTTAACTGATGGTGATCCTCAGGCATGGAGAGTAAGAATCTCCTGCCAGTAGTGAAATATAAGTCAAGCTCTGAGTGGTTAGATAAATGACCACATTGGAGACATATTAGAAATGAGAGATTTTACCCCAAACTGTCAGTCCTCAGTCCCTTGAGAGCCTACCCTCTTCTTGCATTGACTTTGGGATTTTCAGCCTGAGAACTGAATCCCAAGACCCAAGACAATTACTGAGAAACAGCATCATGAATTGTTCCATACGAATCCACGAAAGAAGATATTTAGAATAATGAGGTTTTTGTGCAATTGCTCTGTATAACTTGTGTTTGGCTATGAAATATTTACATGTTCATATCATCAGAGAATTGAATAAGTGTATTTATGATTCTCTTGTCTCCTCGATTTTTTCCTCATGAAAGCAGTAGAGCTGTTCTTTTGGGAACTCTCGGTCAGCATGCCCGGCAAAAAAACAGTGATTCATGCACTTACTTGGCTAGATGATTGAGGAGAGGGGTTTAAGGAATGGAACTACTGCTCTAGCAAGGAGAACTACTCCTAAACTGCACCCCACACTCCTTCCACCTGCCCACAAACCAAGCTTGAAACCATTCCAATCTAGTGGTTTCTGAAATCAGCATGATAATGTTCCTCAAGGGAAGGTATCATGTTTTATCCTTCCTTTTTATTCTAGCCTACTCACCTTCCCCATCTCCTCACTTTCCTCTCCCTTATCCCTCAGTTGCCCTACAGAGCACCTACACTAGGACATGGTGCGCTTTAGACCTGATGAGGCTTTTGTATACATGAAGATATGAAATGAGGAATTCATCAAAGTTTACATGGTACAAACCATACAGGTTAAAGACAGTGAGGGCAAAATAGATGATCCAATAATCAGAGGCCAGATTTGAAGCAATTTGGCCATGTGACTACCTGAGAACTTGCTCAGGAAAATAGCCAAATACAGGATTTAGTCTAAAATGACATCCAAATTAATATTTACCAGCTTTGTTTTTACCTCAGGTGTAGCTTAGCCCAAGAGACATACTTTGCACATGAAGGCATCTTCTTGGTGGATGGAGGATGGACAGAAGGTAACCAATCAATGGCATTTATTGAGCACTTACTATGTGCAGAGCACTGTATGAACTGATTGGGAGAGTGCAATACATTAGATTTGGTAGACCCATTCTCTGCCCACAAGGAGCTTACTATCTAGTCTGGGAGACAGATCTTTAAATAAATTACAATTGGGGAAATAGCAGAGTATATGTACATAAGTGCTATGGGGATGGGGTTGAGTATCAATTTATCAAAGTATTTCAGGGTGAGGTGTGTCTAGGGTGTATCCTTTAAATGTATAGACACATATGCATGGGTGACACAGATGGGAGGACAAATAGGTGGGAAAATGAAGGTCCTCTTGGAGGGATGTGATTTTAGATGCACTTTGAAGATGGGGAGAGTGGTGGTTCCTTAGGTATGAAGAGGAAGAGCGTTCCAGGCCAGAGGGAAGACACGAGCAAGGGAATGTCAGTGAGATAGATGACATTGAGGTTCAGTGAGCAGGTTGGCTGTAGAGGAACAAAGTTTGTGAACTGGGTTATAATGTGAGAAAAGTGAGGTTATCTGGAAGTGAAAGGCTGGTTGAGTGTCTTAAAGCTAATGGTAAGGCATTTCTGTTCGATGAGGAGGTGGATGGGCAACCATTGGAGGTTTTCAAAGATTGGGGAAATGTAGACTGAATGGTTTTGTAAAAAGATAAACTGGGCAGCAGAGTAAGGACTCTGGCCATGAGGAGAGACTAGAGGCAGGGTGGTCTGTGAGAAGACTGATGCCGTAATCAAGGCAGAATTGGGTAAATGCTAGGACCAGCATGGTAGGATTTGTAAGGCGAAGATTCTAGAGATATTATGAAGGAATAACTGATAGGATTTCATGACAGATTGAATATGTGTGTTGATAAACTGAGATGATTTGAGGAGGATATGAATGTTACAGGCAATAGAGACAGGGAGGGGGGTGGGTGGTATTGTCTACAGTGAAGGGAAAGTCAATGAGAGGACAAGATGTGTTTTGGAAAATGAGGAGTTCTATTTTTGTGTCAGGCAATGACAGTACACTGCAGCGAGGAAAATACTGATTCCCTTTTCCTGCCTCATCCCACAGGGCAATCGGACCTCACTCCTAAAGGAGAAGGGGGGAAGGAGAAGGGGCAGGTGCTTTCCCATGGATTCATTACTTGCCTGCTGTGTGACCTCTGTGCTCAGTTAATGACCTCTGGGTTTTAGTTACCTCATCTGTAAATAAGGGGATAAAATATACAATTTCCCCTTCGCTTGAAGTGTCAGTCTCATGTAGGGCAGAGACTTCATCTGATCTGCTTATGTTGTATCATCCACAATGCTTAGTTCAGTGCTTGGCACATAGTTAACACTTAACAGAAAATAAAGTTATTATTGGCAGAGGAGTCAGTTCATCCCTCAAATATTCCAGTGGACTAGGGGAGATGGGCTGAGCTAACCCCTTTGCATTTTGGGGTTTGAAGATAATGCTCCCTTCTCTACAAACCTCCTGCCAGCCACTTTAAAGCAGTTTGCTCTGGCTTTAGGCTTCCCCTCCAGCAGTTCACATGGGTTGCTCCACTGAGTTGATGACATAGATGATGTATCATAGTTTCAGGATTCAACTGTTGTATATTTGAAGGAGGCAACATATTAGGTTATATGCTGTCTAGTGTTCTACTCCCTTACAGTCTATTGCATTCTCCTAAATCATTCTGTTTTATTTCCCTTGAAAAGCCCACTTTAGGGTGTTTCTTTGACACAGACTCTCCCACTAATCTATATGAAGGAATAGTTTTTGTTCTAATGTCTTCAAGTAGGTGAAAGCAACTGATGATTATAAAATCCAATTCTAGTTTGCTTGACAGTTCCTGCCTATCTGGTAAGGAGATGATTGTCACAGTGTATGCCTGTTAAAACTATAGAATTAGCCAAGACAACCCTTATTTATTTTTAGTATACAAGTAATGGACTAAACAGGATTATTTGAGAAATACCTGAGGGTAGAATTACAATAGACCCTAAATATGCATAAGATAGAGTTGAGCATCTTATAGACTAAAACATACAGAGTTTGTATATTAAATATACAGAATGAATAGTAATAATTTTGCATCATACAATTAAATATGCAGAATGAATAATAATAGTTTTGCATCATGCAATTAAGTATACAGAATGAATAATAATTGTACATTGTACAATTAAATATATAAAATGAATAATAATAATTAGAATATTTTAGTATTCTATATGCAAATAGCTCTACTAAATATTGTAATGGTTACAAGATAATTGGACACACTGTTCTCCCACATGGCGCTTAGTTTAAGTAGGAGAAAAAAGGGTATTTAATTCCTATTTTACAGATGAGGAAACTGAGACACAGAGAAGTTAATTTCCCCAAGGTCACACACCCTTGACCCTGAACTGTCTAGCACTCCATACACTTAATATGCAAATTGATTATCTGGCACCTTGTATACTTAGAATGTATGTATGCCTGGGATTAAAAAAAAAAATGGAAGGGAATAAACTAGAACATGCATTTTAGGTGGCACTGTGTTAACTACTTCTGTTTCAGTTTTTAGATTTCTAGCTATTGATAGACCAATAGTAAGTTGGAAAAGAACTATTTTGCACCAAACATTACAAACATTACATCCCTCTGGGACATTTGACCTTTATGGTGCTAAAATTACAATCAGAAGAATAGTGCTTCTTAATAGGATGCTTATTCAATTAGGTTAGCCTTTAGTGTATGACTAATAATGTATTGATTTCTACCACAGCCCTAATGGTAGTTTTGGGTAGAGTTGACCTTTAATATCTAATAGATGATTTGAGTTTGACTAGTAATTCTGGGAACCATGAGCAACTTGTGTCCCAAGAGATGGGAGAGTGGTTTGCCCAACTCAGCTTTGACCCATCTGTATAATTAAGGACAAGAATTAATGAGGCCCATTGGATTTCGTAGACTGGAGTCCTTTGTTGGGAAAGACAATGCATAGGGAAAATCCTGGACTCAATAGGACCGTACTAGTGAACTTGAAATGCCATATTCCTCCTCCTCCTTGTCCTGTTTTTCACACTCCTCTTTCAATCTTTTGTTTGAGAAGCAGTAAGTGATGAAGATGATTTGTAATTTCTCCTTAAAAATTGGTTTTTTTATTCAACAGAGGAAAAAAAGGCAGGGAAGGAATATAGATCCATTACTTTTTATTAACGCTTGGCAAAGTTGAATGTATGTAATTTCTCCTTAGGCACTTTACCTAGAGTTAAAAAGAGTATTCTGGGTAAAAAACAATTTCTTCAGAAGGGCGGTTCCTATATGCCACTCAAACACAACTTGCTAGCGGTTTGAGATGTTCCCTTCAACAGCAGGGGTACAGTTCTGAGCTGAGAAAATGATTTGTCCCTGTTTTTATGGAAGTCTGTGGCAGAGGCTGTGTCTCTTTTACATTTTCATTCATGTCTTCTATGTTACAGTACAGTGTTCTACAGCGGATGCTCTCGGTCTGGCCTTAAAACAACCCAGCAATTTAGATTCCAGTGATGGATTTAATTAGCTACTCTAGCCCTTTTCATAAAATATCCTGAATGGAATTATGTTTGGGAAAAAAAAAGTCTGAAATGGATGGGAAAAGGTGATTTTATTCTGAATATGTAATATATACCTTTGCTATATTTTACTCTATGATAACTAATAATTTTGTAAATGTGTCAAATGGGCCTCTCACCAGCACCTGTGTATTTAAATTGTCTGTGGGTGCTCCAAAGCAAAACACCTGCAGAATAGAGGTCAGATTACCCATTAATCAAAGCTTTGAGAAATAGAGTGTTTCAGAATGGTGGAGCTCATGACAGTGTTGAATAAAACTTGAAAAATAGTGGAGATAATTGAACTGTTTTTGATCATCCCAATGGTGTATTATTTCCCTTGTCAAATGTGAAACTAAAAACCCCTCCATAAGTAATAATAAATTGGTCCTTGTGGAATAGCAAATGCTCATAAAAGCAGTGTGTTCCTTTGTATAGTGAACCTGCCATGAGAGAGACTCTGCTTATGCTGAGTTTTAAGGAAAAGAAAACCCAGCTTGGTTGCTATTTATTTCTCTTCATTTACCCAAGCCCAATAGATTTTTTTTTAATCATCCAATCTACCTAGGAAATGAGTATTTTAGAATTATTTTTTGAACTGAATTTTCATGGTCTCTAGACATGGATGGCAACTATGCCAGCTTTGTTTTGGCAATCATATTTGTTTATTTTATAAGTGCATGTAAAGTCTATATCCTTAATAAATCCATTAACTTTATCAAGTGGTATCTCTGCAGGCCACCACACTAAGTCCTAAGGAGAGTTCATGAAGTTGGTGTGACCCTTGCCCTCAAGGAGGTTCAATCTTCTTCGGGTTTCAAACTAGAATAAATTGTCTATAGGGGGAAGAAACAGGGTACAAATATACATATATGTTTATATATATATGTATTTCTTAATCCTGTATGGGGAAGTGGGAGCACTAAGTCAATCAATTGGTAATGTCTACTGAGTGTTTGGGAGTACAGTAGTACAATAGAGAAGGTAGACATGATCCTTGCCCTCAAGAAACTTACAAACTATTTGTGGTTAGGAGGAAAGGACTCAAGTGCATAGGTGACTCATTAGGAAAAGAAGTAAAGTTTTGATAGTCTGCACTAGCAATTGTAATCCAGTCATGTGGTAGTGAATATTTTTTTATCAAGAGATGGAATGAATATACATGATCAGAGCAGAATAATCTGTTCTAATAGTGCATGCAGTGGATGAAAAATGCATTTAGTCTTACAAATTAAGCTTTCATTTCTTTTTCTTTTACTTCTTTTTCCAAGTTCTGTGTTCCACTCTCTGCCAGGTGAACAAAGAAAGTCTTGTTTTGTTTTTGTTTTATGGAACTTCCTCACCCCAAACCCAACAAAAAGATTCAGAATCAAAGTGGAGGATCAGTTTTGAGATTTGGATTTGCCCAAAATTCTAATGGGCAACTTCTTCATAATCACTTCACCATCCAGTCCCAATAGGGTTGATGAAATTATTTTTCAGTGGAATGAATAAACAATTCCTTTATTCTATTTAAAATGCCAAAAATATAAGAAATCTTCCATAGATCATCAGAAGTGCCATATAGATTTGCTGTTTCATTACTGGGTGTTCAAATCTGCAGTAAATACACTTTACGGCCTAGCACCAGTTTGGGATAGCGTGAAATATAATTAAATGTTCCCGTGCAATGCAGCCCTGGGAAAAACACAGGAAATAGATGTTTGACCTTCCCTACCTTTGGTCACTAGTGCTTGCTTTATAGGTTTCCTGCTTGCATTACTTATTGTTTTGGCTGCTATACAAGAAGAGAACATTGGCTTGAGCATTCAGCCTTTAAAATACCACAGCTCTTTCATCTTGAATTATTTAAGTAGTTTTCCTTAGAAGTTGAGAAGCTGCAGTAGTAATTACAAAGGTATTAAGAACCTGGTAATTATCTTTAATTATGTGAGGCAGTTCTGGTTATGAACAAGGAGGCTAGGTCTGTACATTTCCTATTTTAATGTAGAGGGAGAAAAATGGAATCGGAAAATGCTGACTGAAATTTACTTGGTTGGAAACAGTAGTATTTAATTTCATTTTCACAGAAAAAATTGTCTGGAAAAATCTAAAGTTAGCTATAATGGAAATAAGCCACCATTTCTTAATATTGTTCCTTTTAACTATTTTTCAACCTTCAATACATCAAGAATTATTGAATGTCCCTTCTCATTTTAAAAGCTTATTTGATTTAATAATGTTTTAGCCATTTCACGATGTGTTTTTCAAGTTGGTACAAAATAGCCCTCATTTGACAAGATTTCCTACTAGACAAAACAAAATGGATCACATTGTATCATGTGAGCAGTGTGAGAGCAGTGTGGCCTAGTGGATTGAGCATGAGCCTGAAATTCAGAAGGACCTGGGTTCTAATACTGGCTGCACGACTTGCCTGCTGTGTGATCTGGGAAAGTCACACTGATTCTTTGTGCCTCAGTTATCTCATCTGTAAAATGGAGATTAAGACTGTGAGCCCCTTGTGGGACAGGAACTAGGTCCAACCTGATTAGCTTGCATCCACTCCTGTGGTTAGTACAATGACTTGCACATAAGAAACGCTTAACAAATACTATTGGATAAAAAAAAAAAAACAAATGAGGCATGCTTACATGTAGAAGGATACAATTCGTATGGAGGGATAAATGGGTCTTTAAAGGAGTTTTCTCTAAATGTAGTTGGTATCTGTACCATATTTGGCATCTCCTTCCTCTGGCCAAAGTTTCAAACTGTCCTTCATCCAGCCTCCACCCATAAGGGGCTGGAGCCATAAACCAGGTTAAGAACAGATAGTTCGCACTCCTCTTTTACCGGACTGACTTCCTGTGGAGTCTGCCCTGAGACTCCTAACTCCAAATAGGACTTCCTGTGAAAATTTCCATGTAAAGAAGTTTGTATTATTTTTTTAAATAGCTCGTATCCACTGCAGCACTTAATACAGTGCCTGGCACATAGTAAGTGCTTAACAAATACAAGCTAGTCAGGTTGGACATAGTCCATGTTCCATAAGGGGCTCGCAGTCTAAATCATTTTACAGATGAGGTAACTGAGGGATAGAGAAGTTAAGTGACTTGCCCAAGGTCACACAGCAGACAAGCGGCAGATCTGGGATTAGAACCCACGTCCTTCCGGATCCCAGTCCCATGCCTCATTGACTAGACCACACTGTTATCTTCTCAAGGTCTCCAAGAGAGGAGTTGCCATAAATATTCTTGTACATGGTAGTTGCTGAACCTGTGACTCCTTGGGAAAATGTAGATGAAGACCAAAACCTTCCTCCCTGTACTCAATGTTAAGTAATGATTCATTTGACACCAAAAAGTCCAAGCCAGTGGTTTCTGGGGCATCAACAGAATCCCTAACCTTAGAATTATTGCAGCTCTCAAAACCTTGAGTCTCCATCTGGAAGCACACTAGTTGACGGGCAAATCTGGCTTCCTGGACCCAAGACAACCTAGGAGAATGGTTCTAGACCGAATCCCTCCTTGGATCCCGGAAATGTGGAAGAAAGGGTATCGGATCCTACCTTGACTGACCTGTGCTGAAACGCTGAAACGGATTTGGTGGAGGAGAGGGGGAATCTTGATCAGCTTACTCTGATCTCCCCAAACTGTCACCTACCTTTCACTAGCCTAAGGATGGGGATGGAAAGTCCAAAACCTAACACAGTGATATCTTCTATTAGCCTTAGGAGTAAAGGAAGGATGGAGGGCCATGGAGGCAAAACTAAAAATCATGAAATGGGGTAAAAAGCGGCCAACTGATAATCAAGGCTGCACAGCTGTAAGTGAAGGCAAGGTGACTGTTAATTGTTACCGATAATATTTGCAACACTGCAAGCAAGGCTAAGAATGTAATTAAATATAATATATTATGATACATGTATATAATTATCAACTATCACACCCATAATTTTAGTACTACTATTTTTAAATGAAAATGTATGTAAATAAATGTGTACGCATACATATAAGTAGATATTTTGGTATATCCGTTTCTCTCTATATATTTGAAGACCCCTTTGTGTGTTGTAATCAATCAGTCAATCATATTTATTGAGCACTTACTGTGTCATAGCACTGTACTAAACACTTGAGAGAGTACAATAAAACAGTAAACAGACACATTTCTTGCCCATACGAGCTTACAGTCTAGAAGAACAGGAGAACTGGTGGAGACTGACGGGTATCACAGCTACTCTGACGGTGACTCGGGAATCTCTTTTGCTCGGGATTTAAGGCTGAGAACTCCCTGTAACATCACAGTAAGTGTTTAGCGAATATGACAGTCGTCAACATTAGTATTAGAGTTCTGAAATTAAAAGATGAAGGATCCTTTCATTTCCTAATAACTAGTGTCCAGAAGCAGTTTTCCCAGCCTGTCAAACGTGGAGTGGTTTCCTGAGAAAAGCCCTGTCTATTTTGGTAAGCTGCAGGATGAGGCTTTTAAAGCTTTCAAATAAAAAAAAAACCAATCACCCAAGAGCTGTCCTCTGATGGAGATGCCAGATGCTAAATTAGAAACATCTCTGGCCACAGTGGAACCTGTGCTTCATTCATTCAGTCATATTTATTGAGCGCTTACTGTGTGCAGAGCACTGTACTATGTGTTTGGAAAGAACAACTCGGTAACAAATAGTGACAATCTCTACCCAACAGTGGGCTCACAGTCTAGAAGGGGGAGACGGACAACAAAACAAAACAGACAGGCATTAATACCATCAAAATATAGACACAGAATGATACTACTGGGGCGCTGCCAATGACCACGACAGAGCTTATGCTTCTCCAGTAGCTTATCACATAGAGTAGACACAGGACGATGCTACTGGGATTCTGCGTGCTGGGGGAGGGTGAGAAAGATCTAGGTATTAATTTGGGTTGTTGGTTCCCATAGAAATAGAGGATGCCTGTCTTTGGATACAATATTCTGCTACAGAGGCCACTTCAAGTCAGTGGTACAGGTAATAATAATAATAATGATAATGTTGGTATTTGTTAAGCGCTTACTATGTGCAGAGCACTGTTCTAAGCACTGGGGTAGACACAAGGAAATCAGGTTGTCCCACATGGGGCTCACAGTCTTAATCCCCATTTTACAGATAAGGTAACTGAGGCACAGAGAAGTTAAATGGCTTGCCCACAGTCACACAGCTGACAAGTGGCAGATCCAGGATTCAAACCCATGACCTCTGACTCCAAAGCCCGTACTCTTTCCAATAGGTATGCTAAATTGTAAACTCCTTGATGGCAGGGATTAGGTCTACCAACTCTATTGTATTTCACTCTATTAATTGCTTAGCACAGTGGTTCTGGACACAGTAATCTTCACAAATACGACCAAGTAATGGGGATTGTATTCCTTTCCCAAACAGTGATTCTGTTTTAAGTAGGGCCGTCTTTCCAGGCTCTGTTTTCCCAACTGTAAAATGGGAGTGTTATTCCTTAATAATCTCTTATTAATGGATGCTCTAGGTCTCTGTAGTATTCTGAAATTTTGGGATGAAATAAGTGCAAAACAGTGTTAATGATGTTTATTATGGACAGTCCTAACTTGTCATTTGCTACCGAAGATTTTTAGTTGATTTTGTTTTCCTTTCAGTCTCAGTTCTTCCTAATTGTAGTTAACTGTGCTGCACAAAATGAGAATTTGGGATGTATTAGTGTTTTATGGGCTGATGAACAAATCAATGACTGGGGAGGAATTGATCTACCTTTCCTGACCTGATCTCTCTCTCTCTCTCTCTCTCTCTCTCTTGCTCTCTCTCATACATCAGACCACCACTCTCTCCACGTTCAAAGCCTTAATATGGTCACATCTCTTCCAAGAGGCCTTCTCTTTTTAAACCATCTTTTTCCCAAGTCCCTCTCCCTTATGCATTGTCTATGTACTTGGATCCCTTTAGACATTTGGTATTCATCCCACCGTCAGCCCCACAACATTATGTATATATTTGTAAATTTTTTTTATGTTAATGTCTGCCTCGCCCTCTGAACTGAGAGGTCATTGTGGGCAGGGAACATTTCTGCTACCTCTGTTGTGTTGTACTCTCCTGAGCATTTTGTAAAGTGCTCTGCACACAGTAAGTATTCAATAAATATCATTGATTGATTAGTCTTTATTGAGCTTTATCTGTGGACAGAGCACTGTACTAAGTGTACAGTAGAGTAGGCAGAGATTTCTTCCCTCAAGGAGTTTACTATCTAGCTGGGGAGACAGACATTAAATTGCAGGTAGGGGATTATTTGAGTATAAGGGATATGTGCATAAGTGGTGTGGGAAGGTTGAAAAGCAGTGTGACCTAATTGACAGAGCACAGGCCTGGAAATCAGAAGGACCTAGGTTCTAGTACCAGTTCTGCCACTTGCCCACTGTGTGACCTTGGGCAAGTCTCTTCACTTCTCTCTGCCTCAGTTATCTGTTAAATGGGGATTAAGACTGGGAGCCTAATGTGGGTTAGGGACTGTATCCAACCCAGTTATCTTGTATCTACCCCAGTGCTTAGTACAGTGCCTGGCACATAGTCTTTGTTTCACAAATAAGAAGCAGCGTGGCTCAGTGGAATGAGCCCGGGCTTGGGAGTCAGAGGTCATGGGTTTGAATCTCAGCTCTGCCACTTGTCAGCTGTGACTGTGGGCAAGTCACTTAACTTCTCTGGGCCTCAGTTTCCTCATCTGCAAAATGGGGATGAGGCCTGTGAGCCTCACATGGGACAAACTGATGACTCTGTATCTACCCCAGTGCTTACAACAGTGCTCTGCACATAGTAAGCACTTAACAAATACCAACATTATTACTATTAAATACAATGGTAACAATCAAAGTACATAGGGGTTATGGACCTAAGCCCATGGATAACATAGGAAGGAAAATAGGGACGATGAGAGTTGAATGAAAAGAAAGCTTCCAGGAGGAGGAGAAGATATGATTTTACTAGGGCTTTGAAGATAGGGAGAGTGTTGGTCTGTCAAATATGAAGGGAGAGGGAGGTCCAGGCAGAGGAGTGAACAGGGGGTCAACAATGATAGAGACAAGATTGAGGCACAGTGAGTGTTAGAGGAGCAGAGTGAGAGTGTGGGAGCTGGGTTGTAGTGGGCTGGGAGCAAGGGTAGGTAGGTGGGAGAGTACTGATTGAGGGCCTTAAAGCCAAAAGAAAAGAAGGCAATCATCTCTTACCCACAGTCAGCAACCTGAAAAAGATTATTGATTTTATTCCTCCTAATACCTGAAGCATGGGATTGTATTCTTCTTTCTTTCCCCATCATTGCTACACATACCTAGTTTTCCAGGCTAAAAAGACCTAAAGGAAATGGAATCCTTTATGTTCAGAGGGCAGCTCTGAACCAGGCAAAGAAAGGAAGAAAAAAAGTCACCAAACTTAGGTTTTTCAGGAAAGTGCCGTGCATCATTCTAAGAACTATTTCACCACAAATACGAAGGGACAGACTGCTCTGTGGAGGCAGAGTAAGGACATCTTGGATCTGGTAGTGATTTGTAACCAGCACCCCACCCCACCAAAAATAGGAAAATAGCATCTGAAAGAAAATAGAGTTTTAGCTAGCTGTCAGCAGGTAACTCCCCGCCCCCCAACCCACCCACATTCCCTTTAAAAGGGCATGATGATTAATTTTTTAAGGGCTAAAAAGATTAGAATCTGTGCTGCCATAAAAATTGCCTTCTCCCTATTGTGACCTATATTTTAAAAGGAAACTCATTTGAGATCACCACTGATACCTGCAAGCAGGAAGCCGCATTCGGGAATGTTTTACTACCAGACCAAAATAATGAGCCTGAGCGGAGAGCCTATTGACCGAGTCTTATCATCATTGTAGATGGATTGTTTGATATTTCCTTCACTCTTCCAAAAACACATGGCCCAGGAATTCAGTAGTAGACTTACAGTTTTCTACCCACAGAATCGCGTGGCTCAGTGGAAAGAGCACGGGCTTTGGAGTCAGAGGTCATGGGTTCGATTCCCGGCTCTGCCACTTGGCAGCTGTGTGACTCTGGGAAAGTCACTTAACTTCTCTGTGCCTCAGTTACCTCATCTGCAAAATGGGGATTAAGACTGTGAGCCCCATGTGGGACAACCCGATTTCCTTGTGTCTACCCTAGCGCTTAGAACAGTGCTCTGCACATAGTAAGCGCTTAACAAATACACATACCAACATTATTAACTTTCCCACTAGACTGTAAACTCTTGTGGGCAGGGACTGTGTCTACTAACTATGTTTTTTATACTCTTCCAAGTGCGTAGCACAGTGCTCTGCGTAGAGTAAAGCACTCAATAATAATAATAATAATAATGGTATTTATTAAGCAATTACTATGTGCCAGGGAGTACTAAACACTGGGGTGGATACAAGCAAATTGGGTTGGAGACAGTCCCTGTTCCACATGGGACTCAAAGTCTCAATCCCCATTTTACAGAAGAGGTAACTGAGGCCCAGAGAAGTGAAATGACTTGCCCAAGATCACACAGTAGGACAAGTGGCAGAGTCGTGATTAGAACCCATGACCTTCTGACTCCTAGGCCTGTGCTGTATCCACTACATCATTCTGCTTCTCTCTCAAGCACTTAGAACAGTGCTATGCACAAAGTAAGCACTCAATAAATATGATTGATTGACTTCTGAAAACTATGACAGCAAATTCCAATTCCTCATCCTGCAAGCAAGATGTCAATCCTGGAAACATGAAATGAGGTGGGGGATGAGCACTTTTCCATTTCTGGCCCAAGGGAGAAGCTCCACTCCTCTGTCCCCATGCCCACCCTCCTTCCCCCCAGCCCTCACCTTCTATCAACCAAAGAGGACATGGCAGAAGGAAGCTTACCTTTCAAATGTTCAGTGATTTGTGATTGTCAGGTTTTAACCCAGCCCCCAGTATGTTAAGGAGCCTGCAGCTATTCTTGTTTTTATTGTTACTTGTATCAGTGCCTATCAAAGCCCCCCACCCAACTCTCTCCACCACTACCTTCTTCAAATAGTGAGCCCCAGAGACCATTATAATTAAGATCCTTACACACCTCGTTGGTGGTTAGTATGGTGCACTATACACATTAGGCATGCAAATAATACAAATGAAGGTTGAACTGCCACAAAGCCACTAATGTGGGGAGTCCAAACATTTAGCTATTTAGAATCAAGAAAGCATATAAATATTCCCAGGTTAGTTTTGTTTGCTTTTTGCTATTAAGAAAAACCCTGCTAACCCGCTTCAGCATGAATGGAAGTGTGTCTTGCTGAATACTGGATTGTTCTGAAGCATTCTGGACAGAGACCGAGTGGTAATTCAGCTGGTTTGGTTAGCAACAAGTCAATCAAAATCATTTTTCAGAGCTCTAAATGGAAGTGAGCAATTGCTAGGCAGTATTGCCATGTAAAACGTTGCATAGAGTCCAGTCAGCTGAGGTCATCAGACAGTGGGTCGGTTTGGGCAAAGTCTATGGTGAAACTGAAGACTGTAAACTCATTGAGGGCAGGGAATGTGTCTGTTATATTGTTATATTGTACTTTTCCAAGCGCTTATTACAGTACTATGCACACAGTAAGTGCTCAATAAATATGACTGACTGATTGACTTCTTCCAACCAAACCGGTTAAGAGTGGGTGATTCTGGCGTTCCTTTATAGGCCTCTCTGTTTAGATCTGAGGCCCAGAGCCTGGGTGCTGCTGAACATACTCATTGGTTTTGCGTATGCCAAATCATCCCCATGGGCTGCTGGGATGCTGAAACCAGTTATGTCACCCTCCACCCTGGCCCCACAACTCCTTTTAGATCAGAACTAGGACCAGGTCTAAAATACAGTCTGACCCAAAGCAAGTCTAGGACTAAGAGGGCTCTGTCTAGGTGGGTCCACACCCCACTTCCAGCTGGGAATCCAGCCCCCAGTTGATTTGGTACAATCTTCTCCTGCCGCCCCCCTCTCCCCCCCGACACAAACACACACACACACACACACACACACACACACACACACAATTTCCAGCAGCTTTGGGGGCCCCAGAGTAGAAGGTAGCTCTCTGCCCGACTTGCTAGAAAAACTCCCTCCCCCACTGTTCTGGTCTGGAGTCTGGCAGCTGGAGTTGCTTGACAGGCAGAAGGAAAGGGATTGGTTTTCAGCTCCCTGCCACCTCTCCAGTTATAAATTAAGCAACAGATATTTTCCGTGTGTGACCTTCAACAGGTCGCTTAAGTCCAATAAGGCCCTCCAACCCAAATAATTGCCTTCTCCCCCACACTCATCTACAGCCACCCCATGAAGAATACTAACCACGAGATCACTAAACTGGTGAGAATTCTTCAACTGATTTGCACTAGTTTAAATTCATGGTCATTGCTTCAGTGAGTTTTATGAGCAACAGCTCTCCCACAAGTAAAAGAACTCTTTATCTTTGCTCATCCCTTATAATTTGCATCATCTGCCTAATATGCAGGAGTCTCTGCTTTCCCAAATGAGGAAGTTGTGTTATTTGAAGAATTGGCATTTCTGTATTATTTTTCCTACTTCATACCTGGTTTGAGCATCCCTACCAGTGGCCCCTCTCTCTCTCTTTCTCAAAGAATTCACATTTATCTCATCCCGAGATCTAAACCTCCCATTTATTATTTTTTTTCAATCTGGCTTTGGGTATATTAGCCTCTGCCCCCTAAAACCTAGAGATCAACAAGTGCAGGGATGAGAATATGAATTTGCAACTTGTTCCCTTGAGATTGGTGGTTCTGGTTGCCGAATCTGGGATCTTCTCCCTGCCTGTTAGTAAGCAGAGCTGCTGGGATGACAGCAGGACTTTGCAGGCAATGTCATCTTGCAGAATTAGAGTAGTAGGAGCTGTATTGCCTAGCCTGGATTTATCCAAAGCCAAGAAAATCCCTTAGCCTGTGGCCCTATATGATATAAAACTTAAAAGAAACTCGCTAAAATGCCCAAACCCCAAAGATCTCTTAAGCATTTCCAAAGTCAGCCGTCAGTGTATCCATGTCTATACATTCTGTTTTCTCTAGATTGTTGTCTTACCAAGATGATCAGGGGATAGGAGAAGCATCCTTTTGTGAACTGACAGATTTAGGACTCCTGAATCTGGAAGAGTACTATAATAAATATGTGTGCAGACCACCATTCTAAGTGCTGGGAAAGAATACACAGGAGGGAATTGGACATGATCCCTATCCCTCAGAGGAAGAAGCTGAGCCCATAAGTGAAATCTAGTTTGTACCAGTACTAGACTGTAAGCCTCTTGTGGGCAGGAATCATTTCTACCAACTCTATTGCACTGAATTCTCCCAAATTATCTGCACACAGTGAGTGCTCAATACATTCCATTATTGGATTGAATGAAATCTACAAAATCACAAAGGACATGTAGAGGGCCAACTGGTCACCAGATTTCACAATATCAAGATGAGAGGATGTATACTAAAGCTTGAATGTGGTAGATTCAAAGCAAACAAAAGGAAACACTTTGTTTCCACCTGGTGGGTGGAAAGCATATGGAATTCATTAGAACAAGTCATTGTGAAGTTACAGGAAGGAGATTGGATCAACTCATGGATGAGTGATCCAAAATGGTTTACTAGAGGGAACGTTAAGAAATATAGAGAGGAATAGTTTGGGCTGTGCTATAGGTGATACTGCTATAAATATTTGGATTGATGCCAAAGAGTTCTTCTCCTCCAAATATCCTGCCCTTGTTGATGGATGCACAGTACTTGTATGGGTTACCAATCTGACTCAAGAACAACATTTATGCTTTTAATTAAGAAAAAACCTTGTGGATTTCTTATTTATAGGGACCAAATAACTGCAGTAGTAGCAGTAGTATTTATTGAGCACCTAATAGGTACATTGAACTATTCTAAACGCTTGGGAAATTACACAGGATAACTGGAAGTTGTGCCATCTATTCAATTCAACTGGACTTGTAACTAAAATTTTTGACTAGTTGTGGGACATTTTGTCTCTCTCTAATCCTGCCTACATGGGAAATATTTGACTATGGATTGTTGTAGAGTAGTGGATAAATTTTAGAAAAATATATGGGTTTTTTCTGGGTTTTTCTTCTTTGCCCTTTTCCTCCCTCCATCTTCCTGAATCCCTCCTTTTTTCCGATTCCCTCACTCCTGCCATCCTTTACTTTGCCTGGTCTGGTCAATTCCTGCCTCATTCCCTGCTGCTCCAGCATTCTCCTGTATCACCCTCTTTGCTGGTCTCCCTGACTCCAGTCTCTTCCCTCTCCACTTCGTCCTTCACTCTTTTATCTGTATCATTTTTTTCTAAAAAAATGTTGTGCAGACATCTCCCCACTCCTCCAAAGCCTACAATGGTTGTCCATCCATCTTCATCTGCATCAAGTACAAACTCCTCTCCTCCTATCGTAAGGCACTCAGTCATCTCTGTTCCTCCTATTCTCACTACTCTGTCAGTACAATCCAGTCTGAATTCTCATTCTCTCTCCACTGACTCCTTACTCGTGTCCTGTCTCTAGCCTGGAGCTCCCTCTCCCTTCATATTTGACAGAGCCCCCCCTTCTACCCACCATCTACAAAACCTAGTGAAGTCATATCTCCTCCAGGAAGTCTTCCCTGACTAAGCTCTTATCTTACCCCCCCATTTCCTCCTCCTTACTGTGTCACCCATGTGCTTTAGTCTATATCCCCTAAGCACTTTGGTATTCACCCCACTGTCACCCCACACCAGCACTTATGTACATATCTTTTGTGTCCCCTACTTGTCATTTATTTTAGTTTCTGTTTCCTCCCTCTAGATTGCATACTTCTTGAGGGCAGGGATCTTGTTCACCTACTCTGTAGCAGAAGCAGCGTGGCTCAGTGGAAAGAGCATAGGCTTGGGAGCCAGAGGTCATGGGTTCGAATCCCGGATCTACCACTTGTCAGCTTTGTGACTGTGGGCAAATCACTTTACTTCTCTGGGCCTCAGTTCCCTCATCTGTAAAATGGGGATTAAGACTGTGAGCCTCATGTGGGGCAACCTGATTCCCCTGTATCTCCCCCAGCGCTTAGAACAGTGCTCGGCACACAGTAAGTGCTTAACAAATACCAACATTATTACTCTGTTATACACTTCCAAGAGTTCTGCACAATAAATAACAATAATAAATAAATAACAATAAATAACATTGTTTGTTTGACTGTCCCCACCTGCGCCTCGGACCCCATTCCCTCTCACCTTCTTAAAACCATCGCCCCTGCCCTCCTCCCTTCCTTAACTTCTATTTTTAACCACTCAATCTCCAAGAGCTCCTTCCCCTCTGCCTTCAAACATGCCCACGTCTCCCCCATCCTAAAAAAACCCGCTCTTGACCCCACTTCCCCCTCCAGTTATCGTCCTATCTCCCTACTACCCTTCCTTTCCAAAATCTTAGAACGAGTCGTCTACAATCGATGCCTAGAATTCCTTAACTCCCATTCTCTCCTAGACCCCCTCCAATCTGGCTTCCGTCCCCTCCACTCTACCGAGACTGCTCTCTCTAAGGTCACCCATGACCTCCTTCTTGCCAAATCCAATGGCTCCTACTCCATTCTGATCCTCCTTGACCTCTCTGCTGCCTTTGACACTGTCGACCATCCCCTCCTCCTCCATACCTTATCTCACCTTGGCTTCACGGACTCTGTCCTCTCCTGGTTCTCCTCTCACCTCTCTGGCCGATCATTCTCGGTCTCCTACGCTGGAGCCTCCTCCCCCTCCCATCCTTTAACTGTTGGAGTTCCTCAAGGGTCAGTTCTTGGCCCTCTTCTGTTCTCCATTTACACTCACTCCCTCGGTGAACTCATCCGCTCTCACGGCTTTGACTACCATCTCTACGCAGATGACACGCAGATCTACATCTCCGCCCCTGTCCTCTCCCCCTCCCTTCAGGCTCGCATCTCCTCCTGCCTCCGGGACGTCTACACCTGGATGTCGGCCCGCCACCTAAAACTCAACATGAGCAAGACTGAGCTCCTCATCTTCCCTCCCAGCCCGGTCCGCTCCCAGACTTCTCCGTCACCGTGGATGGCACGACCATCCTTCCCGTCCCGCAGGCCCGCAATCTCGGTGTCATCCTTGACTCGTCCCTCTCGTTCACCCCACACATCCTATTCGTTACCAAGACCTGCCGGTTTCACCTCTACAATATCGCCAAGATCCGCCCTTTCCTCTCCACCCAAACGGCTACTTTACTATTACGGGCTCTCGTTATATCCCGGCTAGACTACTGTGTCAGCCTTCTCTCTGACCTCCCTTCCTCCTCTCTCGCCCCGCTCCGGTCTATTCTTCACTCCGCTGCCCGGCTCATCTTCCTGCAGAAACGATCTGGGCATGTCACTCCCCTTCTTAAACAACTCCAGTGGTTGCCTATCGACCTCCGCTCCAAACAAAAACTCCTCACTCTAGGCTTCAAGGCTCTCCATCACCTTGCCCCTTCCTACCTCTCCTCCCTTCTCTCTTTCTACCGCCCACCCCGCACGCTCCGCTCCTCTGCCACCCACCCCCTCGCCGTCCCTCGGTCTCGCCTATCCCGCCGTCGACCCCTGGGTCACGTCCTCCCGCGGTCCCGGAACGCCCTCCCTCCTCACGTCCGCCAAACTGATTCTCTTTCCCTCTTCAAAACCTTACTTAAAAATCACCTCCTCCTAGAGGCGTTCCCAGACTGAGCTCCTCTTCCCCCTCTACTCCCTCTGCCATCCACCCTTTACCTCTCCACAGCTAAAGCCTCATTTTCCCCTTTTCCCTCTGCTCCTCCCCCTCTCCCTTCCCATCCCCTCAGCACTGTACTCGTCTGCTCAACTGTATATATTTTCATTACCCTATTTATTTTGTTAATGAATTGTACATCGCCTTGATTCTATTTAGTTGCCATTGTTTTTACGAGATGTTCTTCCCCTTGACGCTGTTTAGTGCCATTGTTCTTGTCTGTCCGTCTCCCCCGATTAGACTGTAAGCCCGTCTAACGGCAGGGACTGTCTCTATCTGTTGCCGACTTGTTCATCCCAAGCGCTTAGTACAGTGCTCTGCACATAGTAAGCGCTCAATAAATACTATTGAATGAATGAATGAATGAAAAGTAGGAGGCCTAAAAGGAAGACATTAGTCTTTGTGTCAATCTTCCTAATTCCTGTCAGTTGGGTTGATGTGGGGGTCCGTGGTTCTGGATGACTGCTGCATGCTTCCAGCTGTAGGCCATTAGGGCAGGGGTTTGTGCCTACCTTCTCTCTTGTACTTTCCCGAGCAGCACATAGTACAATGCTATGCACAGGATAAGCACTCAGTAAATATGATTGATCACTTGATTGAGTAGCAATGATTTAGGGAAGCAGTGGGGAAGTGATAAATGGGGGCTGACATGTCTAGGAAGGACTGGGTGAATTTAGTTGGGGCCAATTCGAGCTAGTGAGCTAGTGAAAATGTATGCCTCCTTGAAGATTTTCCGAATTGATTTGCCACACTGTTAACTTGTAAAATGTGAAAATGTCAAGCTAAGCACAGAAAACAAGTGAACTGACTATAAGCCACAAAAATGCATTAAATATGTACTCTCTACTCCATACGTAAGGCCTTAGCTGTACAAATGCTCATCTTGTCTTAAAGCCTCATGAGGAAATTAGACTTTAAGGGATCAGGCACATTTCAAACTAAAACCACATGCCTGGTAAGAGAAATACTTTCAGCTGTGTAAAGGACATTTTGTGCTTGGATTGAACATATCAGTGACTTGAAATGCTACCCTAGACTTGTTTCCTCTAGGTCTATATGTACTGAGAAGCCTTTACCTTTAAACTTTCCCTTTATAAGAACCTGTTGCTTTGTCTTAGATCCAGTAATCATTTTCTAGGATACTTGCATTTAGTACCAAAGCGTAATTCTGTTTTGGGCACGGTTATGGGAAACAAATGACTTATAAAAGCTGCATAGAGTCCTGAGGCCAAACATTAGTCTCTCCAAGACGCCAGGCCCATGAGCTACACTCCACTCTTTCACACTCATCTCAAGTTTTATAGCTTTCCATGCCCAACGGTGACTGATAAAAAACATTTTCTCAGTGAGTTTTTAGGACGTCTCATTCCACTGGACACTGATTTAATAACAAGTGTAATCCTGGTAGCTAAAAATTCACTTTCTGAGGTCCAAACAAGATCATGGAGACATAGCAAACTAATTCCCTCTCAGGAGTTTGAAGCAGTTTCTTCTGATAGATTTCAGAGGTTTTGGATGGAGCCTCTCTCTCCTGATAAAGTGCTAGCAAAGAAATTGGGGCTAAGAAATGTTTATAATAACTGAGGAGGAGGATTTTGGTGGAGTTCTATCTAAACATGAGGATGGGCAAGATGGTTCTTTGGTCCCCTCCCATCCCAATCATCCCAGTCTCTGAAAGTGAATACAGATCCTACTCACACTCCTTGGGCTCCAGGAAATAGAGATGCTTGATATAAATGGCCAGCTGATGAATTAGTTTGTATCTAGTTCCTATCTCATTTTAGGGGGTAATGTGGAAGACGTAAATGAGAATTAACATATTGGTCAGCCTCCTTTACATTTCAAAGTTAAGTGACCAGTTGGAAAAGGATAAGGACAGAGAGAAATCAAATATACCAATGAGTATACCAATGACACCCTCTGAGTTAAGACTTGTACTGTACTACTTCAATTTCAGGTAGGGGAGTGGAAGAATGAGACTCATTTGGAAGGAAAAGAGAAGTAGCTCTGACCAATATGATTCCCTGCTCCCATCTCCCCAGCTACTTCTCTTCCCCTTCACTTTTTTTTTAAATGTTATTTGTTAAACACTTATTTTGTTCCAGGTAGTATACTAGGGTCACCCAGCATACAGGTGGTAGAGTTGGGATTATAACCCAAACCCTTCTGACTCCCAGGCCCATGCCTTATCCACTAGGCCATGCTGTTTCTCTGGACCTTCACTACTGGCCCTGTTGGCCAAAACCTAGTATCCAGGCTTGGTCCTGGCTCTGGTCCCCATGCTGGAAAGTGTCAATCTAAGGTGAACTACCCAATGGCCATGACCTCCCTCTGACCTGGAACTCCTTCCCCTTCACATATGACAATCCACCACTCTCCCTACCTTCAAAACCTTGTTAAAACCACATCTTCTCTAAGAGACCTTCCCCATCTCAGATCTCATTTCCCCTATTCCCTCTCCTTTCTGCATCACCCAAGCACTTGGATCTATATGAGAAGCAGCATGGTACGGTCGATAGAGTCCAGGGGTGGGAATCAGAAGGTCATGGGGTCTAACCCTGGCTCTGCCACTTTTCTGCTGTGTGGCCTTGGGCAAGTCTCTGTGCCTCAGTTACCTCATCTATAAAATGAGGATTGAGACTGTGAGCCCCAAGTGGGGCAGGGACTGTGTCCAACCCAATTTGCTTTATCCAACCCAGCGCTTAACACAGTGGCTGGCAAATAGTAAGTGCTTTACAAATACAAGTTATTATTATCATTATCCTTTAAGCACTTAAAATTCACCCCAGTCAACCCCACACAATCTATGTGCAGCTCTGTAACTTATTTTAATGGCTGTCTTCTCTTCTAGATTGTAAGCTCCTTGTGGGCAAAGAATGTGTCTATAAGCTCTGTTGAATAATACTCTCCCAAGCGCTTCATACATGCTCTGCACACAGTAAGCATTCAATTCCATTGATAGTCACCAACTCTGTTTATTGTCTTCTCCCAAGCACTCAATATACTACTCTGCACACTGTAAGCACTCAGTGAATTAGAACTCGTGACCTTTAGACTCCCAGGCCTGAATTCTATCCAGTAGGCCTTGCTACTTCTCTTCTCTACACACAAAGATAATGTAAAGCTGATGCAATGAATTAGGCCAGATAAGTAGCCATGGACCTTTCCTGTCTGATGGAACTAGCAAATGCTTCTTGTTCCCGCTCTCAGTTCATCTCTCTGTCTTTTGCATTGCTCACTCCCTCAGTGGAGTTCATATCTTTACTGGGTTTTGTTGGCAAAACCTCTAGGTATCACTCAAGTGGATGGAGAAAGTGTTGGGAAGAAAGAAACGGGACCCCACTGACACTCTGGTGATGTCTCATTATCTAGGCAGGTGGTGTCACTTCTTTCAGAATCCATCAGTCATATTCCCTTGTAGCTGGGGACTTTTGCTCAATGTGTCCAGCATGTCTGATGAAAGAACTAGGCAATTATGTGACAGTCATACCCTCCCCCTCCAATTTGGAAGTGTAGAAGGGTTCTAATTATGGCCCAATCACGCCATGGAACTATATACACAACACCCATTCAAGTCTAAGGTAGTTTGAGATGTGGTGAGTAGGCGAGGGCTCACATCTGACAAACAGGCTGCACTTGTAGCAAATAAGTGTTATTAAGCCATGAAGTGTGGGTAATGTTTTGAAATGCATTTCTAAATGGAAGAGGCTAAAAGCACGGTAATTATCATTCTCTGGCCAACAAACAATTACACATCATTCAGATTGTTATGCTGGCTAGAAATTTTCTGATCAAAGGATTCCTATGAACTTTTGTGTTTTACTCAAAGCAAAACAGAGAAGTGCCTATATATTTTTTTGTAGATTATTTTTACGATACACCAGCTGTCCTTTAGAAAGATAAATGTATAACATCCAGTTGACTATTTGAAGAGCTAGGAAAAAATGTCCAAATTTAAAGTTCGTTAACTTTGCCAATGAATGCTAGATGCTAAATTAACAGGATGCTTGAAATATTTCATTGTTTAGTTCTAAAGTAACAATATTTCTACAAATGCTGAGCCCAGATCCTTTGGCATCATTTTTCATTTTTCATTTTCCACTGTTTCTTTCTTTACAAGTCTCTGATTCTGAGCTTCTCATTTGTCTTACCCTTGACACAGACACTATAAATGGAAGAAAGCTAGGATATTTGAAAAATAATAAGGTTCTTCCTGGTACTAGGTTATTTTGGGAAACAAATACATAATAATGATAATCACAGCAATAATAATTGTGGTATGTGGTATTTTGAAGTGCTTACTATGTGCCAAGTACTCTGCTAAGCACTACTGTAAGGTCATTTGGGGCAGGAAACATTTCTGCTAATTCTGCTTATTGCACTCTCCCAGTCATTTAGTATAATGCTCTGCACATAGTAAGTGCTCGACAAATGCCATTGATAGGTTGATTGATTGAGGTAGATAAAATACCATCAGATCAGGCAAAACCTCTGTCCCACATGGTTTCATAGCATTAATAGTAATTATTAAGCACTTACTGTGGGCAGAGCATTGAATTAAGTGCTGGGAAAGAGTGCACAGGTGAGAATTAGACATGGACCCTGTCTCTTTCTCTCTCTCTCTCTCTCTCTCTAGGGGTTCATAATCTAATAATCAAAGAACAGGTGGTTAAGTCCTCATTTTACATTTGAGGAAATTGAAGCTCGGAGAAGTTGAGTTGCGTGCCCAAGATCACACAGGAGGCAAGTGTAGAGCCGCAATTAGAACCCTGTCCCATAATCTTTCCACTAAACCATGCTGTTTCTCATGCATGTTACAGTGTTGCTTTTCAGTTCTCTAAGTGGATTTTGGAGGAATGATACAGCTATGCAAATTAGCCTGGGCTCAAAAGGTAGCAGACTCCAGCAAGAGAAAGATTTAGTCATTAAGATGGGGTCTATTCTAAGCATCATTCCAGATAATTTACAAATGAGTTAGTAAAAATTTGATCGGTAGGGAAATATAATGATAATACCTATGAACCGAGGTTAACAATAAAGGGAAGGTTCTTCTTTTATGTCTAGAGCTAGCAAGTTTCCAGAAAATAAAGGGAGAACAAAACTGAATAATTGTTTGGCTAAGTAAATTGGGACAAAATATGTGACTAAATCTGAATAAGAGTCAGATTACCAGGTTTTAAAAGTTCTTGTTACAGTAATTCCACTGTATCTATGTGTTCTGTGTATAAATAGCTTGAATACTGTTGTACCTTTTTTCTTCCTGTTTAGTGCAAGTATTTGACCCTATCAGATGGCATCATTGCTTGAAATCTACCTGGTTAACTGTTTAGCCTCCCTTTTAGACTGAGAAGCAGTGTGGCCTAGTGGAAAGAGCATGGGTTTGAGTGTCAGATGCTAGGGGTTCTAATCCTGGCTCTGCTGCATGTCTCCTGAGTGACCTTGGGGAAGTCACATAACTTTTCTGTGCCTCAGTTACCTCACCTGTAAAATGGAGATAAAGACTGTGAGTCCCATGAGGGACAGGGACTGTGTCCAACCTGATTACCTTTATCTACCCCAAAGTTTAGAACAGGACATAGCATGTAGTAAGCTTTTTGACTTGATTGTTATTATTATAGCTACCCTAGTGCTTAGGACAGTGCTTAGCACATAGTAAGTGCTTAAAAAAAATGTAATGCTCTTGTCATTATTGTAGAAATACAAAGTAAAATGGGACACTTGAGGTCAATAATATCTTATGAAGTGCTTTGCTGGGTCAGGTTCCCACCAAGACCTAAGGGCTATTTTGAGATAGTAGTTTGTTCTAATAACCACGAGGTTCTTATCAATTAATCATTGAAGGAAAGAAACCAGTATGCAGGTATTCCAGTGCGGGGACATTTATAGTCTGAGATTTCTCTGTACTTGATCCAACAAAAACAAGCTCTTTGTAACACTGAGGAAAGATTAGTCCTTTGGGGTAGAATGGTCTGTTTCTCATCTCCAGAAATGTCAGTGACAGCTGTCCTTCTTCTTGAATTCACAAGTGACACTGTGGCACAGCTGGCATAGTTCAGATTTTTAGGAGGATGTACAACTTTTCATTACAGCCTGTGCTAAGTGCTCTTGGCCTGGAATACATGACCAGATGGTATTTGAGCATTTTTCCCCCTAAGATTACAGAGTGCCACTGTTCACAATTGCAGCAGCTGAGAGATTATAAATTAATAGTGCAACAGGACAGTGGTATCTCCAGCTTATTTTTTTAATAGAATAGATGGTTCTTGAGTTCATCTTGAAGATGACTTGAGCTTAAACATGTTGGAAATTTAATCTGAATCTGTTGATATTTTTATCCTTATTAGGCTCAATATTGAAAATTAATCAAATGCTAGTACCTTGACTCTGAGATTCCCAAGGACTTTTGCTTTCAAAAAAAATTAAGGGCTTACTATTTACCTGGCAATGTATTAATCACTGGGGTAGACAAAAGCTAATCAGGTTGGACACAGTCCATGTCTCACATGGGGAATCACCGTATTTACCCCAATTTTACAGATGAAAGAGCAGAGACCCAGAGAAGTTGTGACTTTTTCAAGCTCACACAACAGCCAAGTGGCAGAGGCAGGATTAGAACCTGGCCTGTGCTTTATCCACTATGCAATGCTGCTTCCCATGATCAATTTCCCAATGCCTTCTCCTAGTTACTAAGGATAGGAAAACCAATATTTAAAGATAGGAATTTTCAACTGATTGGAAATTTGGGTAGTCTAAGGGGGTGGTGTGATTCAGGTTCATCCATTGCTAAATAAAGCTTCCTCTTTTCAAATGAGAGAATTTTCGAAGACTTGTGGGAGGCATCATGGACATCAGATAGCTCTTAAAAATATTTTTAGATTGGAAGATAAATGCCTCTGGAGCAAATGAATTCAATTTCCCCTAAATTGGCCATGCTTGTAAAATTAAGAGGAAATTACTTCAAGACTGTAGAAGAGCACATTTTCCTTCTCAGTTTTTCATCCTTCCTTTCTTTCCACTTCATTACACCTGCTGTCCTTAGTATGGCTTCTTGGGAGACTCACTAAATACTCAGGCAATTTTTATATATTTGCATTTTTACATAGGTAACTGAACATTTTTTTTTCTGTATAAAAAGATGTTTTCAGGATTGGATTGCTCTGTGATGCAAAGTGCTGGAATTTAAGCATCTGATTGCAGTAAAATTCCTTCAAACATATTGTAACAAAGAAGGAGAGTTTATTTGGAATAGGATAACTCCCTTAATCATTCCTCCTAGCTTTAAATGATATTCTCCTGTCCCCTAATCATACTTCCTAACTCTCCCATGTTTCTGAGTTCTGTGCCTTACCTCTCTCATTTAAAAAGCAAGTGCATGGGAATTTTGTCTGGGTACATGTTGTCAGGGCTGATTATTAAAACACTCAGATACCCACTGAAGGCTAAGGGAAGGGATTGAAGGGTAGTAGGGAAATTTATTCATTCATTCAATCATATTTATTGAGCTCTTTCTGTGTGCAGAGCACTGTACTAAGCACTTGGAAAGTAAAATTTGGCAACAGATAGAGACAACCCCTACCCAACACTGGGGTCACAGTCTAGAAGGAGGAGACAAACAAAGCAAAACAAGTAGACAGGCATCAATAGCATCAAAATAGATTAATAGAAGGAAACTAGTGTCTTCTACATCCAAGAAAGCAAAGCATCTGCTCTTCCAGAAACTTCTAGAATTGGGATCCATTTTTATTTGAAAGTCAGGCAGGGCACTGGTAATAGAATAGTCATTTGTCTGGTATGGGAAAAATAGATGACAACTTTATGTCCACACTTTTTCTTTTCTACTCGCATCTTCCTCTGCCCAACATATGAGGAACTATGTCCTTTCCAGAAGCTGTTTTAGTTTGCTATAAAAACTTGTGGAGTTTGATGTAAATCATCCCTGTGTTTCATAATAATAATAACGATAACAATGATGATATTTGTTAAATGTTTACTATGTACCAAGACTGTTTTAAGCACTGGGTAGATACAAGGTAATCGGGTTGTCCCACGTGCAGCTCACAGTCTTAATCCATTTTACAGATGAGGTAACTGAGGCACAGAGAAGTTAAGTGACTTGCCCAAAGTCACACAGACACATGGCGGAGTCAGGATTAGAACTCATGACCTATGACTCCTAAACCTGTGTTCTTGCCACTAAGCCACGCTGCTTCTTCTCTTTCTCTTGTTAACCTTGAAAAGTAAACCTTTACAGACATCAGTATGTGGATTCTACACATAAAGGCCTTCTGCGTGGACTATGCCCTCTCTCCTACTCTGTGTTCCATTGAGAACGTGACTGGCAGGGGCAAGAGAGTGTAAATGGCATCACACAAATAGAAATGAATCAATCAATGGTATTTATTGGGCATTCACTGTGTGCAGAGAACTTTACTAAGCACTTGGAAAAGTACAAAATAATTGAGTTGGTAGACATGTTTCCTGCCCACAAACATCTCTCACTGAAATCAATTTCTTCATGCCAAAGTCTCATCAGAGCCAAGGCTTGTCCAGCTTTCCAAATGAGAGATGTCATCATTGCCTCAGATAATGATAATGTTGATGATCATGATAATAATGACAATAATAATTATGGTATTTCTTGAGCGCTTACTAAGTGACAGGAACTGTACTAGGTACTGGGTTAGATACAAAGTTGTCATTTTGGACACAGTCCCTGTCCCACGGGGGCTCCCAATCTTAATCCCCATTTTACAGTTGAGGTAACTGAGGCACAGAGAAGTTAAATGACTTTCCCAAGGTCACACAACAGCCAAATGGTGGATTCAGTATTAGAACCCAGGTCTTCTGACTCCCAGGCCCATAGGTGTTGTTTTTTTCTCATGTCCTTCTAACAGATCATCTATCACATGAATTATTATTCACACAATAGTAAGACCTGGAAACATGCTCTGAGTAGGGTGACCATCGATGGTTCTCTCCAATACCAGATCCATAGAGGCATGGCCAAAATATATATTATTAGGGGCACACAGTGTAACATACTGACATCATGAGCTCCATTTGAAGAAGGCTGTCCAAAACCTTCTGATTCTAGACCATTTCTTCTGAAGTGGGCCTTCTCACCTCCTTCTTCCTCCAGAGCCTTTGCTTTGCCTTCCTAGTCCCTGAGAATGCAAGTGCTGTGTTCAAGCCACTGAACTTGGTGGTGGGAGGCTGGGCATCGAAATTAAAAGTAATGGAAATAAAGGGATCAAATGCAATATCTGAACTGAACAGTGAACAGATCAGCTGAAAACCAAGCTGTCAGATATTAAACTGGATGAAGGGTTACCCTACTTCTGAAGCATCCCTAAAGTCCTCAAAGTCCAACATTGTACACTATTCAAATCCCAAATATATTATGACCAAAATTTTATAGATGTTCCAAGTGTGTAGTGTCTATGACCCAAAATAGCTGGATAATTCAAATGCAGGGCTAGAAATCCAGATATTTTTCAGTGTTTCAAGTCACATTTAATTTTCTGCAAATAAATAGTATTTTGCAAGGGTTCTGGGAATGTTAAATACCTCTAATGAGATTAAGTTTGTGGTGAGCTAGATTGTTGATCAGAACCTAAAGCATTAATGGAAGTCAACTAAACATCCCCAACCACCAGATAGATAAAATTATACACATTCATAACTCAACTCACAGTGGTGGTGGTATTTGTTAAGTTCTTACCTTGTGCCAAGGGCTGGATTTATGCTAATCAGGTTGGACACAGTCCATTTCCCATATGGCGCTCACAGTCAAGTAGGAGGGACACCAGGTATTGAACCCCCATTTTACAGATGAGGAAACTGAGTCTCAGAGAACTAAAGTAACTTGCCAGGATCACACAGCAGACAGGTGGCAGAGTTGTGATTAAAACCCAGTTCTGTGCTTTATCCACTAGGCCAAGCTGCTTATCATGACTTTGGGCAAGTCACTTAACTTGTCTGGGCTTCAGTTCTCTATCTGTAAAATGGGGATTAAGATGATGAGCGCTATGTGGAACAGGGACTGTGTCCAACTCATTCATTCAATCCTATTTATTGAGCACTACTCTGTGCAGAGCACTGTACTAAGAGCTTGGAAAGTACAATGCAGCAATAGAGAGACAGTCCCTGCCCACATCAGGCTTACAGTCTCAATTAGCTTTGACCTACCCCAGTGCTTAGAACAGTGCCTGGAACATAGTAAGCACTTAACCAATATCATCATTAATAGACTAGTAGAGTCTAGGTAAAAGAGTAACAGGCTTAAGGTTAGAGATCTTGAACTGTAGTCTCGGCTCTGCCAGTTATTTATAGTGTGAAATTGAGCAAGTCACTTCACTTTCTGTTCCTTGGCATCTATAATATGGGAATAATAATATAATCCCACCCAAATTTACCTCATAGGGAGGATAAGATGATATCAGATATTATCTGATATTATCTGAAAACAGTGCAGGGTAGCATAGTCAACCTTTACCTGCTCAAAATTGTATGTATGTAATATCTTTCTCATTTAAGTGTCAATCAATGACATGGATTTTAGAATAGAACCTTCTAGAAGGTAGTTGTTATAGCCATTTAACCTTACAAACTCCTCTGGTCTATAAGCTTGTGGAGGGCAGGGAATGTGTCTACCTACTCTATTACATTATACTCTCCCAAACATTTCAAACAGTGCTCAGCACACACTCAACACTCAATAAATATGATTGATTTTTGCAGAGCACCTATGCATAGGAGTATGTGCATAAGAATAGTTACCAAATATCAATTGCTAATAAATATAATATCAATCAATAAATGGTATTTATGAGCACTTACTATGTGCAGAGCACTATACTAAGTGCTTGAGAAAGGATAATATTTTAACAGAGTACAGATAATACCAACAACAGCATTGGTAGACTCAAACCCTGCCCATATTTGATAATGCCCAAAGGGTATTAAAACCCAATGATCCCACTGGGTAAATATCTTGTTCTGGCTTTCTAAAAAAGTACATTCATCTCAGTTGGGTGGGGAAAAATCTAACCATGAGAGTGAATACCTAGTAATAGATTAGATTAAGAGAAGCAGCACGCCTAAGTGGAAAGAGCCCGGGTTTGGGAGTCAGAAATTGTGGGTTCTAATCCCCCATCCACCACTTATAATAATAACGGCATTTGTTAAGTGCTTACTATGCGTCAAGCACTGTTCTAAGCATTGGGGTTGATACAAGGTGATCAGGTTGTCCCATGTGGGGTTCACAGTCTTAATCCCCATTTGACAGATGAGGTAACTGAGGCCCAGCCAGAGAAGCTAAATGACTTGTCCAAAGTCACACAACTGACAAGTGGCAGACCGGAGATTTGAACTCATGACCTCTGACTCCCAAGCCCGGGCTCTTTCCACTGAGCCACGCTGCTTCCACAGCACTTGTCAGCTGGGACACGGACTCTGTATCCAACCCAATTTGCTTGAATTCACCCCACCTTCTAGTACAGTGCCTGGCACATAGTAAATGCTTAACAAATACTACTATTGTCATTATTATTACTCTTATTAACCTGATGGTGCAAAAGCAACCCGTGTAATTACAGACAGCAACTTATTTGCTTGTGTACCATCCCTGGAAAAAATTTCTGATAAAAATTAGGCAAAATGCAATCAATATCAGTGATTAGAAAGTCTGTCAGAATCTCTAAGGAAAAGTTGAAGTTGTATCTACTATTTGTGTTTTTGTTTTTTTCAATTTTCCAGGTTTTTTCATAGTCTACTTGGAAATATCAGGCTTTGCTAATGGAATGTTGAGCATTTCCTGTTGCACTCATTTACTTTGCAATCTAGTTAAGAATTTATTACCTTTCTCCATTTTGTCTATATGGCAAAGAAGAAAAAAGTAATTGTCACAGTAAGTGATATATTCACATCCTAAGGAGTTTCAAAAGTTAAAAATGTTAAAGATCCCTATAGTATATTTTTCAGGGCTTTGTGCTGTTTTAACCCACATAGCTTGATCCTTTTTCTTGGCACATAAAATGAATATACTATGTCATTAAAAATAAACTGTTTATTATGGGAGAGGGGAGAGGCTGAACTGTAGTTAATATACAGCTGTTAAAGCAAAAACCAAAGTAATTCTGAGTTCAGAGCTGCAGTCTTTCAGGAGCAATTTAAAGAATCCCTTGAAAATATCTGATATAATGGGACTTGTCAAGTGTCCAAGTTCATACAGTTCAGTTGAGTGATGCACTGGAGATTTAATTCTTCTTCTTCTGGAAAAATGTCCTTGCTTAAGTGAATGCAAGCACAATGTTCTGGAGTCACTGGGGTGGGGCTGGGGAAGGGAGAGTGGTGGAAATATTTTGTTTAACAGAGTAAATGTGTAAAAACCAGTCTAGGGAATTTAGGACCTACAAACATCAATTGCTTACTACTAGAGATTCACTTCGACTTTACTGTGTTTTAAAGTTTGCTTATATATCTAGACATGTTGAGAGAAGATATAAACAAGAGAAAATACAAACAAGCAAGAGAATGTGAACAATTAATGATATTTATTGAGTGCAGTGTGCAAATCACTGTAATAGGTGCTTGGAAGAGTATAATGAGAATAGATATGATCCTTGCCCTTAAGGGGTTTACAATCTGTTATGGGAGTCAGACACTAAAATACAAGTAGGGGGAATCCACCAAGTTTAAAATATGTATAAGATTAGGATAGGGGCTAGGAATGAGAACTTATGTGCTTAGGTATATTTAGGTATAAATAGATAGAGGTATGTATATATGTAAATATCTGTAATTGTATTTATTTATATTGATGCCTGTTTACTTGTATTGATGTCTGCCTCCTCTCATCTAGACTGTGTGCCTGTTATGGGCAGGATTGTCTTTTCTTTATTGCTGTAATGTACTTTTCAAGTGCTTAGTACGGTGCTCTGCACACAGTAAGTGCTCAATAAATATAATTGAATGAATGAAATTAAGAGCTCAATAAATATTGTTGACTGAGATTAACATGACATTACAATTTTCCCAAAGCCTTGGCTTAAGGGAGCACTTTCTCTCCAGATTATAGCACCAAGACTGGTTTGTATACATTGGACCCCCCCCTATTCCATTGCTATTTGACATTATTTGAGACTGTGGCTCACTTTGTTTTCATATTATTTGTTCTGTCTTCCTAGCCTGCATGTGTGGCAGTCACCCCCAACTAATCTTTCATGTGGAGCAGTGGATGAAAAAATCTATGGGAACTGAAAATTTGGAATTCTGGAGAATAGCAAATGAGTCAGTGACGAGTGATTGCAAAATCAGGTTCCCATAGGCAGAAAAATGTACAGTCCAAGATAAGTAAGCTACTATTCAAGAAACCATAACTAGTCGGTCAGTCAGATTTATTGAGTGACTAATGGGTGCGGAGTGCTGTTCTAAGAGTTTGGGAGAGTACATTATAACGATAAGCATACACATTCCCTGCCCACAGTGAGCTTACAGGTTAAAGGGTGAGATAGACATTAATATAAATAAATAAATTATAGTTATGTACATAAGAACTGGGGGCTAAGAGGGGGGATGAATTCATTCATTTAATAGTATTTATTGAGTGCTATGTGCAGATGTACTAAGCTCTTGGAATGTACAATTCTGCAACAGATAGAGACCATCCCTGCCCAATGACAGGAACACAGTCTAAACAGGGGAGACAGACAGGGAGTTAGGATGACCACAGAAGGGAGTGGGAGAACCTGGGAGAACCAAGAGTCTGGGAAAACTTCCTCAAAGATTCATTAGCATGGAGAAAAACAATGGCTAGATGAAACAAGTAGGAGGATTTTACTCCTTAGCCAACTTCAATAATCAGAAAGAAACAATTGGAGAAGGTCTTGAGGAAAAAGGGGGAGTATGGCAGCCAGCAGAAGAAAGAGGGAAACATTGTTTAAAAATAGAGGAGGCAAAATAGGGGTTTTAGGGCTTCAGATAATGAGTTTGAACCTACCTCCATGAAGGCAGAAGCTGATGAAGGAAGTTGTGAATGATAGGTGTGTTGACCAGTGAACCTCAAACCAACCAATGCAGGAAGCCTAGCAAAGGGTGAGGAGGGGATGCTGAAGGCCCTATAGAAAACGAAAGGCCTAGGGCTAGACAGTTTGTAATAAATATCTTTTCATGTTGTTATGTCGGTAGCAAATGCTATATGCTTTTTGCACATCATATCCTGAAAAAGAGTTATGAAAGCTCACTTATATGTGTGGGTGTTTTAGTGGGGAAAAAGGTACCCAAAGCTTGTTGAGGAGTAAGCATGACTTGAATAAAGAAATGGTGGAAAGATGAGCTGTCAGCAACCAGCCTTCTGGAAACAGGGGCTGACTCTTTATAGCCATGGTTAACGATGTTGGCGAGCTGATGGATTTCACTGTTGATAATCTTGTCCTATCACTCGGTGGTTCACAGATGTTGCTGCTGAAACTACAGTTTTAGTTGGATCTGTCTTCTTCAGTAAACCGAGATCTCACAGCCTCATGTGAGGTTGGACTCCACAGTGTTCTTTTTTTTTTCTTATGGTATTTCATTAATTCATTCAATGATATTTATTGAGCATTTCCTGGTTGAAAAGCAGTGTAGTAAGCACTTGGGAGAATATAATATAGCAAAAAACAGACCCATTCCTGCCCACAACTAGCTCACAATCTAAAGGGGGAGACAGACATTAATATACATAAATAGATAAATAAATAAATTGTCCACTGCTGTAACAAACTTCACAATGTTAAGAATAATACACTCATATGCAATGCATGCCCTCACTAATTCCCTAGCTCCATAAATCTATACAGAACAAAGGAAGCATTTTCAAATTTCAATTTGCCTGGCAATGGCTGAAAAGTATATATGCATGTGTTGTGGGGATGGGAGGGATTTGTTAAGCACTGATTCCCACCACATATCAATATTTAAATTGTCTCCCCCTCTAGACAGTAAACTCTTGGTTATCAGGAGACTCGTCTGCTAACTCTGTTGTACTCTCCATAGAGCTTAGTACAGTGCTCAACTCATAGCAAGCACTCAATAGATAGAAAAGCAGCATGGCTCGGTGGAAAGAGCCCGGGCTAGGGAGTCAGAAGTCATGAGTTTGAATCCCAGCTCTGCCACTTGTCAGCTGTGTGACTGTGGGCAAGTCACTTAACTTCTCTGTGCCTCAGTTACCTCATCTGTAAAATGGGGATTAACTGTTAGCCCCACATGGGGCAACCTGATTACCCTGTATCTACCCCAGTGCTTAGAACAGTGTTCTGCACATAGTAAGCGCTTAACAAATACCAACATTATTATAAATACCACTGATTAATTGCACACCATATGTGCAGCATAGTAACATTAGAAATGTCACTGCCAAGTCAGATGGTCCATTCCATCTGCAGCAGTGGCACAGAAGCTTGGAAAAATCATGTGGTGGTTTACTTACTAGACATAAATTTTTAAGTTTAGTGATACAAAGTTAAAAAATAATAATAAAATTATGATCATTGTTAAGTTCTTATTATGTGCTGAGAAATCTAATGAGCACTGGGATAGATGTAAAAGTTTCAAGTCAGTCACAATTTGAGTCCCACATGAAGCTCAATAATCTATGTTGGAGGGAAAACATATTGAATTTCCATTTTACAGATAAAGAAATTGAAGCATAGTGATGTGACTTGAGCAAGGTCACACAGCGAGCAATGGCAGAGCTAGCATTAGAACCCAGGTCTTCTGACTTCCAGGCCCCCCCTACTCTTTCTAGTAGGTCATATTGTTTCCCTATCTTTTCCCCACAACAGCCCTAATTTTCGCACTAGTAATCCATCCTAGACTTTCCATGCATAAATATATTCAACCCCCTCCTCCTCACCTCTGCCAAACTAACTCTCTTCCCCTCTTCAAAGCCCTACTGAGAGCTCACCTCCTCCAAGAGGCCTTCCCAAACTGAGCTTCCCCTTTCCCTCTGCTCCCTCTGCTCTCTCTCTGCTCCCCCTCCGCCCTCTGGTCCCTCCCCTTACCTCCTTCACCTCCCCTCAGCTAAGCCCCCTTTCCCTCTGCTCCTCCCCCTCTCCTTTCCCCTCCCCTCAGCACTGTGCCCATTTGTATATATTACCCTATTAATTTTGTTAATGAGGTGTACATCCCCTTGATTCTATTAATCGTGATTACGCTGTCTTGTTTTTGTCCATCTGTCTCCCCCGATTAGACTGTAAACCTATCATTGGGCAGAGATTGTCTCTATCTGTTGCCGAATTGTATATTCCAAGTGCTTAGTACAGTGCTCTGCACATAGTAAGTGCTCAATAAATACTATTGAATGAATGAATGAATGAACCTACTGATATTTCTGCCTGCACAATATCCTTATTGTAACAAATTCCAGATGCTTACTACCTGTTGGGGCAAGAAGTGCTTCCTTTTGTGTTTGTTTAGAGTAGGTTCACACACCAGTGGGATTGCTGTAGTTTATCCTACTGGCTTTCCGTGCTTACCTTTCAGCCACTGCCATGCAAATTGAAATTTTAAAATGCTACCTTGGTTCTGTATAGATTTATGGAGCTGTGGATTTAGACAAAAATGTGGCCACACATTGCAAATGAGTGTATTATTCTTAGCATTGTGAAGTTTGTTACAGCAGTGGCTAAAATACACTATACAGGATTATTTGTGTTATTAGGTGTCTCTATACCTCCCATGAACTGAAAAAATAAGTGGAAAGAACCATTTTGTAGATATTTAATAAATTCTCCAAATGACAGAGATATTTATACTCACACCTCTTTATAAAGAAAAAAAATGCTATGCAATCGTTCAGTCATTTGCAGAGTGCACTATTGAATGTGTTAGAGAAGACATGATACCTTGCCTCACAGTTACCTGTAAGGGTGTAAACAGACCATTCAGAAAAAAGAAAAATGGATATGTAAGTGAATAAGTACTTAAGTAAGAGTGTATGCAATTTGATAGGTCCAAAAATGTCACAGAAGGTGGTATCGGTAGTTGTCTCAGAAGTGCCAAGGTGGTAATTCGAAGGCTATATCTTGGGTAAGGGCTGAAGAATTAAGGAGGAAGACCTCCTGGAGGAGATGTGATTTCAAAGCCTTTGAAGATGGGTAGTATTGTGACCTGGCAGATTTGAAGGACAAAGGAGTTCCAGGAAGGAAGGAAGGGTGTGAGCAATAAGAACAAAGTTCTATTTGTTGCTAGCAGTTCCTTGGCTTGAGATCCACTGGACTAGAACTCCAGGATTATAAAATTATAATCTTTTTAAGTATTCAGTAATTTGGACAGTGCCTGTTGAGTACTTGGTACCTAGGCTCTCTATTTAATTTTTTTTGCAAATAGATTTTGCAAAACTGGGTTTATCACCCTAAATATCCAATTCTATATCTGGTTTAGGTGATTGTAGCAAAAGTGGTTTGTCCAGCAGTCAGTTATGTAAAGACCTTCTGCCATGCTGAGCTGGCCTATGCATTTTAAAACACTACTCAAACGGGATCAGGAATTTAAAACCAAGCTTTGTCATAAGCTTTGTACTGCTGCATCCCATATCCTCTTTTGTCTGTTTTCCAAATAGAATTTGATAATCTCTTGCAGCTCCTGGAGGTTGCTTAGCTGTTATGGTTTAGCTTACTACAGTCTGAAAATGGATTGAAATGAATCCAATTCATTTTGCATTAAGGACATAGGGGACTAAAGCTATAGAACCTGTGTAACTCTCTTGGGAAATGAACCCACAGACAGTCATATTGCTCAATAATACAGAAGTAAAGGAATATTTTTATATTTTGTAAAGATAACTGTTTCAGTATTTTGGATGATAGTTTTATCTTTATCTTTTTTCTTGGGGTGCACCTAGATACCCTAAAAAAAATCTGCATAGCTTGCAAGATCCTTGTGGTCAGAGATCTTGTCTATTAAGTCTATATTGCACTCTACCAAATGCTTAAACCCTGCTCTTCACAAAATAGGAGCTCATTAAATATCATTGATTGTTGTCATAATATCTCTTTTTAGGTCAATAGTATAAATGGGAAAATGTATCATTCTAGCTACAGTTTCAAAAATAATTCTGAGCCAATATTTTTTCAGTAACAAAGAAAGCCCAAGGGTTATGGCACATAATGCATATAGCCACCCAAAAGGTGCTTTATTTCTAAGTAGCATGCAGTTTGTAAAAAATCTTGGGAGACATCTCCCTGGAAAGCACCCTCAGAGCAAAAGAGGTGATCCATGGAGGTGCTCCTATGGATCCTTCAAAGCACCACTGAGAGCTCTGTCCACCACTGGATAGTCTGGGCCAGAGGGTTGGAGCTCCCCATTACCCAGTAGTATCAGCATGGCATAGTGGATAGAACACAGGCCTGGAAGTCAGGAAGCCATGGATTCTAATCCCAGCTCTGCCACTTGTCTGCTGTGGGACCTTGAGCAAGTCACTTCACTTCTCTGTTGCCTGATAGCCTGTATGTAAAATGGGGACGGAGAATATGAGCCCCATATGGGACAGAGACTGTGTCCAACCCAATTCGCTTGAATCTACCCTAGCACCTAGTATATGCCTCGCACATAGTAAGCTCTTAAAACATGCCATAATTGTAATTATTATTATTATTATTATCAGCAGCTTCTCTCTGCTCCACCAGGAGGACCCCCTCAGCTCTGAAGATTATCTTCCTAAATTTGGGAGCAAGATGAGGTGAGGGAGAAAGAGCCTTATGGGTATAATGAAGAAGGAGTGTAGGGAGAGATATGTGACTGGGTGCAGACTTGAACACTGAAGGAGCCCAGTTCCAAAAAATACCAAAGACTCCTGCCTTAGAGGATACAACAAGGAAACACAAGAACAATAGGAAAAGGAACAAGAGAGCAGGGGTGGTTATCATTTTGTCAAATTATGACAAATCATTTAGCTGTGATAAACAGTAAAGCCATTAGCCTCCATTCAATGGTATTTATTAAGCACTTACTGTGTGCTCAGAGAGTGCAGTTTAACAGACTTGGTAGACATGTTCCCTGCCTACAGTGAATTTACAGTCTAGAAGGAGAAAGATATATTAAAATAAATATATTACTATTTACCTAAGTGCTGTGGGACCAAGGGTGGTGTAAATGAAGAGTGCAAATTCAAGGGCAAGGGTGATGACGCATAAGGGAGTCGGTGAAGAGGAAGTGAGGATTTAGTGAATCCTTCTTTGAGGAGGTGTGCCTTCAGTAAGACTTTGAAGGTGGGGAGGGTGATGGTCTGTGAAATATGAAGAGGGATATGGACGAGGGGTCAATGGCAAGACAGACGAGATAGAGGTACATTGAGAAGGTTGGCATTAGAGGAGTAAATAGTGCAGGCTGGGTTGTAGTAGCAAATCAGGGAGGTAGGGTAAGGTAGGCATGATGAGGTCATTTTGCTGGGTAAATTAAGGAACCTTCATTTTCTTGTTCAGCTGAATTCCTGTTTAAAACAATAATGTAATAATTATTTTATTTGTTAAGTGCTTACTACGTGCCAAGCACTGTTCTAAGCGCTGGGATAGATATGAGGTCATCAGGTTGGACACAGTCCCTGACCCACATGGGGCTCACAGTCAGAGAAGCAGCATGGCTTAGTGGAAACAGCATGGGCTTGGGAGTCAGAGGTTGTAGGTTCTAATCCCAGCTGCGTCACTTAGCTGTGTGACTTTGGGCAAGCCACTTAACTTCTCTGTGCCTCAGTTACCTCATCTGTAAAATGGGGATTAAGACTGTGAGCCCCACATGGGACAATCTCATTACCTTGTATCTACCCCAGTGCTTAGAACAGTGCTTGGCACATAGTAAGTGCTTAACAAATGCCCTTATTATTATTATTAATAATAATCCCTATTTTACAGATGAGGTAACTGAGGCACAGGGAAGTTAAGTAACTTGCCCAAAGTCACACAGCAGACAAGTGGCAGAACTCGATTAGAATCCACACCCTCTGACTCCCAAGCTCGTGCTCTTGTTACAAACTCATGGTGCTTTTCAAAGAACTGTAGGAACTGTACTAAGCACTATGATGCTTACTTAGTAAAGTTCTGAATTTGGGCAATGCAAATGACTGATTTGGATTTTTCAGATCTCTCCAAATTATTTTAGTAAGCAACTGAGAGTTACTGGGCTCATGACTCAGCCTGAAAGATTAGCCAGTAAATGTGTTGCTGAATTCACGGGCTATATTGGTTCAGCCTCTCCACTTTTTCAATAGCATTTATTGAGCGCTTACTATGCTCAGAGCACTGTACTAAGCGCTTGGAATGAACAAATCGGCAACAGATAGAGACAGTCCCTGCCGTTTGACGGGCTTACAGTCTAATTGGGGGAGCTGAGGAGATCTGCCTGATCATGTCTCCATGATCCTTTTAAATGATTCATTCATTCATTCAATCATATTTATTGAGCACTTACTGTGGGCAGAACACTGTCCTAAGTGCTTGGGAGAGTACAATACAATAATAAAGCCATTTGAATAACCTGAATGCTTAAAAAATTAGTGTTGGGGGTTTTGATGCGAGTAATACAATAGAATAAGAAAACATGGGAGTACAAATGAAATAATTGTTTCACTGCTTTGCCAGCATTATGTTTTGAAATTTCAAATGCAATGTTGCAGTGAATTGAGACATAAGCTGAAATTTGATAAAGGAACTGGCAGTACATACCTGTCTTTGATTTGCCAATTACTGTAAGCTTTTCCAGCATCCATCTTTCCCATTAGATTGGAAGTGCCTTGATAACAGGGGATTGTGTGTTTTAAGTCTTTTGTACTTTCAAAACCACTATGTATAATGCTTTGCACAGAGTTACATGCTCAAAATATACTACTGATCAATTAATAGACAGAAACGTTCCTAGTGAACTCATTAGCTTAGTTTTATGTGAATAGCTGGGTTATTATGCTTCTGGTTTCAAAACAAAGCCAAATGAACACCTCATTTAGAGTGTGAGAAAGGAAGGCTAGGGGATATTCTTCTTCTGAGCGTGAATTTGAACAGACCTACAAAGTAAGGTACATGAAACCTGCTGACTGGAAAAGACAGTGTGGCCTAGTGAAAAGAGTTTAGGCCTGGGAATCATAGGATGCAAGTTCCAATATCACCTCCTCCACTTGCCTGCTGTGGACCTTGAGGAGGTCACAACTTCTCTGGGACTCAGTTTCCTCATTTGTAAAATGGAGAGTCAATGCCTGTTCTCCCTCCTATTTGGACTGTAAGTCCCACTGGGGACAGGAACTGTGTCTGAACTGAATGATCTTCTTTCTACCCCAGTTTTTAGTAAGGCACGCTTAGCAAATAGTAAGTTCTTAACAAATGCAATAATTATTATTATGATTGTTGTTATTTATCATCATCATTTTATTGTGCATATTAATAGGCAATCTTGTTCCCCAAGCTTAGCCCACCTCTGTCTGCTCATCTTCTGCTCAAATTTGCTACCACTCTGGGAGGGCTGTTCTGAATCCATCTTCTGCTAAGGGAGCATAGGATGCTAAGGAAGAAGCATGGTCTAGTGGAAAGAGCATGGGCCTGGAAATCAGAGGACCTGGTTTCTTATCCTGGCTTGACCATTCATCTGTTGTTTGACCTTGGACATGTCACTTGTCTTCTCTGTGCCTCAGTTACCTCATCGGTAAAAGGACCATAATGATTGTGAGCTCCATGTTGGACATGACTATGTCCAACCTGTTAATCGTTGTATCTACCTCAGTGCTTAGTAGAGTGTCTGGCACAGAGTAAGCACTTCACATTTGCCTTTAAAAAAAAAATGGGGAACCTACATACTTCATGAAATAGTAGGATTCCAATCTCAGCACTTGCCAGGAGGCTCAAGAAGTAGCTGTGAAATGTGCATTACCAGGTTTCCTTGGAATATGCAGTGAGCACGAGGATGAATAAATTCATTCATTTCTTTCTATTGTATTTATTGAACACTTATTCTGTGGAGAGCACTGTCCTAAGCGCTTGGAATGTACAAATGGGCAACAGAGACAATCCCTGCCCAACAATGGGCTTGCAGTCTAAAAGGGGGATAAATGGACATATTGCCCTTGGGGCTTGAAAATAAATTGGGTTCCTAACTTCCCTGGATTGGTGCTATAGCTGTGATAGTCCCATAGCATCTATCGAAAGATATCAGACATATAAGTTTCCCTCAAGGAGACTATTAGCTTTTGTTGCGCTTTGGTTGGTGTTGTCATTAGAGAGGTAACATAGCATAGTGGATAGAGCACGGGCCTGGGAGTCAGAGGTCATAGGTTCTAATCCTTCTCCACTCGAGAGCCCCTCGTGGGACAGGAACTGTGTCCAACTCAATTTGTCTGTATCCATCTCAGTGCTTAGTACAGTAACGCACATAGGAAGGGGTAACAAATGCCATTATTATTATTATAATAATAATATGGACTTTTTCATCACCACCTTCCCTCCTGCCAACCACTGTCCCTGGTCCCAGTATGCTCAGTGGCCTATGGGCTGGGAAGAAAAATTGCTCCCGCCTGCTCTTGGATTCTTCCATCGTCAACAAAATTTCGAGGAGTATTTTGTCTATTTGATTGTGTTGTGTATTAAGGCTTCATCACTCCTTATGTGTCTTTCTCCAGTCACTTCTCCTTTTTTAAAGTCTTAGATTGTAAATTGTTCCCCCCATCACACCCCCAAGGGAGAGGGACCATGTCTAATTCCGCCTGTGTATTCTCTCCCAGTGCTTAGTACAATGCTGTGCACCCAGTAAGTACTATTACTAAAAAAGCAGCATGGCACAGTAGATAGAACATGGGCCTGGGAATCAGAAGGTCGTGGGTTCTAATCCCCACTCCACCACTCGTCTGCTGTATGACCCTGGGCAAGTCACTTCACTTCTTTGGGCCTCAGTTACCTCATCTGTAAAATGGGGATTGAGACTGTGAACTCCACATGGGATAGAGACTGTGTCCAACTTGATTTGCTGGTATTCGCCCCAGCGCTTAGTACAGTGTCTGGCACATCATAAGCACTTAACAAATCCCCTCATTATTATTGCTTTTGGTGCTTTTTTCTCCCTGGATTTAGGAGGAGGATTAAAGCATAGCACTAGTACTTTGAGGAAAACTAGCAGATTAGAAGTGAAGCTTTGACTCACCCTAGGGTCAGGTTCTTGCAGGTATGCCTCTGCCCAGGCACACTCCTCCTGAAAAGCCATATGTAATCTGTTCAGCAGACTTCAATTAGATGTAGTTATCCAAAGTGCTTTCTCAAGAGGGTCTTGTCACCCTGGCTGGCTGACTTATCCTCAATCTTGGTGGATTAGTTGATCACATTCTTGTACTACAGGTGGAGGTATCAATTCCACCCTTCACTTACTTCTTTATCCCTTCTTTAGGAACATGAATTCCCTGTCTGCATGCCTTCACCTGTCAACTCTTGCATGCAGCTGAGAACAATCAGTTGAAAGTGGATCATGGTGCCCTTTGGTGATGGTCCCAGGGCCTAGTAATGGGGACGGTGAGGGAAGAACAGACTCACTCGTGGGCTGCAGGGCCTCTCTTCCCTCCAAAGCATTTTTATCTGGCTAGTGAGCTTCCAGTGATTTCGCCGTTTGAATCTCAGAAGTGGGATTTTATACATAAGCTTCATTTGCAAGTGTAGTAAGTGTAAAGTCATTGATCTTTCTGAACAAAGTAGAATTTGCCATCTTCTGTTTCCACTTGGCTGAAAACTCCTTGAAGGTAAGGGATCATGCCTACCAACCCTATTCTATTGTCCCAAGTACGTAGAACAGTACTGTGAACCTAGTAAGTGCCCCCAAATTCCACATATTGATTCTTAGATGATGAAAAGTAGATTTTCCTGTTAGGTGTTTGTTTTTTTCTTGTTCTGGGGCCTTACCTTCATCGTGGGTATGGAATGCTGTGGTTTTGGTGCTTTTTGGATTTTAGAAGGTTTTTTTTTTATTATTATTATTTAGTGTCACATGCAGAAACTCAGCTTGGGAAATGAATTTCAAAACTGCTCTTTAGTGTCAAGAAACCAAACTGTTCCAGGGGAAAAGTTGGTTTTAACTATAAATTATATGGAGTAGAACAAATTTGGACATCAAAAGGATAATGGAAGATATCCTTTTCTTTCCCACTCAATTGTTATAAAATGTGTCTACTGACATAACCTAGGTCCATATGCACAGGGAGATTAATTTATTCCCAAGGCAAAAAAGGTTGAACAGTTGAGTTCATAGGTAAATCGAACAGAGGTCTGATTATGAAAATCGACTGAGGAACTTGTAATGTACTAGAAAAGTATATGTCTCTTACTTGCTTAACTTTGGAACATAAAATTAGCAATATATTCTTTATAGGTTAAGAGCCATATTCCAGGCAAGTCAATGCAGTGAACTCTCCTACCTGTCCTCTTACTTCTCTCCCTCTTCAGTGATTAATAACTGTGGTATTTGTTAAGTGCTTTACTAAAACCTGGGGTAGATACAAGATAATCAGCTTCAACATGGGGCTCACTGTCTAAGGAAGAAGAACAGGTATCCAATTCCCATTTTACACACGAGGGAACTGAGGCTCAAAGAAGTGAAGTGACTCGGCCAATATTGCAAGGTAAACAGGTGGTGAAACCAGCAATGGAACCCAAGTCATATGGTTCCCAAGGCCATGCTCGTTTCACTAGGCCCTGCTGCTGCTTCTAAGAACACATTCTTTAAAGTAAATTTGTTGCAAGGTCCTTGAAACTAGTCAGCAGCCTGAAAGTCCACACACTGAAAGCAAATTCTCATAAATGCAAGAGCTATAATCTTAAACCAAGGGTGAATATTTCCTAAACCTAGGCTACTGCCTAAATCTATTGAGAACAGCATACAGCTAATAGAATTGCAGTTCATCCAGTTAGTTGAAAGGTCAGAAAAAAAAATAGTCCCATTAGGAAAGACCTAGTTCTTGAAATTATCTGTCTAGTTATCTAGTTACATCAAAAATGGTTTTGTTTGTGCAAGGGTTTCTTCATTTGTTTTGCATTAGGATGTGGAGTTTTAAGGGAGTTTTCTTTCCATTAATCCAAATACACTGAATGTTAGTGCCTTTTATGCTGAAAATATTCCCAGACCTGAAAGGAAGTTCTAGTTGACCCTACTCTGTGATAAAAGATCTTACATGAAAATATACTCAGTGGGCGATGCATAATGAAAATATACTCAGTGGGCGATGCATATGCTCCCCAACTTAAATCAAATTACTTGCACTCATCAAGAATATGATTAAAAGTGCTAGTAAGCTTGAAAAATTCTGTCTTTCATAGAGTCATTCATTCATTCAATCAATCGTATTTATTGAACACTTACTATGTGAAGTCAACAAGAGTGTACCATCCACCTCCACATCCAAAAGAAAGTCCTTACCATTGACTTTAAAGCAATCAATCAGCTTTCTCCCTCTTACCTTACCTTACTAATTTCCTACTACAACCCAGATCACACACTTCAGTCCTCCAACAACCAACTCACTGTACCTTGATCTCTTCTACCTCACCACTGACCTTTTGCCCAAGTCCTCCTTTTGACCTGGAACTCCCCTTCCATTGATATATGACACATCACCACTAATCCCACATTGAAAGCCTTATTAAAATCACATCTCCTCCAATATATCTTCACTAAGCCCTCTTTTCCCATACTTCTTCTTCCTTCTGCATCACCTATGCATCTTGGTCTTGAAGGAGCTTTAATTATTTGATATTCCCCCCATCCTCAGCCTCATGGCACTTATATATATGATAGTAATTTCTTTATATTAATGTCTGTCTTTCCTTCTAGACTCTAGGCTCCTTGTGGGCTGATGACTGTGTCAACTCTGTTGTATTGTGCTCTCTCAAGTGCTTAGTACAGTGCTTTGCATACAGCAAGCACTCAAAAAGTACAATTGATTGATACAAGCATGTGGAGTTATTATTAACAATAATATAATGGTATTTGTTAAGTGCTTCATATGTGCCAGCCTCTGTACTAAGTACTGGGGTGGATACAAGTAAATCAGGTAGGACACAGTCCCTGTCCCATGTGGGGCTCACAGTCTTGATCCCCATTTTTCAGATGATGTAACTAAGGCACAGATAAGTTAAGTAATTTGTCCAAAGTCACATAGCAGAAAAGTGGCAGAGCTGGGATTAGAACCCATGACCTTCTGATGCCCTGGCCCTATCCACTACACCATGCTGCTTCTCTAGTTCTGAACAATTAGTTCCAGAGATGCAGGAAAAATTGCTGACATTCTAAGCCATAAAATATGGAATAAAAGTAATCGGTTGGTGCAAGAAGGTGAGGGCATGAGAAGATGGGTGAGTGGACAAGTAGGCAGAAAGGAGTGTTTCAGTTAGAATGCTGAAAAGGATGGGACAGCTTAAAGAAGGAAAGTAGTAATAGACAATGCATAAAATGAGTGTACATTGGGCACAGTCTCCTTGACTCTCAAATGCACTGGCTCATTTTTAGAGAATTCATTCATCCAATTATTCACTCAGTCATATTTATTGAGTGCTTACTGTGTGCAGAGCCCTGTACTAAGTGCTTGTACTAAGCACTGTACTAGAGAATGAGAATGGAAGGTGCTGAAAAATAGCCTCTGCTTGTAGTTAGGCCAAGAGAAAGGAAATCTGGTACCACTTAACAAAGGCCCCCGCAATCAATTATTACTGGCATAGAAAGGGGTATGAGCTGAATGGACAACTGAAAATAATTGAAAGGTTAGAAAACTTCTATGAAGCTCAGTTAAAAGGATGGGGACTATTGAGCCTAGAGAAGAAAAGACTGAGGAAATTCACTTTTCTTGTAGAGAAGAGATTGTTCATTACGAGGTGAGTGATAAACCAAAGGTAGTTATAGAAAACTTACTATATACTATATGCAGAACATTGTCCTAAACATGTAGGAGAGGCTAATACAACAGAATTAACAGGCACATTACCTCCTCATAGCAAGCTTATAACCTAGAGGTTGAGACAGATATTTATATATATAAATAAGTAATGGATAATGTAAAATTTAAAGATATGTACGTAAGTGCTGTGGAGTTGAGGTTGGGGCACATATCAAATTCCCAAAGATCACAGGTCTAAATGCATAGGTAATGCAGAAGGGAAAGCAAGCCAGAGAAAAGAGGGCTTAATTGTGAAAAGTCTCTTGGAGATGTGACCTTTAGAATGTCGAGAGAATGGTATGGTATATATGGAGTGGAAGGGAGCTCGAGGCCAAGGGAAGACTGTGGGGAAGGGGTTGGCAGCAAGATAGATGAGAATGGGGCAGAGTGAGTAAAGTGGCACTAGAGTAGACTGTATAGGTTGGGCTGTGGTAGGAGATCAGTGAGATGAGCTAAGGTGCAGTGAGCTGGATGGAGTACGGCCCCGGGAGTCAGAAGACCTCGGTTCTAATCCCAGCACTGCCACTTTTCTGCTGGGTGATTTTGGGTCAGTCACTTAACTTCTCTGTGCTTCATTTCCATCATCTGCAAAATGGATTTTCAATATCTATTCTCCCTCCTATTTAAACTCTGAGCTCCATATGGGACCTGATTTTGTTGAATTAACTCCATCCCTGAGTACAGTGCACAGTACCTAGTAAGCGCTTAACAAATATTATTATTATTATCATCATGGTCATCATCATTTTCCCTGGCCATCCCTCCCACGCATTTCTTCTCCAGCTCCACTTTGGTTTCCCTAATTATTTGTCGAGAGAGCACAGGGCTCTCCTGGTAGATTTATTTAGCGTCACCCAAGAGGCACAGATTCCTAAGGAAACCAAACTCTAAAAATCAGAAAGACAATGTAGGGTGCATTAGATTTCTTTTAAAGCCCTCTCTTTTTTTCTTAGCTAATTTCCCTTGCCTGATTTCTATCAGGTCAATCCTTATTTGAGAGGCGGGGAGGGGAGGGGGAGTTGTTTTACCAACTGATGCAATTAGCCTGGGCAGTCAGTCATACTCCTGTGTGATTATATGGCATCTGCAGTTTTCCTAGTGGATTCTGCTTTCAGATTCAAGACTATGCTCAATCCTCAATTCACAGAGGTTCTGTTTCAGATGCCACTTAGTTCTGAAGTGGTGATTTTGTGCTGTGAGTTTTTCCTTGGTGTGGCCGAAGGAGGAGCTTAAAGAGCATTCACCAATTGCCAATTATTCGGCAGGTGCTGAATAAAGAGGGTGCTGAGAGTCACTGCATCTAGCTTCCTGGTCCACACCCACAAGGCATAAGTGAAAGGCCCTCTCTGCCTGTACTCAAGGTCTTCTGAAGTACTTTACTTGTTGAAAGCAGAACTCATCTTTCCACCCGAATTCTGTCCTCCGCCTGACTGTAGGCAGCACCCCCATCCTCCCTCTCTCACAAGCTCATAACCTTGGCATCATTCTCAACTTTTGTCTCTCATTGAATCCACATATTTAGTCTGTCGCCAAATTCTGTCAGTTCATGTTTGACATTACAAAAATCCTCTTTCCTCTCCATACAGTTACCACGCTGATCCAAACATTTATCCTATTCTAATTCTGCTTCCTCACTCATCTCCCTGCTTCCTATCTCTACCCTCTCCAGTCCATGCCTCATTCCTCTGTCCAGATCATTCTTCTAAAAAAAAAATTCAGTCCTTGTTTCCCAACCTACTCAATGTACCTCAATCTCATCTGACTCACTGCCGACCCCTTGACGACGACCTGTCTCTGGCCTGGAACTCTCTCCCCCATCATGTATACCAGACCACCATTTTCCCCACCTTCAAAGCCTTATTAAAATCACATCTCCAAGAGGCCTTTCCCAACTAAATTCTCATTTCCCCACTCCTCCTTTCTGGGCCACCAGAGGACATGGATTCCTATCTTTTATTCACCCATCCTCAGCCCCATAACATGTATCACATATCTGTAATTTATTTTAAGGTCTGTCCCTCTTGTCTGGATTATAAAATCCTTGTGGGTAGGAAACATGCCTACCAATTCTTTTAGATTGTACTGTCCCAAGCATTTAGTAGAGAATCCTGCATACAATGTGATAAAAAAAATATGGTTGATTGATTGTCCTCTGTTTAGACTTTTAAGGGTAGTTTGAATTTTAAATCAATGTGTCAGTCTGAAAGTTCATAATTGTTCCTCTAATGGCAGCCTATGAGTAACTGAGCCTTTAGGTTACTATGCAAGCCTAAGGAGTTGCTATTGCAGAGAACAAATGATGTCAAAGTGTAAAGCAGCAGATCTGAGGTGATTTAAGAGGAGTGTGAATTGGGGGGTGGAGTCCAAGGGGTTTCCAGTCCTCATCCATAGTCTATTGAGTACCCTCTGGGCACAGGATCCTAAGTAATCATAATGTCTCAAGCATAGTACTAAATTCTGGGGTAGGTACAAATTAATCAATTTGGACACAGGCCCTGTTTATAGTCGAAGGAGGGAGACCAGGCAATGAATCCCCATTTTACAGAAGAGAAGACTGAGGCACCGAGAGATTTAGTGACAAGTAGGTAAGTGGAGGTGAAATCATTAGGACTATTTACTTACGTAATAGCATTTGTTGAGTGTTTATTATGTGCCAGTCATTGTACTTAATGCTGGGGGTAATCATGTTAGAAACAGTCCATGTTCCCTGAGGGGCGTCAAAGTCTTAATCCCCATTTTTCACTAGGCCATACTGCTTTTCATTTATTAAGTGCTTACTCTACGCAGAGTGTACATATAGTGGGTGATGGGAAAAAATACACAGGTGGGAAACAGACAAGGTCCCTGTCCCTCGCGGGGCTCACAGCGTAAAAATGATGAGAACCTGGGTCTTCAGACTTCCAGGCACATGATCATTCTTCTAGGCCACAGAGTTAGGGCTTAGTTTGGGGACAATATAGGAGTCAACTTGGTGCCATAAAGTCCTGTGGTGGTCAACTGGGAAGGGCACACTCTGGCTTTAAGTAGTCTTGGTCTCAAGCCCTGGTCCTCCCTTTTGGGGCAGTGCCATAAGTAGTGAGGGTCTCCAGCTGAATAATTAATTATGGTACTTGTTAAGCACTTACTATGTGTCAAGTACTGTTCTAAACGCTGGGGTAGGTACACGTTAATCCAGTTGGACATAGTCCCTGTCCCACATGTGGCTCACACTCTTAATGCTCATTTCAGAGGAGAGGGAACTGAGGTCCAGAGAAGTTAAGTGACTTGTCCAAGGTCACACAACAGAGATGTGTGATTAGAACCCTTGACCTTCTGACTCCCAGGCCTGTGCTCTATCCCCTAAGCCATGCTCCTGAGAAGTACCTTGGGAGTACCACCTACGGAAGTGAATGGGCTTATGAAAAGTGAAAATAACTCACATAGACCAGGACTGTGGTGACTATCAAGGCAGCTGCCTGCCAGGTCGCGATGTTTCAGCACAGCATTAGCACTACGCTGTGGTTCCTTCAGCCAAAAATCCATCTTTCTCTTTAAAAGCTCTAGCATGCACTTTGCAAAACTGCCTACTTGCCGTTGAACTCCCTCCCCCAAGGGGAATATGACCCGCAAGTGAAAGAGTGTGTGAGTGATGTTACACAAACCACTGTTACGCTAATGAATTCTTCTGCACTGGTTCTCAATTCTGGAATACTGAATTTTCACACTCAAGGCTGTCATTCTAATCTGTGAGCTCCTTGCGGGCAGGGAATGTGTCTACCAACTCTGTTGTACTGCACTCTCCCAAGCACTTAGTACAGTGCTCTGCACACAGTAAGTGCTCCACAAATGATTCATGAATTGATTGATCGCTCCCATCATTGCCGTAGCAACAAATAGTTCTACTCCTTTTCTTTCTAGTTCCCTCCCTGCCTTTTTTGGGAGAGGTCCCTTGGGTGTGACCCTGACCTATTCTCAGTGATTTGGGAATCTGGATTTAGACCTGAAGAAACTAAAGTTGGCCAAAGTTTGTGGGAGGAATGAGGGAAGTGGAGAGCAGTGTGGCCTAATGGATAGAGCATAAACCTATAAGTAAGAAGAACCTGGGTTCTAATATCGGCTCCACCATGCCTGCTATGTGACCTTGGGCAAGTCACTCCACTTCTCTGTGCCTCAGCCACCTCATCTGTTAAACGGAGATGAGAGTGGGAGCCCCGTGTGGGACAGGGATTCTGTCCGATCCGATTAACTTGTATCCACCTCAGCTCTTAGAGCAGCGCTGGGCACATAGTAAGCACTTAACAAATAGCATCGTTGTTTTTAATTATTAATAGCAGAGATAAATATCCAGTCTCACTGGCTGTCTCCCCTCCCCTACTCTTGTTCATGGCATCTCCCATCTCAGCTATTCCACGTTTATTCTTGCTCAGCCCCTCCACACTGGTCTTCCATCTTCCTGCAACTGCCTTCTTCTTGTGGACATGTGATCTGTGGATGGCTTTGGTCATAGCACAAGAAGAGGCTTCCTTTTGCCTGCCCTTCTATCTTAGCCCTACAACATCTGTTTGGTGGTCCTGGACATTTTCCAAAGCTACAAATAGGCAGCCTGGTTGATCCCACAACATCGTGAGATTCCATCACATAGCAGAAGCATGTGCCAGGAGAAACTGTTGGCAGCATCACCCCCTCTTTGTAGGCAGTTTAGTGGGCACTGTGTCCACGTTGCTCTTTCAGTTGGAAATGTGTAATTATCTTGTGATCGAGTGTTTATAGTAGCTGCCTGGTTTTCTGGACATTTTAGAATGACCAGCATCAATCCCAACACAGCTGCTCTATTGCTTTCTATGACCAGGAACAAGCAATCTCTACTACCAAAAGACTAGGGGCTCACTGGGGATTCTTAAGAGTTTTGCAGGAGGAAAAGAACAAGAAAGGGAGGAATGCTCAGAAGGGAATCTTTTTACAAAGGACTAGAATGATAGGCCTGAAATGAGAGTGGAGTGATTTTGATTTCATTAAGGCTGCAGGCTTCTGAAAGCTGCAGCAGGGACTATGTCTGACTTGCAGGTCTGAGTTGGAGTGGCCAGAAGGGATTCAGGGAACTGATATAGCAAGGGGGAAGCTGTATGGCCTTTGGAAGTGTCCTCCATTCTGGTTCAGCCTCAAAGGTTTTTGCAATAAAGAGACAGATATACTTTTGGGGTTCAGGAGGGCCATTGAAGGGCTTAGACTGGTCCCAGAAATCCAATCCTGATCCAGAATGATAGGAGCAACCTAACCTCAAATTTATCTGGTCTTTGTAAACTTTGAAGTTAGGTTGCTGAAAGATTATAATTGGCTGTCTGGAACAATTTTAATTTTTCAGCCGCCAGCTTATATTTTCTGGCTGATATTGTTATTTAAGATGGACTTATATCAGGTAAAAGGAATTCTAGGGGAAGAAAAAAAAGCCCTTGCTTTTTACTGTAACTGAATGAGTTCTCAGATGCTGACATTCAAAATAACAGCAGCACTAAGTACCAACCTGGCAGCAGGAAAGATGATTTGCTGTTCTGTAGAACTGTTTCTGATCAATCAGAAACCATAAAAGATGTTGACTTGAGATAAGGAACATATTTGTTCACTGTGCTAAGAAGTTTGTCTCTGAAGAGGTCTTCTCTCTGATCAAGGGAAGTAATTAAACCATTTTGTCTGCATGGGCTGGGTTTAACCACAGGAATTAGAGGCTGTCTCACTTTTAATCCATGGCCAGAAAAAAAATTGTCTGCTCGCATCAAGAATAAGGGAGACCTGAAAACACTTGATAGAAAGCTTAGCTGGTGGATGAGGCCACACCTTATCCGTAGTTAAAGTAAGGCATCAAATAGCCTTATATCTCTGCTTGTTGCACATTCCAAACATCTACCCAGCAAATTCCAAACCTCTTATATATGGGGTCTTTTCCCTCTTGAATTTTATGCCCTGGAGGAAGAAGAAAAGTGAATGTGATTTCAGACAGGAAAGATACCTGTTCTTCTGGTCATCTTTCATGAATTTTCCTTTAGGAGGGTAAGATGGAAGGAAAGGGGCACTTAAGCAACCCCACTGATTCACTGGATATTGATATTTATGTCATTTTTATATTTTCTTTTTTTTTTTAGTAGACTGGGACATTCTTTCATAGTCATGACTTTTACCATGCATCTGCCCACAACCTCTGCTGATTGCCTCCTGCAATAATTTTTAATGGGGTAGCATAAATTGGTCTTAATGTGATGGGAGGCTAATTAGAAGCAAATAGGACAGACACACAGGACTGCTTTTTTTAACACCAATTTTTATATATGTATATATCCTTCATTAAGAACATATTTGTGGATCTGCTCTATAATTAAATGTCTCCATTGTTTAGCCTGGCTGTGTTCTGGTAAACGTAAGAACTGACAGTGTTCCATTTTTCTAGGAAGCATCTTTTGGGCTCTGGCAGTGTTCCATTTTTCTAGGAAGCATCTTTTGGGCCTTTTGGACAGTCTGCTGGTAGCCTGTGACTTTGGTTTGTCACTGAATGCCTGTGTGTACTAGTGTACCAGGAAAGGATACAACTATTTGATATTGAGGAAACATTTAATCTGAAAATGCATTCCAGAATGTCCCTCTGTGACAAAGAAATATCATGTTTTCTCTCTGAACAAAGCCCAATTGGCAGGGCTAGCAGCTGAAGTCAGAGCTGGATTAGAAAATGGATTCTTGAGACTTTCCTACTGCAGCTGTATTGACAAGAAATTAATTCTGGGTTTGAACAACACTTTTGTTTTTTCTGGGATGATTTATAGCTACCAGGGTAATAACAGGGCGATATCATATTGTCCAGCAAAATCCCCTAGCAACTGATTCAATATTTACCAGAAAAGAGTCCAGATGATGAAAGCCAAATATGCTGACTGCCGCAACCTCGGTTCCAATTTCCATGGGTTTTACCACATGCCTTAACTGTGGAATTAGTGCATGTGGTATAGGTGGCTTTTAGGGTTCTTCACAAGTGATGATTTGATTCAGTCTACCAATGACAAACTCATTTTCTCCCTTTTCTTCTTGCCAAAAATCTTTTCTATATTTTTTTGAGGTTGTGTGGCACCTGAGGAATATTTTGGGCATCTGAAACTATCTACAGGCCAAGCGTTTAGTACAGTGCTCTGCACATAGTAAGCGCTCAATAAATACTATTGAATGAATGAATGACCGAATCAAATAACAGGGTGGCTCAGAGGAGGTGCCAACTGGATTTTTATTATGGTCCTACTTAGAGAAGAATATATCCACTCTAGCCAGAAAATAGAAAGCTCCTACATACCTAATACTCATGGATTCATGGCATAATCATTTGGTGGGATAGGAACCAATACAGAGGTTCTTTGAGGTCTGTATGTCCTTCATTTATTCTGTCGATGGGCTGGTAAACATATTTTACATGGTAAACATGTAAACAAGCATCTGATTGTTGTTTTGAGCCTCTTTATAGCTGTAAGGACTGCCTGATCTTCACTGAACTGAGTTCTACCCATTCCTAGTTTCATTTTCTTTCCACATGGGCTGCAATGGGACTTTCTGTTTCAAAGAAAATTTCCTTTTGGGGTTTTTTTAGGTCTCCACCTGCATTTCTAGAATCCATTTTTTCATCTTCCTCCAAATAACCAGGGCACTGGTTCTGGCACTTATCATATCCTGGCTTAACTAATGCAACAGTCTCCTGGACCCTAATCTCCTTAACCTCCAATCTCTCCCTCCTTTAGCCCATACTTTTCTGTACAGATCATCTAAAATATTCTACACATGTCTTCTGCCTCTGCCTTCACCCAAAAAATAATCAAATGGTTATCCATTCCTCTCCACATCTTAAGCAGGAATTCCTCACCACTGTTTGTAAGGTATTCTATCAGCTTTCTCCCTCCTACAGATCTACTCTCTACTCTGACTACACACCAGTTTAACATTTCATTCATTTCCAATTAAGCAACTCACTGTGCCCCATTCTCATCTCTCCCAAAGCCAACCTCTTTCTCTTACCCTCCTGACTGCCTGAAACTCACTTCTCCAGATCCAGCGAGCTACTGTGCTCATCTCTTCAAAGCCTTTCTGAAATCACATATCTTCCAAGAGATCTTCCCCGATTAATATCAAATCTCCCTATGTTAATTGGCCTCCCAGCAGCCACTTCAACACTGCCAAGCCATCTAAGTAATTGGATACACACTTCCCTCTGCACTACAGCTCTTGTATACTTCACTTTATACTCTCTTTCTCCTGTATGTAACGAATGTGTCGGTTGTATTGTTGTACTCTCTCAAGTGCTTAGTACGGTGCTCTGCACATACTAAGTGCTCAACAAAGATGATTTATTGACTGATTGATAGATGTCTCCCCTGTTAGATTGTAACTTCCTTGAGGCCAGAGAGTATGTCTATTAATCCTGTTGCACTCTTCTAAGGTATTTAGTACAGTCTCTGCACACTGTGGAAACTCAGTAGATATTTTCAATTGATTGATATCAATACACTCTTAAGGAATCTCATTTGGAAGAATGAAACAAGAATGAAATTGAACCATGTGGCTCAAATTGCATTTGGTATACACATGGGCATGAAAATGAAGAGGGAAATTGCTAGGGAAGACACAATTTCAGGTTTTGCCAGAGTGAAAACATTGGAAAGCAGAGGGAAGGCTTTGTGGAACACTAACTCTGCTGTTTGAGCCCTTTGCTCTTGCAGAAAAATATTTGTGCACAGCTGGCAAGGTCAGGTCCAGATTAGCCTTCAAGGCAAGCAGTGTGGGCTCTGTCGATAAAATCATCCCTTTAAGATTTGGAAGGAATGGGAAAAAAAGATTTGTGATCATTTGGTGGATTTTCTAGTCAGTGATTCCACTTTGTGGTTTAGCTCTGGATCATCTTAAACATTTTTAGCAATTACTTTGGGTACCCTTGTTAACTACTGGTATAAATAAAGTTAAAGAAATAAAAAGACCAACCCAACTGCCTAGGATCTCACAATATAAGGAAAGGTAGATAGAAAACCAACATGCAAACACATAAATACTATATGCTCATTGTGGGCAGGGAACATGCCTATTAACTCTGTTGTATTGTACTGTACCCTCCCAAGTGCTTAGTGCTCTGCACAAGGTAAGAGCTAAATAAATGCCATTGATTTATTTATAAAATACAAAATAATTGCCCCCATATGCCACACTTCCCAAATACCTCAGGTAAAAGTAAGATAAAAATTCAACTTAGAGGAAAATAAATTAAGAATAGTAGCATGAAGAGGCTCAGAGGTCAGGGAAGTTTGAAGGAGCAACTGGGACTTGAGTTTGGATCTAAAAACTAAAAGGGAACAGTCACCATCCAAAATTAAGAATGCAAATGCGATATACTACTTCAGTGGACACAAATATATCAGATTTTCATTCCAAAAATCTAGTTTTTCATCAAACCTCTTTTTGTCAAGTAGTATTTAGAAAGAGTACAAGCTCTGATACCTTCTCCAACTGAGTGCAGTCAGTAATCTTAGAGCATTAAGAAGCTATAAGTGAAGACCATGAGATACTCATGGGCAGGGGTATCTATCACCTCTCTTGTGTTGTGCTTTCCCAAGCAGTTAGTACAGTGTTATGCACATGGGAAGTGCACAGTCAATACATTGATCAGCTGCAACATTTTTTTTCAATGGTAATGGTTAAATGCTTACTATGTGCCAGGCACAGGTCTAAGCTCTCAGGTAGATTCAAGCTAATCAGATTGGACACAGTCCCTGTCTCACGTAGGTATGACAGACTTACTCCTTATTTTACAAATGAGATAACTGAGGTGAAAAGAAGTGAGGCTACATGCCCAAGGTCATATAGCAGACAAATGGTCGAGACAGAATTGGAACCCGGATCCTTCTGACTCCCAGGCCTGTGCTCTATCCACTCAGCACACTGCTTCCTCCCACCTTCTTCCTCCTCCCTAAATGTTATTCAGTTATGCCAGGACAAAATCCTGTGAAGATTCTGAACAGATCTTGTTTGATAATTTATTTGCAAATATCTTTTTTAAAACTGAGATAGCAGCCAACCAGCAGGAATGTCCAACTAGGCATTTTATCCTTATCCAATAAGTGAAATGCAAGAGTTGATTTTTAAAGGACTCTGTGCAAGACTTTTTTCTTTCCTTTTGTATAGGGAGTTACAGAATGCCATGAGGTGGTGGGCACAAATTTGCATATGCATCCTAATAGTGTGGCCTAGTGGATAGAGCACAAGCCTGGGAGTCAGAAGGACCTGAGTTCTTAATTCCAGCCCTGACACTTGTCTGCTGTGTGACCCTGGGACAGTCACTTAACTTCTCTGTGTCTCATTTCCTGTTTCAGGCATTGGAGATGACCACTCAAGGATTTAGATTTGTTCACAGGTGGAATGAAATTTGGTTCTAGGAAACCCCTGGAGCAGTCTAGATCTGGAATATAGCATTAAATTGAGCTTTGTAAATGTGGGCAGGACTATTGTAATTCGACAAAAGGAATCCAAAGGCAAGAACTGGGATTTAGAATCCTAAGAACAATAGGTCCTTCAAAATCTGGGTCTTCTACTTAGACAGGGAGCTCCACGCGGGTCAAGGACGGTGTCCAATCTAATTAACTTGTATCTAACCCAGCGCCAAGAACAGTATTTGACACATAGTAAGCTCTTAACAAATACCATTAAAAAAAAATTCAGCAACTTGTGGTTAGGTTCTACAGATAAAGACAGCTTCAAGGAAACCAAGGTGGAAGAAGTGGAGATAAGAGGGAGGGTGAGAAGAGACAAATAATTTTGCCAGTAAATTTGACTTCATATATGGTTTTTATTTACAACTGTGGTATTTAAGTGACTTTGGGTACCAAACATTGTGCTAAATGCTGAGGTAGATACAAGAGAATCTGGTTGGACATAATTTCTGTCCTACTTGAGGGTCTCAGTATAGGAGGGAGAATAGGTATTGAATCTCCATATTAAAAATGAGGAAACTGAGACACAGAAAAGTTAAGTAACATGGATAAAGTCACATGGACCACAGGTTCAGAGGCAGGATTAGAATCCAGACCCTCTGACTCTCAGGCCCAGGCATTTCTACTGGACCACACTGCCAACCGATCACCTGATTGTTCAAGAAAATACCTGTAACCAAGGTTTGTAGCTTGGGCATAGTACCACCTGGGATTTTAGCATGAAAGGTTTGGTTTAGTTGAGGATTTTACAAATAAATTCCATGAAAATGGCTTCTGTTCTCTCTACGTTTTCAGTTCTGCTTCCAAAAATATCTGGGCTGGATCTCCACCAGGGTAATAACTCATTTCTGGGTCCTTGAACTTACTTGTTGGATCCTGTGATTTGAACAGTCCCAGTGAGCATTTTTTGTTTTGTTTTGGTTAGCAAATGAAAACAACACTGGAGTTTTGCTAAATGATCTTGGGTTGGGAGTGCAAGTGGTATAAAGTTAAATTTCAAGTGACTGAACGAATACTGAGATGATGTATGTGAATATAGGCTACACTCTCATGCTCTGCTGGTGGCACTTGCTCTTTGGACTGTTTTCTTTTTTCTTTGGAAAATTTCCTTTGAGCAGTAGAATTGCACTTAGAACATGGAGGAGCAGGGTATACTGGAGAAAGTATCATGGGAATATGAACATCTCAGAAACGTTACCACTGCACCTTGGCTTAAGACTTTTATGGACCATACCTAGGATTTCATGGTTTTCACTTCCCAAAGAAGCTGAAGAAATCAAGTTAAGTGGTTCCATTCCACTCCCCTTCCATCACTGTCCCTTTTGGGTCATGTGTGCTTGAGCTAAGATCACCTCTTTTCATTAACTCATCCCAGAGCCATGAAATGATGGATAGAGTTGCCAGGGAAAATGAGAGTTTGGGGAATGGGGTTTGTAAAAGATGAAACAAGCAGTAGCAAGAGAATTATTGAGGGGTATCAAATCCAACGCGGGCCTAAATAAGCTTCTGAGAAATGCCCTCCTCCCCAAATCCATCACTTTTATGGAGGGGGTCTTGCTGTTGCACAGTATCGATCCGCTGTGGAGAGTTGGAAATATATTTTGGTAAAATCCTACCCTCACTATGCTCCAAATTGCAGTCAGAGTAGCTGGATTTACTTAGTTTAGCTTCATTCATTTTTTAATTAGTAGTTTATGAGATGATATAGTGCCATATTGTGTGCTCCCAGACTATTTGCTGTCTAATTTAAGAAAGAAAGCAGTGGCAAGATTTTACATTGTTTTTAAAATATCTTTAATTTGCAGTGTTTTCCAGACATTAGAGAGGACTGTCGAATGGGCCTTTTCTGTTTAGATGAATCCTGACAATTTTTGTGATGTTCAAGAAAGGTCAGAGTTTGGAACAGGGGCTGCTTTTATTATATATGTGAATACTTGGTTGTATGAATGGATGTAACTGTTTTGCTTAATTAGTCCAAGAAGATTCTTTTGATGTTGTCATCCCCCTTGCTGATTTGCCACAGTCAGAAGGTTTGAGTTATTTACTATGGTGATGCCTTGGTTTAAAACATCCATTTCATGTTAAATCTTCTCAACCATGAACCCCATGCTTCTCAAACATGTTAATCCATGTTTAGGGTAGATGAAGGCTGTGACTCGTCTCTCTAGCCATACTTTATTAATCACATTAAATTTTTTTGGAATATTGTTGTTCAGTCAGTCGACAGTGATATTTTACATGTTGCAAACTGTAGATTTTCATACTGTTAAAGTCAGTGGAATGCAGATGTCATCAATGATAGGGATGGTTTCACAACTATTGAGAAAGCCCATCTGAAACACAGAAACACAACATGGCCTAGTGGATAGAGCACAGACTTGAGAGTCAGAGGGATCTGGATTCTAATCCTCACTCCGCCACTTTGCTGTGTGAACTTGGGCAAATCATTTTACTTCTCTGTGCCTCAGTTACCTCATCTGTAAAATGGGATTAATATTATGAGCCCCAGGTGGGACATGGACTATGTCAAACCTGATTACCTTGCATCTACATCAGCACTTAATACAGTGCCTGGCACATAATAAGCATTTAATAAATACCTTCAAAACAAATCTGAAAGATTGGAAAGGGTTCAATGAGAAAGGTGAAGAGTGGTGGATGGCCTAGGGATAAGAGTACAGGTCCAGGAGACAGGAGTCCATGGTTCTAGTCCTAGTTCTACCACTGTCCTGCTGGGGATGTTGGGTAAGTCACTTAACCTCTCTGTGCCTCCTCATCTGCAAAATGGGGATAAAATGCCTCCTCTCCCTGTGCCTTAGATTGTTAACATATGATACTGAGATTGTGTCTGATCTGGCAATCTTATGCCTACCCCACTGCTTACCTTTTAGTAAGGTTTTAGTAAATACCATAATTATAATGATAATAATAGTATTTGTTAAGTGTTTGCTATGTGAAAGACACTGTACTAACCACTGGGATATATATAAGGAAATCAGGTTGGACACAGTCCCTGTCCCATGTGGTGCTCATAGACTCAATCCTCATTTTGCAGCTCAAGTAATTGAGGCACAGAGAAGTAAAGTGACTTCCCCAAGGTCACTCAGCAGATGTGTGAGAGCAAGGATTAGAACCCATGACCTTCTGACTCCCAGACCTAAGCTCTATCCACCTCGCCATGCTGTGTCTCCATTATTATTCCTCCTCTGGACAATAAGGTCATTGTGGGTAGGGGATGAGCCTGTTAAATCTGTTCTACTGTACTTTCCCAAGCACTTAATACAGTGCTCTGCACACAGTAAGTGCTCCTCAATAAATACCATTGATGGTGATGAAGATGAGGATAAAGTGGACAAGTAAGAGGGTGAGTAAGGATTTACTCATGGTTATAGCTATTTGACTGAAGAAAGTTGTAGTTGTGCATTGAATCAAATCTGATAAACAGTGAAATCATTGTAATTCGCCCTTCAGTTAAAAGATATTCTTCATTGTAAATCTCATTTTATGTAGCACTGTGCAATTGAAAAATAATGAACAGAATGTGAATTTCATTATGAATGAACCCAGGCCCCTAACATTTTTCCGTATTCCACTAATAGACCAAGCATCCTTACTGTGAGGGAAGTAAAATCACACAGACACAAGAAGAATGTTTCTGTCGTACTTTTTTTCAAGAGAAGTTGATTAAAAGATATAAATCCAACTACTCCACCCCTTGCAACTGTATTATTCAGTGAAAGGAAACCCTAGTTTTTGAGCTAAAAATGAAATTGAAATTAAAAGTGCAAATATGTTTCTTTTCTACCTTGTGGCTAGAAAATAGTAATTTTGGTAGCTGACTGCTCGTTTTCAGTCTAGAGTTTATTTTTTTTTCTTATTACATGGCAAGTCATTACAGTGAATCACTGTGGGTGGCAGAGTGAACCATGGTAGAGCTGTTCGTGCAAAATCTCTGGAAAACTAAGTTCAGAACAAGATCATGAGCCAGCAAAGTTGGGGGTAAATCTTGTTGGCAAGTCTTTTGAAACTGTGCTGGTGGTTTGGGGAAAGGATTGTGCACCTCAAGCCACAGAAAGCCTCGGTGAGAGCCCTAAAGGAACACCAATACTTCAGAGTATTCCTTTGGTCCTGGTCAGTCCAACCTACATCAGTGAACCCATCAATTGCGTTTCCTGAGGCACTTACTCTGTACAGAGCTTTGTACTAAGCATTTGGGGAAGTACATTATAATGAAGTTGGTAGACACGTTTCCTGACCACCATGAATTTAACCTACATAGCACAGATAAGACTGAATGGCTGGAAGTTCTCCAGAATCCATTCCCACCCTGCTGATCCAGTGAACATTTTACCTAGGAGAGAGAGGACTTCCAGGGAGACACAGTTAACAAATATTTGTATACCCACAGACAGAAGGACCTGTATTTTTCCTTTAAAATCACCTTCTTAAAAGAAGAAACTCATCTTTTACAACTCTTGGTGGTAGGTGGTAGGAAGTTTTCCTGGAAAATTCAGATCCCATTTTTACCTGTTAGGAAAGAATTTTGAGGGGGAAGGGGGAAGATGGAGAGTAAAGAAATTAGAAATGAGGTGGAAATGTTAAAAGCGAACATATGGAAATCTTTATCTGGTTCAAACTTCCTAGAAAATAACTTTTTGTTGGCAAACTTGAATTAAGACTGCTCATCAGTTCTTATGTGAGGTTTTCTGTGTTCTTTGTTGATGTAAAACTGATCCAGCAACTCTCCAGGATGATTTGGGGGTGAGTGTAATACCAGTGAAAAATGGAATAAATGACAATCCTAGACAACTTTCCAAATCAGTTCTGACACTAAGATCTGGGCATTTTGAAATAACACAAGTGAAATCCATAAAGATATCAGCGGGATAAGGAAAGACTCCAAGACCTCAAATTTAAATGACTTTAAAGCAAGGAAATGTAAATCCTCAGCTATTGCTGACACGAAAGGTTTGATTCAGAGGGAATAGAACATCTGCAAATTTAGACAACATTCTCCAATTCCAGCCCACATCTTCCTGTGTTTCATTTTTTGTTGGGCTAAATCTATACAGCCAATTGTTATCATTCAGCTGGAGAATTCTGACCCTTCATGATGGCTAGTATGGATCACTCAAGTAAAGTAAATTCAGGAGCTTCAGCTTGACTGGAACAAGACTTGGGAATGTTCCAAATTCATTGAATAACTGGCAACCTGCATCTCTGCTGAGGTTGGGAAGACCTTGATATAAACAGCAGTTTTCTTTTTCTTCATTTTTTTTCTTTTATTCTTTATTTTTATTCTTTTCACCTGGGAAACACCTGGGAAAACTCCAACTTCAGGGACATGGGCAGATAGATTGGCCTCCTGAGAGTAGACAAAGTTAGGACATTCACTTACATTACCTTCCTCCTCAGGGAAATTGTGTTTCTTCGTTGAATAATTTGTTAATTTCCTGCCTCGAGGTGTCTTGAGTGAAAAGGTTAAAATCAGAAAATCTTCACAACATCACTAAAATCCACCCTTTCCTCTCCATCCAAATGGCTACCTCTTTAATCGAAGCATTTATTCTATCCCACCTTGTTTCCTGCATCAACCTCCTTGCTACCACCCTGTCTCTCTCTCTCCCCTCTTCATTCCATACTTCACTCTGCTGCCTGGATGATTTTTCTAAAAAAACATTCAGTCCACGTTTCTCCACTCCTCAAGGACCTCCAGTGGTTACCCATCCACCTCCACATCAAACAGAAGCTCCTTACTACCCCCTCTTCACCCCCTCCCCCCTTCTCTCTTCCCCACCCATGCCCCATCCCAGTCCTCTTGTCCCACCGCCACCCCTCATCCCCCTCTCCTCGTCCAGGGCCCCGCCACCTCCTTCCCATCCAAACCCTCCCCTCCCCCCGCCCTTCCCCCCCTCCTCCCCTTGCACCCACAGCTACTTTCAAGTGTGGCCTCTGGAACCCCCGCTCTATTACAGGCAAGCTACCTTTCATCCATGACCTTTTCTTCTCCCGCTCTCTCCTCCTCCTCGCCCTTTCGGAAACGTGGCTCTCTCCCGAAGACACGGTCTCCGCCGCCGCTCTCTCCAGCGGAGGCCTCTCCTTCTCCCACTCCCCCAGACTCACCGGTAAGGGAGGAGGCGTCGGCTTCCTCCTCTCGCCCCGATGCCGCTTCCGCACTATCTCTCCTCCCCCCTCCCTCTCCTTCCCCTCCTTCGAAGCCCATATCATTCGCCTCTACCACCCACTCCAGTTACTTGTCGCCGTCATCTACCGCCCTCCCGGTCCCACCTCCGACTTCTTCAACCACCTTGACCCCTTTCTCACCTTCCTCCTCTCCTTCTCTCTGCCCACTCTGATCCTTGGAGACTTCAACATCCATACGGATGTACCCGACGACTCCTCTGCTGCCCGCCTGCTATCCCTCCTCGACTCTGCCGACCTCCTCCTCCACCATACCGCGCCCACTCACCGACTCGGTCACACCCTCGATCTCGTCATCTCCTACCGCTGCACTATCTCCTCACTCACCAACTCTGAAATCCCTCTCTCTGACCATAACCTTCTCACCTGCCTCATCTCTCACACTCCCTCCCCCTGCAAATCTTCGCTACTGCCCCACAGAGACCTCCGCTCTCTCGATCCCATCCGTCTTTCCAATAGCATCTCGCCTCACCTTGCCGCCCTGTCCTCTCTTCCCACTCTCGACGAGCGGGTCTCCGCTCTCAACTCCACCCTCTCTACTCATTATCCCGGCTAGACTACTGTGTCAGCCTTCTCTCTGACCTCCCTTCCTCCTCTCTCGACCCGCTCCGGTCTATTCTTCACTCCGCTGCCCGGCTCATCTTCCTGCAGAAACGATCTGGGCATGTCACTCCCCTTCTTAAACAACTCCAGTGGTTGCCTATCGACCTCCGCTCCAAACAACAACTCCTCACTCTAGGCTTCAAGGCTCTCCATCACCTTGCCCCTTCCTACCTCTCCTCCCTTCTCTCTTTCTACCGCCCACCCCGCACGCTCCGCTCCTCTGCCGCCCACCTCCTCGCCGTCCCTCGGTCTCGCCTATCCCGCCGTCGACCCCTGGGTCACGTCCTCCCGCGGTCCTGGAACGCCCTCCCTCCTCACCTCCGCCAAACTGATTCTCTTTCCCTCTTCAAAACCTTACTTAAAAATCACCTCCTCCAAGAGGCCTTCCCAGACTGAGCTCCTCTTCCCCCTCTACTCCCTCTGCCATCCCCCCTTTACCTCTCCGCAGCTAAAGCCTCATTTTCCCCTTTTCCCTCTGCTCCTCCACCTCTCCCTTCCCATCCCCACAGCACTGTACTCGTCCGCTCAACTGTATATATTTTCGTTACCCTATTTATTTTGTTAATGAATTGTACATCGCCTTGATTCTATTTAGTTGCCATTGTTTTTACGAGATGTTCTTCCCCTTGACGCTGTTTAGTGCCATTGTTCTTGTCTGTCCGTCTCCCCCGATTAGACTGTAAGCCCGTCAAACGGCAGGGACTGTCTCTATCTGTTGCCGACTTGTTCATCCCAAGCGCTTAGTACAGTGCTCTGCACATAGTAAGCGCTCAATAAATACTATTGAATGAATGAATCTTTTTAAAGCACTCAATCACTTTACCCCCTCCTACTTTACCTTACTGATTTCCTACTACAACCCAGCCCACTCACTTTGCTCTTTTAATGGCAACCTACTCACTGTACATTGATCTCATCTTCCTAACCACCGACCTCTCACCCACATCCTGCCAATGGTCTGGAATGCCCTCCATCTTCATATTTGACAGACGATTGCCTTCAAAGCCTAATTAAAAGCACATCTCCTCCAAGAGGCCTTCATTGACTAAGCCCTCATTTCCCCTTCCTCCACTCCCTTCTGTTTTGCCCTTGCACTTGGATATGTATCCTTTATTCACCCTGTCCTCAGCCCCATAGTATTAAGGAACATATCCATATCCATATCCATCCTTTATAGTAATGTATGTATCACCTTCTAGGCTATAAGCATGTTGTGGGCAGGGAATGTGTCTACCAACTCTGTTATATTGTACTCTACCAAACACATAGTATAGTGATCTGCACACGGTAAGTGCTCAATAAATATGATTAAGTGATAGCTGTCTTCTGGAAAAAAAAAAACAACATAGTTCTATTATCCCCATCTCAAATTTGGGGAAAAATCATACCGCTGTAATGTTTGATTTAAGAATCCTGAGGGTTTTTTTTTTCCATTCCCCAGTAACTACAGGTAAAAATGCTAAATTCTTCATTCCTCCTAATCTGATCTAACTTCACCTAGCTTCAACTCTCCCACCTCTCTCATGATGTTTTCCCTACCTGGGAACTCCCACCCGGCTCCCCAATCTACCTGACCATAGCCCTCCCAGTTTAGTCCTCCTAAAATCTTCAGGAAAACATTTCCAATTAATTTATCTGATAATATGTATTTCAGCTGCATCCTCAGACCTGGTGTGTCAGTGTATATTCAGATACTTCATCCTGACATATTTGTATCTTTACCTCCTGTTCAGTTGTACTTCCTTCTGTCTGTCTCCTCCATTAAACTGTATGCTCCTTGAGGCAAGGGCACATGTCTTTTCTTCTGTTATACTCTCACAAGTGCTTTATGTGGAGTTACTTCCATCTCAACCTTCCATCTAGCACCCCAGCAGGAAAGAAAAAAGCAGCCGCAGAGTTGCTTCTCCTAAAAGCCTTGGGAAGACTCTAGCGGCTGCTGCTCTAACAGTCACTGTGGCTGCGGTTGTAACTTTGGACTCTGAATTGTGAGGAGCCTGAAATTCTGCTTCTCAAATCACAGTGCCCTACTGAATTTGTTTTTGTTTTTATGTTGTATTAGTGTTTTCTTTTATCTCTCCTTATGTATTTGTCACCAGTCTCCTCTTCCCGTTTTTATTTTTAGATAATGAGTTCTCCAGGGACCACTTTTGTTTCCCACCTGTGTATTCTTTCCCAGGGCTTAAAACAATTCTCTGTACACTGCAAATGCTTAATGATTTCTACTCCCCCTTCTTAGTAAGGGCTCAAGGGGTAGGATTGATTTAGTTTTCACACTTTGCTTTGCCATAATACTGATAGGGCAGGTTGGCTGGGTTGAGATTCAAGGAATTTTGAAGACCATCTATGGGGGACAATGCAGGTAGTGGTTTGGGGTGAATTCTGAGAATCGAGAATCCTTTCCTCTAGGACTTGTGCTCAGCTCTAGTTTTTCAAGGTCTCCCCAGTGCTTCTGGAAACTTCTTATTTAAGTCAATTGCTTGGGGTATTCCAAAGCAGATCCTATCCAGCTGCACTTTTTCTGACTCCTGACTCAAAGGGGACAAGGCAAGGCCTGAGAAATAATATTCCCGAAACCTGACCCTTCATGCCAAGAAATCGGGTGAGATTGAATTCTGGCAGGAGTGAAATTATGTTGAGAGATCTAAGCAGGTGGTACTAAAAAGAGAACATTTTCTTCAGCCTCCTGACTTTTAGTGGGAAGTGGGTGGATGGGAAATTTCTGTCCTATTTAGTTGGGTGTTGCTATGTGAGGGCTTTGAATGAACAGGAAAAAGCAATGGTACTGAGTAGTTACGGTCTTTAAAATGCAGTGGCAGAGTCCTGTTCTTGTTTTTATACTGTCCTTCAACAACCAAAATGATTAGACAAATCATACTTAGTACTGAAAGGCAACAGTGTGATTATACATCTCTAAAATGTTAAGGACAACTAAATTAGCATTGATCCCAGTCAAGCTATCACTTTGAGCTAGATGGATACTGACACCCCTTCCATATTCCAGACAAGGAGAAGAACATGATGTCACATGGCTTATGCCAGCCATGCAGGGTAATTGGATGATATTGTCTTCTGCTGTCGAGTCATCTCCGACCCATAGTTACTCCATGGACACATCTTTCTTAGAATGCCCCACCTCCATCTGTAATCGTTGTGGTAATGAATCCATAGTTTTCTTGGTAAAAATACAGATGTGATTTACCATTGCCTTCCTCCATGCAGTAAACTTGAGTCTCCACCCTTAACTTTCTCCCATGCTGCTGCTGCCCAGCATAGGTGAGTTTTGACTTGTAGCAGATTGCCTTCCACTAACTAGCCACTGCCCAAGCTAGGAATGGAATGGGCATGCCTCTGCTTGACTCTCCCTCCCATAGCCGAGACTGGTAGAGTACTGGAAATCCTCCAGTGCAATCCTGAGAGGGGAGTTGGATGATATTAGGGGTGTCATTTTTGGAAAATCCGTTGAATTTCATATAATCTTCTGGGTGTGCTGCACTTTGTTCCAGAACCTCGTTCCTGATTAGTTTATCTCCCCACTCTGTATCCCCATCTATTACTGTTTCTGCAATTCCTTGCCACATTTCATTCATTCAACTGTATTTATTGCATGCTTACTGTGTGCAGAGCACTGTACTAAACACTTGAGAGAGTACAGTGTAACAGTAAATGAACACATTCCCTGCCCGCAGTGAGCTTACAGTCTAGAGAACAAGCTTACAACCCCTCCCCAACTCTTCAGTAGCATTTATGCATAAATCATTATACACTATTGCTTCCTTCCATCTGTAATTTATTTCAATATCTAAGTGCATCTCCCCTCTCAGGGTCGCACCTAGAGAGTTTCCAGTACTCTACCAGTCATAACTACAGGAGGAAGAGTCTACAGGAGGAAGAGTCAAGCAGAGGCATACCCATTCCATTCCTAGCTTGGACAGTGGCTAGTGAGTGGAAGGCAATCTGCTACAAGTGAAAATTCACCTGTGCTGGGCAGCAGCGGCATGGGAGAGGGTCCTGGGGGGAGACTTAAATTTACTGCGCGGAAGAAGGCAATGGTAAACCACTTCCATATTTTTACCAAGAAAACTGTATGAATACGCTACCAGCACGATTGCAGGTGGAAGTGGGGTGTTCTGGTAGAGTTGTGTCTATGGTGTCTCTGCGGGTCGGGCACGACTCAACAGAATAAGACAACAACCAGTGCCTCTAGATTGTAAATTCCTTGTGGTCAGGGAACATGTCCTCCAGCTTTGTTACTTTGTATTCTCCCAATGCTTAGTACAGTGCTATATACATAATAAGAACTCAATAAATACCATTAGATTGTAGGATCCTAGAGTGCAGGATTCATATCTACTGATTCAGTTGAACTCTCCCAAGAACTTAGTACCCAGTTGATTGATAAATGCTGTTGATTCATAGACTTTTCTCCCATGTCAGTGTGAAGTCTGGTGTGGAAGAGGACAGGCTAGCTAAAAACCAGACCACTGAATACCGAACTTCAGCCCTTGCCTCTCTTTATCCATTTACACCTTTCATTTATCTATATACTGTGGAATTAGGAGAACACAAGTATACATCTGTAGTGGATAGACTTCAACTATAACTAAAAATGCAAGGGCACATATAAATCAAATTATTGATCAATATATATGTTTGCATACATATATTTACACAGATATATATAACAATGTTATTAATAATAATGGTGGTATTTGCTAAGCACTTACTATGTGTCAAGTGTCAAGCACTGTACTAATTGCTGGAGTGGACACAGTAAATCTGGTTGAACACAGTCCCTGTCCCACATAGGGCTCACAGTCTCAATCCCCACTTTACAGATGAGGTAACTGTGGTCCAGAGAAATTAAGTGACTTGCCCAAGGGTCACATAGCAGACAGGTGGCAGAACCAAGATTAGAACCTATGACCCTCTGATTCCCAGGCCCATGTTCTAACCACTATGCCTTGCTGCTCCTCATATATATATATATATATATATATATATATATATATATATATATATATATCTTCTAGGCCCTGAACACCTGCACTGTTGCTTATCTTTAGAACTAATTTCTCTCATTAGCACCAGTTGCTTCTGATTGATCCCTGTGATTCAAACAGATCTATCTTCTGGACACACCCTATTAACTGCCTTCGGATTAGTTTCAGGAATCTTCTGCGCCAACCAAAACCTTCTCACTGATCCTCATTCAGAGCACTTCACCCATACCTCCTAGCTCCTGCACAGATGATCCTGTGGGCCCAAAACAGCCTTTATCTTCCCTATGCCAAACCTTTTTTTACCTCATTCTTTAAAGTACAACTCAAGGTTCTTCTTCCTCCAGGAAGCCTTCTGTGAACTACTTTAATCCCAGTGCACGGGACAAGCCTCACCAATGCTTAATATCATTAACATGCATTATCCTCAAAATTGCTCTGAGAACATTTCCCCATTCTTCAAAACCTCCAGTCGTTATTCATCCATTTCCATATAAAAAATACTCACCATCAAATTAAATTCAATCAGTTCTCCCTATCCTAACAATCCTCACTCTTCAACCACTAAAAACCAGCCCACCTACCCAGCCAACTCTTCTAATACAAACTTATTTACTGTGCCTCAATCTGGGACCTCTCACATCTCCATTTCATGGGGTCTCTTTCCCCTTGCTCTTGGCCTCTCTTCTGACTGAAGCTCCACCCCCCCTCTTATCTCACACACCATCACTTCTCCATTTTCCAGCATTTCCTGACTAATCTCTCATCTCCCACCTTATTCTCCCTTCTGCATCACTTATGCACTGAAGTCCATATCATGTGGGCTTTTTGACACTAACTCCATTCCCCACTTTTCTTGTATACATAGGCTGATAATTTGTGATTTACTCTACTTGTAGTTATTTAACTGTCTGTTTCCCCGACTAGGTTGTAAATTCCTCAAGGGCAGGGGTTGTCTCTACCAATTTTATTGTAGTCTCTCAAGTGGTTACTACAGTGTTCTGCAAACAGTAAATGCTCAATAAATACCATTGTTTGGGTAATATATGTGTGGGCATGCATGAAATAGCAATACAGTATTTCTGATAAACAACTGCATTCACCTGTTTTGTCTTCTCAGTTGTAAGCTCATTAAGGCTAGAAACAGATAATACCTAGAATAGAGCCATGGGCTTCACTGAATGCTTAGTAAATCTGTGATACATAAGGAGACTGTATGACAACAGCTGCTGTGTGGGGAAAAGAAAGTGAACACATTCTAGCCCAGAAGAAAAAAAAAATATTTAAAGCCTGGTGAAGCTGAGTCTCAAACAATGGGGCATAGTAGTGACCTGTTGGGAGACCACTGAGGCAGACAGACCAGTTTGAAGGTAAGAAATTGAGAGAGGAATTGATCTCCTTGAGTGAAAGCTGCATGAAGACACATCAGAGAGTCAGGAGGCAAGTTTGTAAAGAGACAAATCCACTTGTTTCTTGGGTAGGACCTGACTGATGGAAGTGTCATCTTCAAAACAGAATAATATATACCAATCAATCAATATATACCAATCAATCAATGGTATTTATTGAGTGGTTACTATGTACAGAATACTGCACTAAGCTCTTGGGAGAGTACAACAGAATTAGGAGACATGTTCCCTGCCCATAGTAAGCTTACAGTCTAGAGGGGAAAATGACATTAATATGAATAAATAAATAGATGAAAACACTGCCCAAATCTGGCATTGCTGATACTCCATTTCTCCATGTGTAAGAGGGGTGTGCTAATAATACTTTTTACCACCAGACCATTTCCAAAATGAAGGAACAAGCCTCTTTCTTTGAAACACTATTGTTTGTTTTTGTGGTATTTGCTAAGTCCTTCTTATGTGTCAAGTCCTGTTCTAAGCAATGGGCTAGGTACAAGTAATTCAAGTCAGACACAGTCCTTGTCCCACATGGAGCTCACAGCCTAAGTGAGTGGGAGAACACATATTGAATCTTCATTATGCTGAAGCACAGAGAAGTGAAGTGACTTGCCCAAGGTCACACAGCAGGCAAGTTACAGAGCTGGGATTAGAACCCAGGTTCTCTTGCTCCTAGACCCATGCTTTATCCACTAGGCCGTGCTCCTTCCATCCAATTCTCCTATAACAAGGGCCATGTTCTTGGTAAACCTCATGTTAAAAGAAGGACTCACCCTATAGTAACTGTCCTGATATGATGCCTCATGGCCTCACACCTGCACAGAAGCTGTTTCTTTGACAGTGTGGCATGCTGATCCCAAGCAAACTCACATTGCCTGAAGAACAGTGCGTAGCTTAGTGAATAGAGCACAGGCTTGGGAGTCAGAAGGACCTGGGTTCTAATCCTGGCTCCACCACTTGTCTGCTGTGTGACTTTGGGCAACTGAGTTCACACCTCTGGGGCTCAATTAACTCATCTGTAAAATTGGGATTAAGAGTGCGAGCCCCATTAAGGACAGGGACTGTGCCAACCAGATTAATTTGTATCTACCCCAGTCTTAGAGCATTGCTTGGCATATAGTAAGCACTTAACAAGTACCATAATTATCCTGTAGACTGTAAGCTCGTGTGTGCAGGAAATGTGTCTGTTTCTTGTTATATTGTATTCTCCCAAGTACTAAGTACAGTGCTCTGCACACAGCAAGTGCTCAATAAATACAACTGAATAAATGACTAATTGCATTCTAGCCAAAGAGCCTACTGAGAACATGCATTATAGCCTAACTGTTTTTTCTGTTTGCAAAATACCTAATATAATTTATTGTGCTATTATTATTGTCATTATATTATTATATGTTTTATTATTATGAAGCAATGTAGCTCAAGTGGATAAAGCATGGGCCTGGGAGTCAGAAGGGCCTGGGTTCTGCCCTGTGTCTGCTAAGTGACTTTGGGCAAGTCACTTAACTTCTCTGGGCTTCAGCTACCTTATCTGTAAAATGAGAATACAAGGGTGATCCCAGTGTGGGATAGGGACTATACAAAACCTGATTAACTTGTATCTACTACAGTTAGGGACTGTATCTAACCTGATTAACTTGAATCTACCCCAGTGCTTAGAACAGTGCTTGGCACAGAGTAAGTGCTTAACAAGTAGGCACTATAGCATAGCATGCCATAGCAAGTACCATGTTCAACTCTTTTTAGTCATTATATCCATTTTCACTGTCTATTAAATGTCACTATCAATCTATGCTATTCATGGAGGGCTTATGAAAGCAAAGCTGTTTTCCCTGGGTCACTGTTAAACTTATCTCTCACATTTAAAAGAGAGGTTGTTGTTTCTCCTTTTGTGCATTGTGAATTATCTGAACAAACAAATAGATCTTTGTTTTCAAAATGATGCAAATAATCATCTTGCCAGCTCATTTGCACTCTGTTTCAATCATCCCATAAAAAGCAATCTTCCTGGACAACAAAACAATAGTGTAACATCACCAAGCTATTTCCATGTAGTGTGGTTAGACAAGAAGTGAAAAGGTTGATTTCCTTTAACAAAAGACACTATTCTCCATTTCTTATTCTTTTGGTTAATAGCCTTCTACGTGAAGATGCTTCAAGTTTTACCTGAAGAATAGATTGAACTAGTTAACAAAGGAAAATAAATCTCTGGAAAAAGGAATTATGTGAACAGTATAAATTGCTACAACAATCTCTTCATTAGACAACCTCAGCACTTATCTTTTGCTTTATGCGATGTCATAAATACAAGACAAGTGCTTTGGGGATATATCCTTCATAAAGGCATATGTGGTTTAAAAGAAATATTTTGGGCAGAATCCTTTTTTCTTTGTATAAATCTGATTTCCTTTTTTTTCCCCCCAAGGTAAATTTAACAAACGGTGGCTCCTAAATTACCTTTAAACAATTGATCCATGCTTTTTGAAATATGCCACAGATACCCACTAAGTTACATAAAACAGCTGAAGAACAATCTGTCGCTAACTTTCTGCTTATACTCTGTCTTCATTATTCATAGTATCCATATGAAAGGTATGCTCTCAAGGTGATATAACCCAGGAGGCAGAAAAAATTTTTTTTTTTTTCCTTGCAGCTCTAAGCAGTACCTGTGGAAGGGCAGAGAAAGTGAAGCATTTATGGTTCTAAAACTGAAAATGACATTTAGATGTTAGATATCGATTTTACTAAAGGTGACTGTAATGTACTAATCCTCTTCCTTAGCACAGAGTAGGATGTACTTTTTTTCCTGTGCCATTATTTTACTCTGAAGTAGCTTTTGGTGATCATTAAAAGGCAGAAAATATAAAATGTAGACTTTGCTTTTCCTTTATTCCACTCAAAAATAATAATAATAATAATAATAATGGTATTTGTTAAGTGCTTACTATGTGCCAAACACTGTTCTAAGTGCTGGGGTAGATAAAGGGTAATCAGGTTGTCCTACATGGTGTTCACAGTCTTAATCCCTGTTTTGTAGATGAGGTAACTGAGGCACAGAGAAGTTAAGTGATTTGCCCAAAGTTGCAGAGCTGATAAGTGGCAGAGCCAGAATTAAAACCCACAACCTCTGACTCCCAAGACCAGGCTCTTTCCACTAAGCCATGCTGCTTCTCTGCCGAATGCTCAACAGACAGGGAGAGGCCTTGGAAGAGGGTGGGGAAGATGATGTGCTCTGGTTCAAAATTTTCCCTGCTCTAGGCACTCTTGGAAAAACATTCCCAGGTCCTAATCCTGCTTTGTTTTTCTTTTTCACATCATGTTTTCTCATGATTCAGCCTCCTTTATGAGTGTGGAGCTAATGACATAACTTACTGCAGAGCCGGGTCCAACAGCAAGAGTTTGCTTTGCTATTTCCAGTAGAGCCAATGAGCCTGTGTGGGTAAAGTAAAATAAAGATTTAACTGAGAGATGTCTCAAGTGGAGCTTGAAATCTCCTTGTGAGCAGAGACCTTATCTACCATTTCTGTTATACGTTCCCACATGACTAATACAGTGCTCTGCACATAGTCAATAATAATAATAGTTATTATTATTATGGTATTTGTTAAGTGCTTACTATGTGCCAGGCACTGTACTAAGTGCTGGGGTGAGTACAAGCAAATCAGACTAGACACAGTTCCAGTCGCATGTGGGGCTCACAATCTCAAACCCCATTTTACAGATGAAGAAACTGAAGCAAAGAGAAGTGAAATGATTTGTCCAAGGCCACATAGGAGGCAAGTGGTAGAGTCAGAATTAGAACCCATGACCTTCTAACTCCTAAGCCGATGCTCTATCCAGTACGCCATGATGCTTCTCTAAATACCAGTCCAGTGCCCTGCCTACTCTGTGTTCAATAAATGCCATTGATCAATTAATTGAAATAAAGATCTCTTTGGGCAAGTAGCAATGTACGACCTCGGGAGAGTCGATGATATTCTGTTGTTTTTGCTATTTCACCCTAGTCACAGGGGCTTAAACCTTGGCATTGCATCAGGGAGACCTGCCTTTCAAATTGGGTTCCAGTCAGCACTATTGAAAATGGAAAGCACTTTCAGAAGCTGGATCCTCCATACCTGCTGGAACTTTCCACTTTCTTTTCCCATGCTTTCAGCAGAATCTCAAGCCTTTCAAACTATGGAAATTGATCCTGGGTCAGGTCACAGTGATTTTATTCCCCAGACCTCCTAGTCTAGATTAGACATACCTAAACTGACCTCCAAACTGTCCCTGAAATTCAAAAGAAGCAGCGTGGCTCAGTGGAAAGAGCACGGGCTTTGGAGTCAGAGGTCATGGGTCCGAATCCCGGCTCGGCCACTTGTCAGCTGTGTGACTCTGGGCAAGTCACTTAACTACTCGGTGCCTCAGTTACCTCATCTGTAAAATGGGGATTAAGACTGTAAACCCCACATGGGACAACCTGCTTCCCCTGTGTCTACCCCAGTGCTTAGAATAGTGTTCGGCACATAGTAAGCGCTTAACAAATACCAACATTATTATTATTATTAAAAGAAAGTCCTTAAGTCCTTATCCTTGTGGAATATTTGCTGTGTTTCAGACTCTCCTTCTTTCTGGTTTGTCTCCCAAATTTGGAATTGGTGATTTTGGTAATTTGTTTAATCCATCAGTCAGTCACATTTATTAAGCCCTTGAGTGTGCAGAGCACTGTACTAGACACTTGGGAGAGTAACAAAACTAATAATAATAATGATGGCATTTGTTAAGCCCTTACTATGTGTCAAGCACTGTTCTAAGTGCTGGAGTAAGTACACTGCACTGCACACAGTGAGCACTCAATAAATACAATTGACTGACTGACTACCATGGATTGTAAATAAACCCAACCTAGAGTATTAAAGTTCTATAACCACTAATAACAGTTGATTCTTTATCATCAGCTGAGTGAAGCGTAAGGACAAACCTGGCCCATCTTCAGTCTGGGTAGCAGAAGTCTCCTGCAAGACAATTATCTAACTAGAATTTGTCTACTTCCTGGGCTAAAAAGTTAAAGTTTTACTCAATCAGTGGTATTTACTAAGGTTTTTTTGTGTACAGAGCTCTCAATTTAGCTCTCAATAACCTACAAGAGTTGATAGATAAGTTCCTTTCCCACAAGATGCCTACAGTTTAGAGGGGGAGCCAAACATTCAAATAAATTATAGATATGTCCATAAATTTGGTGGGACCGAGAGTGGGGTGAGTATCAAGTTCTTAAAGGGCACAGATCCAAGTGCATAGGTGATGCAGAAGGGAGTAGGGGAAATGACGGCTTAGTTGGAGAAGGCCTCTTGGAGGGCATATGATTCTAACAAGGCTTTGAAAGCGGAGAGAGAGTGGTGCTCTGTCATATACGAATGGGGTGGGAGCTCCAGTCCAGATAGACAAGAGTAAGTTAAGGTGAGTAAATTGGCATTGGAGGAGCAGATGGTGTTGTCTGAGCCGTAGTATGGGAAATCAGTGAGGTAAGGTAGGAGAGGGCAAGCTGCCTGCTTTAAAGCCAATGATGGTAAGGAGTTTCTGTTTCATGTGGAGGTGGATGGTTAACTGGAAGTTCGTGAGGGTTGGGGAGATGTAAACTGAATATTTTGTTTAGAAAAATGATCCAATCGACAGAGCGAAGTAAGGACTGGAGTGGGGAGAGACAGGAGACAGGGAGGTTAGCCAGGAGGCTGGTGAAATAGTCATGGTAGGATAAGAAAAGTTATATGATCAACATAGTAGCAGTTTGGAGAGTGAGGAATTTTAGGGATGTTGTAGAGGTAGAACAACAGGAGTCTGTGACCAAATTAATATGTGTGTTGAATGAGAAGGATGTTTAATGCCAAGGTCACAGTGGTGTTGTCTACAATGATGGGAAAGACAGGGAAGGACAGGAATTGGGTGGGAAGATGAAGAATTCAATTTAATTCATATCATATGTGATTGTGAACCTAAAGTGGTAGGGTTGACTCCATCACTGATAATAATTATCTCCCTGAGCGGCATGCAGATACTTGTATTTGAACTTATATTCTTGCAGTTGCCAATTATGTTCAACTCTTTCCATTCCCCTCCTTTCCTTTGCTTTCTCTTTCAATTGCTTGCCTCCTATCCTAAATAATCTACCAATTCTTTCTCATTCTTAGTCTATATATTATTCTGACTCTTCATTTTTTTTTTCTGTTTCAATTCTGCCCTTGATTATCTTTCTTCCTATTGCGTTCTTTCCCCTGTATGTCTTGTTGCTGGACCTTGCTGACAATTGAAATATTTCTGGAAATTAGGTGACATGCTCTTTTTTTTCCTTCTTTATGCTCACATTTAGGAAACTCTCATAAACTCTGTAATTTAAAGTTAATGAACAGTTCCCTGAATCCAGCTGAATTTTCATCCTGAATCCAGCTGAATTTTCATCCTTCCCATTTGACAGTGCTTCTCTTTGGACTCACATTTGAAATACACAAAAGGGGCATCCTGGAGTATTTAAGAAGCAGTGTGCCCTAGTGGAACAAGCATGGGCCTGGGAGTCAGAGGACCTGGCTTCTAATCCCAGCTCTGCCCCTTGCCTGCTGGGTGACCTTGGGCAAGTCACTTCAGCTTTTCAGTTCCTCATCTGTTCAATGGGACTTACGCCCTATTCCCTCTTATTTCAACTGTGAGCCCATGTGGGACTTGATTATCTTGTATCCACCCCAGTGCTTGGTACAGTGCTTGGCACATAGTAAGTGCTTATCAAATAACACAATTAACAATGGTGACCAGGCCTTTGACTGAGGCTCACTATAGCATGGAAGCTGTTAGATTGCTCTGTGTGCATCAGTGATTGTGATATCCCCCTTCCCCTCTGTCTCCCTCTCTGTACATCCCTTGGCCATGTTTAATCCAGTTAAACATAAAACAGCTCTCCTGTTCAGTGCTTTGTAACTTTGATTATGTATTCTTTCAAGTTGTGACAAGAATGAAAGCATTCTGATATGATACCAATTGTCACCCTGGGGCTCATCTTCCAACTAAATATGCCTATGAACGGGGCTTTTATTTCTTTAAGAAGATGAAACCATAGCAGCGTGGCTCAGTGGAAAGAGCATGGGCTTTGGAGTCAGGGCTCATGAGTTCGAATCCCAGCTCTGCCACTTGTCGGCTGTGTGACTGTGGGCAAGTCACTTAACTTCTCTGGGCCTCAGTTCCCTCATCTGTAAAATGGGGATTAAGACTGTGAGCCCCACGTGGGACAACCTAATTCCCCTGTGTCTACCCCAGCGCTTAGAACAGTGCTCGGCACATAGTAAGCACTTAACAAATACCAACATTATTATTATTATTATTATTACTTCAGTGAAAGAGGGAGGTGAAAACCTTGGCAAATGCTCAATAAATGTCAGCAGTCTCAGTGGGAGGCCAAACACCTCTTCTTTTAATGAATCATCCTGCTCTCCCTTCCCTCCCCCTTTACTAATAGCTATTCAGAACTTTACAACTGAGCCCTCTAATAATAGTAATAATAATATTTGCGGTATTTGTAAAGCGCTTACTATATGTCACGCACTGTATTAAGTGCTGGAGTAGATACAGATAATCAAGTCCCACAACGGCCTCACAGTCTAACTAGGAGGGAGAACAAGTACTGAATCCCCATTTTGCTGCTGAGGAAACTGAGGCACAGAGAAGTTGTTACTTGCCCCAGGTCACACAGAAGACAAGTGGTGGAGGCAGGATTAGAACCCAGGGACTTTGACTCCCAAGCCCTTGCAAATGCTGCCTCAAGGACTACATTATTGAACAATCCTGCCCTCTCCCCACACACCCAAGCCTGTATATGCATATATCTATGTCTCTAGACTGCAAGATCATTTCAGGTAGGGAACATGTCTGCTAATTCTGAGGTATTCTACTCTGCCAAGCATTGAGTACAGTGTTCTGAGCCTAGTAAGCACTCAATAAATACGACTGATTGATTGATGTATTCTATCTGTGGTTTTTCCTTCTACACAACACATAAACAGGTGTATGTTGTTATTCTAGCCTTGTTTGGGGCATATTTAAATAGTACATTGTTTATTGAAATTGAATTCCTGAGGATCTCTTGGAAAGAAAGAAAAAACTTTTTTTCACCCTTGGAGAAATGCTCAGAAGACAAGGGTTTAGTGATTACAACAATGGCAAAGAATCTAGGTACTTGACTCTCAGGTCTTGTATATTTCCCTGAAGTGTGCATTTCCCCACCTAGTGTAACACTCACAACTACCACACACAAACCTACTCCCTGCTACCCATGCTCACTCTCATCACCCCCACCCAGCCTCCTCCCCCATTGTACTAAGTCTGGGGAGCCAGAGTCTGTATCCAAACTCTCTACTGCTGCTTCAGGATGATGCTGCAGCTGGTGCCCGGCCTGAGACGATAATTTGTCATGGAACCGTCTACTAATTTCCCAGCAGCAAGCACGGTTTGCTTTAGAGCTGGGAGGAACTCCCCCACAGCCAAAGCCAGGTGTTCTTAACCCAGATGTGTATGTGTATAAACTCATGGGGGACTGGGAATGGGGGCATCCCTAATCCAATATTTATTTAGCCGGCTTTTGGTCTTCAGTAATGGCATCCTTTTTTTTAAGTCGATCCCCAGTTAAGTGGATTCTCGACACAGGTTGCCTGCCTTAGGAAATCATCATTCGAGGGGTTTCTGAGTTTCAAGTTGAGCCCTGAAAATTGGGTTTGAAAATTCCAAAATGCAATTTAAATCCCAAAGCATTAAAAAAACAAAAAGCGAAACAAAAAATCCCAAACAGACTTGAGGACAGTGTGCATTGACAGAGGCATTTTTAAGGTTGTGAAACCTTTCTGTTCATCCTTTGGGTCTCCCAGATGTCCTGTTAGCTTGCAACATAGTCGTTTTCTCAGCTAGGTAAAACAAAGGTCAACTGGTGCTCAAGGTCTTTTAAGTAATTGTTGAAATAATAGAAAAATTAGGTGGTTTAATTAGAACAATGTAAAGGAATGTAATTCTGCCCTGCTGAGTGTGGTGCCCTTGTCGGGGAACATGGAGAGTGTTTATCTTGCAAAAGAATGCATCCCAGATCTCATGCTGACAGAAAAAAAATAATAAATATTGCTCCGGGCATCATGCCATTACACATTACTTCTTATGAAACATGTTTTTGTAGTTGGGCTTCTGAGTCACACATTTTAGGATCTCAGGAATGGGACTGGAGGAGGCCCTTAGCTTTGGGTTATAGAAATATCTTGGGGCTTTGGTGAATATGGAATTGGTATATTCATCTTTAATGGAACCTGCTACCTTGCTCTGTCTGGGAGAGGATGATAAAGCCCTTCTCGAAAGCTGGTTGGACTCTCATGCTAAATTGCAGTCAAGAGTTTGAGTCAGCATTTGGGTGTGGTCCCAAATTTCAAGTAAGGTATGAAACCTTGTTGCATACCATAAAGGGTCAGTGTGGATTTGCTGACCCATACGAGTTGCATGTAATATGTGAAGCATCCTCCCACCTCTTCCCGTTCACTGTCCAATCAATCAGTCAATTAGTCATATTTAGTGAACATGTACCGTAGGCAGAGCGCTCTACTAAGCCCTGGAGAGTACAAACAACAATATAATAGACACATTCCCTGCCCACAGCGACCTTACAGTCTAGAGGAGGAAACAGACACTAATATAAATGAATAAATTACAGATATGTAAATACGTGCTATGGGGCTGGGGCTGGGGCAGCGGTGGTAAAAAAAAAAGAGAGCGTCAGGGTGATGCAGAATGGAGTGGGAGAGAGGAAATGAGAGACAAGTCAGGGAAGGCCTGATGGAGGCAATGTGTCTTCAATAAGGCTTTGAAATTGGGGAACGTAATTGTCAAATATGAAAAGGGAGGGTATTCCAAGCCAGAGGCAGGATGGGGGCAAGGGTTTGGTGGTATTGTAGGTGAGATCAAGTAAGTGGGCACTGGAGAAGCGAAGTGTGTAGGCTGGGTTGAAGTAGGAGGGTAGGAGGGATCAAGGTGACTGACTGCTTTAAAGCCTATGGTACAGAGTTTCTGTTTGATGTGGAGGTGGATGGACAACCACTGGAGGTTCTTGAGGAGTGGGGAAACATGGACTGAACGTTTTTGTAGAAAAATGTTCCAGACAATAGAGTGCAGTATGGACTGAAGAGGGATGAGACAGGAGGCAGAGTGGTCAGCAAGGAGACTGGTACAGTAATTGAAGCGGGATAGGATAAGTGTTATCCACTCTTAGTCCTGAGTGGTTTAACCCTAAGGTTGGTACCCTGAAAAGAGATTACTAGGAAGGAGGGGCTGGATAGATGATAAGGGAAAAGAAGGAAAGGAAAAATGTTCTTGTTCCCTTTGCATTCCTGGCATCCAATGAAAGAAATTAACCAGGCTTTTTTGTTGCTGGGGTTTTTTTTTTGTGGTTTTGTTTTCTCCCACACTGACCAGTTTGATGCTCGGTGGGTTACTGTGGATCATTCCAAAATTTCAGTGTTAGGAAAAGATGGCTAGCTTGGCAGCGACCCTCCCCTTGTAACTGCCCCGATGCATAACCGTATACTATCTTAGCATTCCCATCTCACTCCTGTGAACTAAAATTGCCTGAAGGACAGCCATACCAAAGGTTTTTAGCAGTTACAGACAGTTGAATATGCTCAGTCGCCCACGTTCTGCCTCTGGCCTGAAACACCCTCCCTTTACTTATCCAACAGACAATTACTCTACCCCCATCTTCAAAGCCTTATTGAAGGCACATCTCTTACAAGAGACTTTCCCCGTCTAATCCCTTATTTCCTCTTTTCCCACTCCCTTCTGTGTTGCCCTGACTTGCTTCCTTTATTCACCACCCACGTCCCCCAGACCCACAACACTTATGTACATTCCATAGTTTATTTGTAACAATGTCTGTCTCCCCTGTCTAGACTGTAAGTTCGTGGTAGGCAGGGACTGTGTCAGCTATATTGTTGGGTTGTATTCTCCCAAGTGTTTAGTACAGAGCTCTGCACACTGTAAGTGCTCAATAAATATGATTAATTGATAGGTTGATTGAAAGATCACATCTTATGTAGACACCTATACTGGCTAGTGCAGTTCTACAGACACAAGAGGCATTCGATACATTTTAATTAATGGTGATGATGAGTTGAAAAGCTGACCAGGATATCTGATTCAGTACCCTTGACTTCAAGTATGACTCCATCTCTGATATTCGAGGCATGTTGGGAACCTAGCCTTGTCTTAAAGCCCTCCCAGAAAAGAGATTCTCCAGCCTCCTGTTGAAGGAAGCCTGTTACAGCTTTGAACAATCCCATCTTTCAGAAACGACAATTCAGAAGGTGCAGAGACAGATTAGGAGGAGAAATGAGTAAGGAAGATTTTAGTTCGTTATGGGCAGGGAACTTGTCTGCTAATTCTGTTGTATTGTACTCTCCCACGTGCTTAGTTCAGTGCTCTGCACACAGCAAGCTTTCAATAAATACCATTGATTGAACGATGGATTAGCTTGACTGAAAAGAAGGAAGCTGAGGGAACTGAATTAGTGTTCCTGGCTCAAAGAATAAGTAAATAGGATGTTGTTGTCATCGTGAACAGCAATGATATTCATTGAGGGCTTACTGTGTGCTGGGCACTGTACTATGGGCTTGGGGGAGACATATTCCTTGCACACAAGTAACTAAGAGTCTAGAGGGACAAACATTTAACATGATCATATTGGAACCAATCCCTCCAATGCTATGTCTGAGAGAGACAGTCAGCTAATAGGGACATACCTTCTACACAACTTGCAAGACTTTATTCATCCCATGGCGATAGCAATATTGGGATGGGCAGAGTAGGAAAAGCAGCAGGACCCAGGGGATAGAGCATGGCCAGAGAGTCAAAAGTACCTGGATTCTAGCCCAACTCTGTCTCCTGTCTACTGGGTGACCTTCGGTAAATCACTTAACTTTGCTGTGCCTCAGTTACCTCATGTGTAAAATGGAGAATAAGATTGTGAGCCCCATATGGGACACGGACTGTGTCCATCCTGATTAGCTTGTATCTAGCCCAGTGCTTACAGGACCTGGCACATAAGTGGTTGGGAGACTATAACAGTAGTGGTAGACTGGATCCCTTGTCCTGTGTCAGGGGAGAGAGACACTAAAATAAACTACAGCTAGGAGGAAAACAACTTTGTACAGAAGAGCTTCTAGAGAGCAAATGCCATATGACAAAAAAGCCAGTGGTCAATCTGAAGACCAGGATCCAGGCATCCGAGTTTCAGGTTCTCAGCACTTCCTGCCCTGGTTTGCCCCGTGCATGTCTATGGTCCCGCTATCCCCATCAGAATAGTAAGGGAGCTCCTCCTCCCACCACCTCAGCTTTGCCCCTGATGTAGCTGGTGTCCAGGGGCCACAGGAGAGATACAAAGGCTGCACAGTCTTCTGGCTCACCAAGACTGTGGATCTTCATGGGTTCCAGTTTGCTAGACTTTACAGCTTGTTCCTACCAGAACACAGAGCTGAAGTTGGTCTTGATGACCTTTAAGCTTGTCAAAGGATTGGGCCCGGGAAATGAAATGAATGATTCAAAAGGTCCTTATATTTTAGATGTTTTTCGATTGGGTTTTTTTGGTTACAACTCTCAACACGTCTATGGTGTAGGTCTGCACCCTATTCAACAGTTTAGAAAGGCGGTTAAGCCATTTTCTCAGGATCAAATATCAATTCACTGTCTGAACCAGTGTTAGAACCCAGATACCACTGAATCTAGCCCTGGAAGCTTACCCTGCTGAGCCCATAATCTGCCGTGTGATGGTTTTTCTTTGATAGCCTTGAAAGTCGGTGAGGGAGAGCGATGACTTTCAGAAGGGTTTCTGTTGTTCCTCCCATACTCTGATTACCTCATACAGCTTTACGAGTGTCAGATACAAAAAAAAAAAAAATTACTTGGACCTGCCTGTTAAAACCTAGCACATTCAAGTTAACAGCAAAATCCAAATTTAGGCTCTCTGGCATTTTTCTACAACTGGAAATCAACGCAAGTTGATATAGCATATGTATATGTAGTATATGTATAGTATATGCAGTATATATATAGTATATAGTATATATACTATATACTATATATATGCTATAGTATATAACAGTTGTTCATATTGCCCTAAGAGTGCCTGTGTTACCAAAAAGGCCAGTGTGAGGCCTAACAAGCTAGGTTGTTTACACAAAAAGATTACCTCAATCTCACTGAGTGACAAATTTATATTTTTGCAGGCATAATGCAGAAATGTATAATCAGAACAGAAATGACTATTCCATCTGGTAGAGATTATAGGGGGAAGGGGGTTTCTATTATTTTGAGATATCGTTGGTTCAATGAGTTCTCCTCTTACCTTATCCAGATTGCATTTCACCACTGCCAGCTGTCGTACTACAGTTGTGCCACAGGGAAGGAAGCAACTGTAGGGAGAAACATTTCTCACATAAACTCTGCCGACTGGGACAACTTTGGTCCAAATGGCAGTACAAGCCATAATTTGTTGATCTTATAGATCAATCAGTCAGTCAATCAAAGAGACACTCTACTGTGTCTCTAAGGCCAGTTTTTACAACTGGGGGTGAAAAACAGCAGTATGCTGACACTGAAAGAAATGATACAGAAAGAGGAGTTAGCATTATTCCAAAGGGTACAGTTTCAATCGATGGTATTTACTAAGCACTTACTGTTTGAATAACACTGTATTAAGTACTTGGGAGAGTATCATACTGTGCAGTTGGTAACACGGTCCCCACATCTAGGATCTTTATCCAGCAGAAAGAACACAGGGCTGGGAATCAGTTGATCTGGGCTCTAATCTTGACTCTATTAAGTGCCTGCTTGTGAATTTGGGCAAGTCACTCAACATCTCTGTGCTTCAGTTTCACCTGTAAAGTGGGGATTAATATCTGTCCTCCTGCTTAGATTGTGGGCCCCATGTGAGATAGAGACTATGTCTGACCTGATTATCTCATATCTACTGCAGTGCTGAGTAGAGCGTTTAACACATAGGCACTTAACAAATGTGATTATTACAGTTATCATTATTATTATTAGCAGTTTCTGTAGCTAGATCATTTCTGCCAACCTAGATATGCTGTTTCCCATATAGTTTTTCTAAAAATACATTGTCCATATCTCCTCACTCTAACCTTACCAACAGCTTAAAGTCACCCTCTTCCTCCTACCTTACCTCACTGATTTACTACAACCCAACCCACACAGTCTGCTCCTCCAGCGCCAACCTACTCTCTGTAACATTGATCTCATCTATCCCACCACCAACCTCTCGTACACATCCTCCAGCAGGCCTCCAACTCCCTCCCCCTTCATAGCCGACAGACTGGCACTCTCCCCACTTTCAAAATCCTCTTAAAATTGTATCTTATCCAAGAGTCATTTACTGACTGAATCCTCATTTTTCCTATCTGCCCTCCCCTCTGTGCCAACTATGTACTTGGCCATGTAGATCTTAAGCACTCTGCTCAACCCAACCCCACAGCACTTATGCAAATATGAAAATATTCTTAGACTCTATCTCCCCTCTGCATAATTCATATTAATGTCTGTCTATTTCTGTAGACGGTAAACTCCTTGTAGGCAAAGAAGCATCATTGCCCCATGGAAAAAGCTCAGGCCTGGAAGCCAGAGAACCTGAGTTCTAATCCTGGCTCTGTCAATAGCTTGATTTGGGAGCTTGGACTTCTCTGTGCCTCAATTTCCTCAACTCTAAAATAGGGATTTAATCCCTGTTTTCCCTCCTACTTAGACTTTGAGCCCCATGTGGTACAGGGACTGCTTCCAACCTGATTGTCTACCCCACTACATAGAACAGTGCTTGACCCATAGTAAGTGCATAAAAAATACCATATGATAAGAATAATTACATTTACCAACTCTGCTGTATTTTCCCAAGAGTTTAGTACTATGTTCTGCACTCAGCAAGCACTCAATACATATGATAGATGATGATTGATAGGCTTCAAATCCAGTTGTGAAAATACAGGTTCTCAGGATTGTTGTCAGGAAAGCAAGGGAGTTAATATATCAGGCTGTGGGTATGTTCCTTCTTCAAAGGTCACTGAATCATTTCTGATCCATAGTGATTCCATGGACACACTCTCTCCAGAAGAAGCGTGGCTCAGTGGAAAGAGCACAGGCTTTGGAGTCAGAGGTCATGGGTTCGAATTCCGGATCTGCCACTTGTCAGCTGTGTGACTGTGGGCAGGTCACTTCACTTCTCTGTGCCTCAGTTACCTCATCTGTAAAATGGGGATTAAGACTGTGAGCCCCACGTGGGACAACCTGATTCCCCTGTGTCTACCCCAGCGCTTAGCACAGTGCTCTGCACATAGTAAGCGCTTAACAAATACTAACATTATTATTATTATTAATGTCCCATCTTCTGCCATAAATTTGTTCTGGAATGTGTATCTATAGCGTTTTCTTGGTAAAGATACAGAAGTTGTTTACCACTGTCTTCTTCCACGCAGGAAAAAACTTGAATCTCTGTCATTGTCTTTGATCAATGTTTTGATCGCTTGATCATCTGCCTTTGACTCTTTCCCATGCAGCTACTGTTCAGCACAGGTGAATAGACTTTGATGCTTCAGCTTAGATCTTTCCATTTTGGGTAACCCTATATGGCATAGTGATATCTATTCGTAGGAGATTCGCACAGTAAGCACTCAATAAACATGATTGCATGAATGAGTAGGAGAGGTGGGTTTTTTTCTGCAACAACTTAAACTCAGTCAGTCTTGTAGAGTTGAACCCAAATGTCTGTCAAAACATGAAGTGATTTGAGTGCATTGTGCACCAAACTTACAGGCTTTTGTGAGGAGGAATGTGAGATTAGTTTAGCGAGGGAGAGACCTGGCACCATCAGTCCACTCAGACATGAGAAGCTTTATTAAACAGATGGGGATAATGAGGCTTTGAATTAAGGAAGGAATGAAACTCTTTGGCTAGTCAGAGGAAGAAGAAAAGGATCCACCCACCAAAAGGAGTGGATGGAGCAGAAGTGGGGGGAAAGAAAAAGAGGAGCAGAGAGCCGCAAGAAGTCTGAGAGTGTGCTATCTGATTGGGTGGCTGACAGTTGAGACAGGACTTGTCTGTTAACAAAGTCTCAGCTTGGGAAGGAGGAGTTGAAATAGCAGAATGCCTTCCTTTCATGAAATGTGAAAGAGAGGGAATATCTTGGCTAGTTGGAATTCATCTGAATGTAATTGGGTTCCACCTTTGCCCAGCTGGACAGTTTGTGAAAGGACAAGCAAACGAGATTGTCCTGTTTTCCTAGAATAGATCTAAAGTCAACCACATGAGTATTCATTCCGACTTGGCTTGTTTTTCTTTAGCTTATCGTAGGACAGATGCTGCTTATTGGCTGGGATTCCAACAACTCAGTCCACTTATTTTTCTTTCTAAACATAGTGTAACTGACTATAAATATTGATGATGGAAACTCTGCTCTAGGACTCAGCGTATTTGCTTGTAGTTGCACTGAAACCTGTTGACTGGGAGATGGAGCGAAAGCCTGGAGAGCAGCTGAGATAAATGACACCAAAAGATGTATTTTTTTCATTTTTATTTTCTTTGCATGAAATGTGAAGCATCCAGTCTGTCCTCTCCCAGCCAACATTTTGCCAGAAGGCAAAGGAGATCATGTAGATAAGGTAGGTGATTGTATGTCAGTAGTGCATTCTTTAACATGTCCTCACCACTCAGACTCCAAGTTTCTGACTTGACTTGTCAGGGTAAAAGACTTAAAAAAATTCTCATCTTCTCCCCGGAGATCCCCGCACCTCCGCCACCCCACCCAAGGGAAATGCTATTTTACAGAATTGGAGAATAACTGTGTTATGTCTTCATTTGGTCCCCTGTTAGTCCTTTTGTTTGTACACAATGGATTGTTTTGGAAACTATCACAATCTCATTAAAATACAGTTTTAATGTCCGGGGCTCATTCAGAATATCAGCTGGACATTTGTCTATCTCTCCATGTGGAACAATGCTGAGCTCCCTATATGGGGGACCACGGGGCAGGACTATGTAGCCATCTTAGAGTGGCTTAGTGGAAAGAGCATGGGCTTGGGAGTCAGAGGTCATGGGTTCTAACCCCAACTCTGCCACTTGTCTGCAGTGTGACCTTGGGCAAATCACTTATTTTCTCTGTGTTTCAGTTCCCTCATCTGTAAATGGGGGTGAAGACTGTGAGCTCCACATGGAACAACTTGGTTACTTCGTATCTACCCCATTGCTTAGAACACTGCTTGACACATAGTAAGCGCTTAACAAATACCATCATTATTATTATATACATGGCTTCCTACAGTTGAGGACGGGCTTGGCAGTTTCCTTGGGATTGGGAGAATGAGGGCTGGGATGGGCTCACTGTGCTGAGCCGCTGTGGTTGGAATGTGATCCCTGGCGGCCGAGATACAAACAAATTCTGCCTCCTGTCTCCTAACTCCCAGCTCATTTTTTCTAAAAAAAATCCAGTCCACATCTCCCCACCCCTCAAGAACCTCTAATGGTTGGCTATCCACATCCACATCAAACAGAAATTCCTTACCATAGACCTTAAAGCACTCAATCAGTTTCTTCCCTCCTACTTTACCTCACTGATCATCTACTATAGCCCAGCCCACTCACTTCACTGCTCTTTTATCGGCCTACTCACTTTCGATCTCATCTATCTCAGTGCCAAACCCTTGCCCACGTCCTACCTCTGAGCTGGAATTCTATCCCCTCCATATATCGCAGACCACCACTCTCCCCGCACCTTCAAAGTCTTATTAAAATCACATCTCCTACAAGCCTTCCCCAATTAAGCCCTCCTTCATTATTATTAATTGTTATAATTATTATTATCATCATTATTTTTTCATTATTGTGCTTATTAAGTGCTTACTATGTGCCAGACATTGTAATAAGCTCTGGGGCAGATACAAGATGATAACAATAACTAATAATAATAATAATGTTGGTATTTAAGCGCTTACTATGTGCACAGCACTGTTCTAAGCGCTGGGGTAGATACAGGGTAATCAGGTTATCCCACATGAAGCTCACAGTCTTAGTTCTCATTTTACAGATGAGGTAACTGAGGCACAGAGAAATTAAGTAACTTACCCAAGCTCACAGCGCATAAAAGTGGCAGAGCTGGGATTAGAACCCAGGTCCTTTGACTCCCAGGCTCATATTTTTTCCCCTTGGCCATTCTGCTTCTCTTTTCTCCTATTTGCTCTCCCTTCTGTGTTGCCCATGCACCTGGACCTGTATACCCTTTAAGCGCTCAATATTCACCCCATCTTCACCCTCACAGCACTTATGAACAAATACATAATTCATATATTTATATTAAGGACAGCATCCCCCTCTAGACTATAAGGTTCTTGTACGTAGGCATTTGTCTACCAATTCTATTGTATTATACTCGCTCAAGCACTTGGTATGACAGCATGGCCTACTATAAAGGGCATAGGCCTGGGAGTCAGAGAACCTGGTGTTTAATCCAACCTCTGCCACTTACCTGCTGTGTGATCTTAGGCAAGGTTCTTAACTTCTTTGTTTCTCACTTCTCTCATCTACAAAATGGGAATTCCACACACATTCTCCCTCCTCCTTACAGTGTGAGCACAAATTTTGGATCTCATTTTCTTGTTTCTATCCCAGTTAGTGGTGCAGTGGAAGAGCACGGGCTTTGGAGTCAGGGCTCATGAGTTTGAATCCCAGCTCTACCACTTGTCAGCTGTGTGACTGTGGGCAAGTCACTTCTCTGTGCCTCAATTCCCTCATCTGTAAAATGGGGATTAAGACTGTGAGCCCCACGTGGGACAACCTGATTCCCCTGTGTCTACCCCAGCGCTTAGAACAGTGCTCTGCACATAGTAAGCGCTTAACAAATACCAACATAGTAAGCAGTTAACAAATACCACAACTTACCACCATTATTATCATTATTATTACCATTGTTAGGGTGGTCTGGAAACACTAAGTCCTCAGTTAAATACCATTGATGGGTTGATTCTTCCCAGGGAAGATCTAGTTGCTCATGGAAGGACAGGGGAGTAAAGAGATGAATTCCAGCAGTGGCAATCCAGGGGATAGTGGTCACTCCTAGGCTCTAAAAACAGCAATTATGTTTCTTCACCTGGTCAAGATTTGATACAAACTATCTGTCTTGTCCTTCCATATTATGGGAGGTATAGCTACCTTATTCTTTCACTCAGGCAATATTATGTTTCCCGAGTGGCACGGGATATTATACCTCTAAACAGCACACAATAGTTCCCTCTCTATATCCGTGAGATTTCCCTCTAACACATCTGTTCTGCCCAAGGCTACTTTTTTATGCCTGCATTTTCGTGCTCAGAAGAATAGCTCTCAAGTCTAAACCAAACATAGACACTTTGAGATTTATTGTAGAAGGCAATGAGGAGAGATATTTGACCTTTGCCATGTTGCTCTTTCTCTTCCTGACATATAGGGGAGCTCTTTGGTCTACTTCTTTGTCCAGATCCCATTAAATGCCTAGAAAATGGGAGAATAAATATTCACTTGCAAGCCCACAGGAGGAAGTGTTTGGAACCAAAGAGTAAAAGCATAAAGTAATAAAAAGAACTTGGAGAAGTGGGTCCAGATCTTAAATGGTAGAGTGGCCTGAAACCGGAGAGAATAGTCATAGTGATAAATAGCTCTTCACGGAATTCTCTGTTCAATCCCTCGATGGTATTCACTGAGCACTTACTTTATGCAGAGCCCTGGACTAAGAGCTTGAAAGATTAAAATTGAGTTGGTAGACATGATCCCCCGCCCTCAAGAACCTCGTGGACTAGTTGGGAAGGCAGGCTTTAAAATGTATTACCCATAAAGAGAGCAACGAAGTTTTAGGATATTTACATAAGTGCTGTAGTGGTGAGGGTGGTTGGACTAAGAGCATGGATGATGGAGTAAGGAGGGAAAATAGGATAAGAGGATAAGAGCTTAATCAGGGAAGACTTCCAGCAGAAGGTATGATTTCAAGAGGGCTTTAAAGATCCAAAGAGTACTGGTCTGTTAATATGTAAGTTCCCCCTCTAGAATAATAATAATAATGATAATGGTATTTGTTAAGCGCTTACTATGTGCAAAACACTGTTCTAAGTGCTGGGGGGGATACAAGGTGGTCAGATTGTCCCAGAATGTAAGTTCACTGTGGGCAAGGGAAAGTTTCTACCAACTCTGTTATTTTGTACTTTCCCAAACACTTAGTAGAGTGCTCTGCACATAGGTAAGTGCTCAACAAATATCAATGATGGATTGACGCAAGGCAAAGAAATTCCAGTGGGAGAGAGGACGTGAGAGAGGGGTCAACAGCAGGCAAGGTGAGAGGGAGTGACAATGACTAGGTTGAAATTAATGGTACTTGTCAAGTGCTTACTATGTGCCAAGTACTGTTCTAAACACTGGCGTGCTTAATTTGTATCTACAAATTAATCAGGTGGTCACAGTCCCTCTCCCACATGAGGCTCACATGCTTAATCCCCATTTTACAGATGAGGTAAGCAAGGCCCAGAGAAGTTAAATGACTTGCCCAAGGTCACACAGCAGACATCTGGCCAAGCCTGGATTAGAAACCAGGTGCTTCTGACTCCTGGGCCGATGCTCTATCCACTAAGCCACACTGTATTAGAGGAGCAGAGTATGGGGCCTGAGCTGTAGAATGCGAAAGGGGTGAGGACTGTAAGCTCACTGTGGGTGGGGAATGCATCTGCCAACTCTGTTGTAGTATACTCTGCTATGTGCTTTGTACAGTCTTCTGCCACACTAAGCGCTCAACAAATTCCACTGATTAATAAGGGGAAAGGGCTGATTGTAGTGCCTCAAATCTCCTGGAGAGGAGTTTCTGCTCAATGCGGAGATGGATGGGCTCCTATCTTCCTCTGTATGAATGCCCTCTTGCCAGGCTCTCAGTTTAAGTGTGATGGTGGCTAAAAACAACCCAGGGAGAGGCTGATTGCCATTCCTCCTCAGAGTATGCAGCCTTCCAAACTCCCACCCATGCATATATAGCTCATCAGCTCATGTTTGGATTGAAGACAGAGTCTGTTTTTAATGATTGTGGTATCTATTAAACACTTAATGTGCCAACCACTGTATTAATTGCTGGGGGAGATACAAGCTAAGCAGTGTGACCTAGTGGATAGAGCACTGGTCTGGGACTGAGAAGAGCCATGGTTCTAGACCCAGATCCGCCACTTGTCTGCTGAGTGAGCTTGAGCACGTCACTTAACTTCTCTGTGCCTCAGTTACTTCATCTGTAAAATGGGAATTAAGACTATAAGTCCCATGTAGACATGGACTGTATCCAACCTGATTAGCTTGTATCTACCCCAGCACTTAGTAAAGTGCTTGGCATATAGTAAGAGTTTAACAAATACCATTTAAAAAAAAGATAATCAGGTCCCACAGGCTCACAAATAAAAAGGTGGTGACCTCAGCATGGTGAGAACTGATGGTCAAAGTCATTGCAGACAGTCAAATAGTCCAAATGACTACTTGTGATCAGGTTGTTATTTATCGAGATGTCTCCCCGTTGGTCACAGCATAGGTCATATGAGTGTGTGATCTGACTCAAGAGAGGACCCCAGGGGGTACCCGAGACTCCATATTCAAGCCCCACAAGTCTACAAGGTTGAGGTTCCCAGATGTGAAAGACCCAAATATAGAAGCTTTTACAATGCTTCCGTTGCCAGAGGAGACTGGACAGCATTGTTGTGAGTCACACCAAACCATTCAGGAACGGACTCGTAACAGTTGGTCATTAGTACTTACTGAGCACTTACTATGTGCAGAATCTTGTATTAAAGCAGCTGGGATAGTACAATATAACAGTAAACAGACACATTCCAAGCCCACAGTGATCTTACAATCTAGAGCGGGAAACAGATGTTAATACAAATAAATAAATTACATATATGTACAGAAGTGCTATCATGCTGGGGCTGGGTCGCGGGGTGATAAATAAAGGAAGCTACTAACAGTGATATGACTGATTTTCCAAGGGTCTCTTATCTGTCCGTGTTTTCATTCATGTCTCCCCACTCCTCAAGAACCTCTAATGGTTGCCCAACCGCCTCTGCATCAAATAGAACCTCGTTACTATCTACTTGAAAGCACTCAATCACCTTGCCCCCTACCTCACCTCGTTATTCTTCTACTACAACCCAGCCTGCATATTTAGTCCTTCTAATGCCATCCTACACATTATGTATCAATCTCATCTATCTTGCGGCCGACCTCTTGCCCAAGTCTTGCGTCTGGCCTGGAATGCCCTCCCTCCTCCTATCTGACAGACAGTTATTCTCCCCTCCTTCAAAGACTGAAGGTACATCTCATCCAAGAGACCTTTCCTGACTGAGTCCTCATTTCCTCTTTTCCCACTCCCTTCTGCTTCACCCTGACATGCTCCCTTTATTCACCACCCTGCCCCCAGCCCCACAGCACTTAAGTATATATCTGTAATTTATTTATCTTAATATCTGTCTACCCCTTTAGACTGTAAGCTCATTGTGAGCAGGAAATGTGTCTGCTATGTTGTCGTGTTGTAGTCTCCCAAGTATAGTGTCCTGCACAAAGTAAGTACTCAATAAATATGATTGATTGTATGATGGATGTTATATTGTATTCTTCCAAGCCCTTAGTACTGTGTTCTGAGCACAGTAAACACTCAAGAAAGGTGACTGATTGAGTGATCCTAGGTTCTAGGTGATTACAGGGAATAAACATCAAATACCCATATTGTAAAGAGCTCCAGAACCAAGGCCAGTAGAACATTTCAGAGGGAAAGGTAGTAAATTGTGAATAGGTGAGCTCTCCTCAGAGTGGGCCAGTGGACTGATGCTAGAATCTACCACTGTGCGGAGGGAAGTGACCAGTTCATGCCTGAAAAGTAGAGGAGACACAACAATTTTTGTTGTATTTCTGTTCTCCTTCCTCCCATTTATCTCCTAATCCACTGCTAAACACGGAAAAAATGAGGTACAGCGGTGTGGGGCAGGGGCCGGTCCAGAGTTCTGGGGCCTATGCAGGGTAATTCTGAGGAAGACCTTTGATGCTGATACACTCTGGGCAGTTTTTGTATTCTTCCAAGTACTTAGTACAGTGTTCTGCACACTGGAAGTGCTCAATAAATACAATTGATTAATCAAGAGCTGCTGGAGAGAGCCTGCAAATGCCATTTTTCTCCATTGGAAAAGCAGGCTGGTGGCCAAAGAATTCCAAGTCTCTCAAAGCGGGAGGGAGAGCCTGAGGCTGGGGAAACACCTACTAGCCTCCTCAAAGAGCAGGAATTTGGCATTAAATTCAAGGATTACACTGCTTGCTATTGGTTCTCCGGTTTTAATCTTAACCTTAAAGCCCAAGGAGGAATGCTGTTTTCTTTTCATTTCAGTGAAATAGTATCAAATATGGTCTGGCGTATTTTGAAACCTTTTAAGTTTATTGTCTATTTGTTCAGTCAAAATTAATTCAACATGTTCCCTAGCCAAAGCAGACAATGGCCCTCGACCAGAAATCAACATGAATTTTTGTAGTGGATACATTTTTTTTCTCTTTGCAATAATGAAAGCATAGTAGAGAACCGGGAAGGGCCGTACACAGAGAATTTAATCTTTTTCCTCTGGGAAGGGAAGCTTGGAAAAATTTCAAATCTCTGGACTGGGAGTCTTAAAGAGAGAATGAGATTACAAGTCCCCTGTGGCTGGTGAACACTTTTCTCTTTGTGCTGAAAGCTGCAGTTGAAATACAGGTTCTTCTGCTCGTGAAGATTCTTTACACTTTCTGAGATAACAGTGGGGAGGGGAAGACCCTATTTGAAAAGTCATTACTGCAAGCATCTGGTTTCCATTACGAATTCAGTCCCTTTTTAAATGTAAGGAACAGAGTGGATGCCCAAGTGAGGATACTCAATCTAATCAGTCCACAGTTGCTTGACTTGTCATCACTTGTGGTTCATTTACTGCAGGTGAGAATGCTCCATTCATATGGCTTCGCCTTGCCCAAGCCTCCTGATACACACATGTCACTCTGACTCATATGCCAAGCCTAGTCAGGCTTTCTCTTGCAATTATAATAATTGTAATTAGTGGTATTTGTTAAATGCTAACTGTGTGCCAAACATCAATCAATCAGTCACATTTTTTGAGGGCTTGCTGTGTGCAGAGCAATGTACTAACTGATTGGAAGAGTACAACATAACAGGGCTGGTAGACACATTCCCTAATAATAATAATGTTGGTATTTGTTAAGCGCTTACTATGTGCCGAGCACTGTTCTAAGCGCTGGGGTAGACATAGGGGAATCAGGTTGTCCCACGTGGGGCTCACAGTCTTAATCCCCATTTTTACAGATGAGGGAACTGAGGCACCGAGAAGTTAAGTGACTTGCCCAAAGTCACACAGCCGGCAAGTGTTCCCTGCCCAAAACAAGCTTACAGTTTAGAGGGGGAGGCAGACATGAATATAAATAAATTACAGTTATGTACATAAGTGCTCTGGGACTGAGCAAGGGATGAATAAAAGGAGCAAATCCAAGTACAAGGGAGACACAGAAGGGAGAGAGGGAAGAGGAAATGAGGGCTTAGTCAGGGAAGGGTTCTTGGAGGAGATGTGCCTTCAATAACGGAGAGTGATCATATGTCAGATATGTAGAGTGAGAGTGTTCCAGGCCAGAGGCAGGATATGGGTGAGAGGTCAGAGGTGAGATAGACAAGATGGAGGTACAGTGACTAGGTTGGCATTAGAGGAGAGCTCTATGGGCTAGGTTGTAGTAGGAGAGCAGGAAGGTAAGGTAGGAGAGGGCAAGGTGATTGAGTGCTTTAAAGCCAATGATTAGGAGTTTCTGTTTGAACTAGAGGTGGATGGGCAACTACTGGGGATTCTTGAGGAATGGGGAAACATGTTCTTAACATTTCTGAAAATTATCTGGATGGCAGAGTGAACTATGGTCTGGAGATGGGAGAGAGAAGAAGACGGGAGGTCAGTGAGGAAGCTGATACAGGAGTCGAGGAGGGATGGGATAAGTGCTTGACTTAACATAGAAGCAGTTTGGATGGAACAGAAAGGGTTGATTTTAGCCATGTCGTGAAGGTGGAACCAACAACAGTGTACTTACTAGGCACTGGGGTCGACATAAGTCAATCGAGTCAGACACAGTCCCTATCCCACTTGAGGAACATACTCGAAGGGAGGCCCAAGGTTGAATCCCCATTTAACAGATGAGAAAACTGAAGCACAGAAAAGTGAAGTGCCTTGACCATGGCACACGGAAGGCAAATGTCAGAGCTAAGATTAGAGCTCAAATCCTCTGACTTTCAGGCCTGTGGTCCTTTCACCAGTTCCTCCTACTTCTCAAGAATTCCTCATAGCCTGTGTATTTGAAGATAGCATGCCCCGCTGTTCCTGAGAGCTGCTCAGCAGTAACCAGGGGAGGCTATTATTGGAGAAGCAGCCGGGTTTCATCCTTCAGCACGCTGCAACTCCCTTTCACTTCAGTAATAACACAGTAGTAGCTACGGGTCGGAAACGACTTGACTGCATTTGAAGAGGGAGGCAGAAAAAAGCCTTTCAGAAGGTCAAGTTCAGCTCCCCATTCAGGCCCTTAATCTACACTTACAACACCTCATAACAGTTTCTGATGCCATATATAGACCACTGTAAGCTTACAGAAGAGAATGCTCTATCTGGAGGCCAGGAACGTGAAGAGCTAGGAACTTGAGGCAATTTCATCAGGTCATTCCATGTGTCACCACGTAGGGAGGTTGGATCTGCCAGAAGTAGAGGAATGTCTGCTGGGGTGATGCCCTCTGGAGTAGTTTCTGGCCGAATAGATGTCCGGGGTAACTCGTGGTGAATGGCCCATGGAAATCTTGAAAAAGCCAGGCAGCACAATCCCCAACCCTGGGAATGGCCTACAGGACTGCAAGGATGGCCCTCAACATCGGCACCAGACTGCAGTCACCTGCCTGCAGTCACAGAAGCAGTGTGGCCCAATGGATAGGTCATGGTTCTTGGAGTCAGAAGGACCTAATTTTGACTCCGCCGTCTGCCTGCTGTGTGATCTTGGGCAAGTCACTTAACATCTCTGTGCCTCAATTATCTCATCTGGAAAATGAGGTTACGAGTGTGTGCCTCTGTCTTTCCACCGACCCCTGCCACACATTCTACCTCTGGTCTGGAATGCCCTCCCTCCTCAAATCCATCAAAGAATCACTCTTCTTCCCTTCAAAGCCCTACTGAAGGCTCACCTCCTCCAAGAGGCCTTCCCAGACTAAGCCCCTCTTCCTCAGCTCCCCCTCCCTTCCTCATCACCTCAACTCGCTCCCTTTGTTCTTGCCCCCTCTCCCCACCCCACAGCACTTATGTGTATCTGTATGTATCTATAATTGTGTTTATTTATATTGATGCCTGTTTACTTGCTTTGATCTCTGTCTCCCCCGCTCTAGACTGTAAGCCCATTGTGGGCAGGGATTTTCTCTCTTCATTACTGAATTGTACTTTCCAAGTGCTTAGTACAGTGCTCTGCTCACAGTAAGCACTCTCTAAATACAGTTCAATGAATGAATGAATGAGTGTGGGACAGGAACTGTGTCGCACCTGATTAACTTGTATCTTCCCTAGCACTTAGAACAGTGTTTGGCACATAGTAAGCGCTTAACAAGTACCATAATTATTATTATTGAACCGGTATTGGGTTTTATATATCAAATCCTTGGGTGCACTTTGCTGCCTGTCTACTCACTTCTTGATTCCATTTCCCCAGTGGAAGAGTGACTGGCAACAACGAGAGAGCAAACCACTATCAATCAATCAACAGGATTTATTGAGCTTTTATTCATTCATTCAATCATATTTACTGAGTGCTTACTTTGTTCAAAGCACTGTACTAAGCCCTTGGGACAATACACTGTAACAACAAACAGATACATTCCTGCCCACAGTGAGATCAGAGTCTAGAGGGGGAGACAGATGGAAAGGAAAGGAAAGGAAAGGAAAGGAAAGGAAAGGAAAGGAAAGGAAAGGAAAGGAAAGGAAAGGAAAGGAAAGGAAAGGAAAGGAAAGGAAAGGAAAGGAAAGGAAAGGAAAGGATTACAGATATATACATATATATGTGTGTGTGTGTGTGTGTGTGTGTGTGTGTGTGTGTGTGTGTGTGTGTGTAGATAAATACATTATATATAGATCTATACATACTGTGCTAAGTGCTGGGAGATTACAATACACTGGAGTTGGTAGACATGGACCATCTCCTCCAGAAAGCCTTCCCTGACTGAGCCTTCCTCTCTTCTTCTCCCACTCCTTTCTGTGCAGATCATACTTACTCCTTTATTCATCCTCCCTCCCTTCCCCACAGCACATATGTACATATTTGTAATTTATTTATTCATCTTTTTATTTATATTAACGTCTGTCTCACCCTCTAGACTGGAAGCTTGTTATGCATAGGGAATGTGTCTCATGTTATATTGTACTCTCCCAAGTGCTTAGTACAGTGCTTTGTGCACAGTAAGCGCTCAATAATAAGAATAATAATACTAATAACATGTACCCTGAGCTCAAGGAGCTTACATTCCAGCAGAGGACACAGATATAAAATAAATTTCAGATAGGGAATGCAGCTGAGTTTAAGAATGTGTACATAAGTGCTGTGGGCATGGCTTAGTGGTGAGAGCATAGATTTGGGAGTTAGAGATCATGGGTTCTAATCCGGGTTCACCACTTATCAGCTGTGTGACTCTGGACAAATCACTTAACTTCTCTGTGCCTCAGTTCTCTCATCTGCAAAATGGGGATTGAGACTGTGAGCCCCATGTGGGACAACCTGATTACCTTGTATTTACCCCAGGGCTTAGAACAGTGCACTGCACATAGTGAGTGCTCAAAAAAACCATTGAATGAATGTTGGGCTAAGATGGGGAGAAAATCAAAGTGCTTTACGGGTACAGATCCAAATGCATAGGTGATGCAGAAGAGAATAAATAGAAGGGGAAATGAAGGAGTTAGGGAAGGCCTTTTGAAGGAGATGTGATTTGAGTAGGGTTTGAAGCTGAGGAGAGTCATAGTCAATCAGTTAATCATATTTACTGAGCACTTACTGGGTACCAAGCACTGTAATAAGAGCTTGATAGAGTACAATATAACAATATAACAGACACATTCACTGCTCACAACAAGCTTACAGTCTAGAGGGAGAGCTTACAGTCTGTCAGATATAAACAGGGAGGGAGTCCAAACTAGAGTGAGGACATGAGCAAGGTGTCAGTGGCAAGACAGATGAGACTAAGGTACAGTGAGTAGGTTGGCATTAGATGAGGAAATTTGTGTGAGCTGGGTTGTGATAGGAAATGAGTGAAGTAAAATAGGAGGGAGTGAGCTGATTGAGTGCTTTGAAGTTGGTGGTAAGGAGTTTCTGTTTGATGTGGACTTGGGCAATCACTAGAGATGGTCAGTTTTTTGTGAAGGTTCTCTGTCTTGAAGTCTTTGTGACTGGACCAAGACTCATCCATCATTTATGATGATAGTCTCCCTTGTCATCGCCATGAGGTGGGGCATTTAAAGTGGGGAAGTGGAATAATCTGAAAAAGTTGGATCACCAGAACTTTGGGAAATGTGGACATACTCCAGAGGTTCCCCGATAGAACTGTACCACCAGTGACCCACATAGCTGGGGAGGGCCTCTAAGCCCCAATATTCCTGGTTAGATTTGCACCCAGAGTCAGTGCTGACAATCAAACACATTTTATGAAGCAGTCCCTGTCCTAATTGACCTGTATTTATCCCAGCACACAGAACAGTACTTGACAAATAGTAAGCTCCTAACAAATATAACAAAAGAAAAAATAATAATTATGTTTTTTGAATGCTTAATGTGTGCTTACTAAGTATTTGGGAGAGTACAATACAAAAGAGTGGGTAGACTCTATCCCTGCTCTCAAGGAGTTCATTCATTCAGTTGTATTTATTGAGCGCTTACTGTGTGCAGAGCACTGTACTAAACGCTTGGAATGTACAATTTGTACAATTTGGCAACATAGGCAATCCCTGCCCAACAACGGGCTCACGGGGTGGGGGGGGGGGAGGCGGGGAGGGGGGGCGGACACGGACACGACAGACAACAAAACAAGTATTCAGGCAGTTTACAATTACAACCTACCTGGACAGTAAGGTATCGGGGTGGGGAGAAAATTTTCCATAGAGGGGTGTAAGGATAGGATTGCAGGAGTGTGGCAAAGGGGAACAAATTACCCAAAGGTCATATTTTAAGAGGTGTTGCAATCAGAAGATAGGAGAAGGAATAGGAGGATAAAGATGGGAGGAAAGAAATGAGAGAAGAAATCCTTCAAAATAAATGAAAAAGGTTTTCACCCTACTTCACTCACACTCCCCATTTCCTTTTAGCTTCAAACTAGTGACCACAGTAGGTGTATGGCACTCCTGTGGGTATTTGGGCAAGTAATGTAAGCAAGGAAAAACAGGGTTAAAGCTTTAAGGTACAGTAGGATCACCTAATCAGCACCTTGCCAAAATGCACTCCTTGCTAGATTGGGAAGACTGCCAGGGGATGTATTCAATGCAGGGTATTTCATTAATTCTAAACAATGGGTGAATCCCTCACCTAATTGTAAATTGTCTGTTTAAATGGCACCTCTAGTGTTATCTTCAGCTTCTTCACAGTAGTTAACATGGGAAAATTGGTGTTTGCCAACATAAATTCCCTACTCCTTTATTTTGATGGTAGGGCTTTGCAAAATACTTTGTGCTTTATTATAGTGTTCTCGGTATTTTGGTTGTTAGAAAATTGCAAATGAAACCAATCAAGAAGGAATCTAGGACCTTTTTTGCTGTCTCGGATTGGGCAAACACTGTGAAATCAGGAGACTTAGGTCTTAGACTTCTTTCTAGCACTGACCCTCTGTACCTCCACTCATATGGAGCACCTCATATGTACTATATTAAGAGTTTGGAGAACATACCTAAGATGTAAATGAGGTGGTCCTTGCCCCTGAGGAGTTTGCAGTCACATGTGGGTAGGGAATGTGTCTTCCAACTCAGGTGTCTTGCACTCTCTCAAGAGCTTAATACAGTGCTCAGCACACAAAGTGCTCAGTAAATAGAATTGAATGATCGATGTGCTTTTGGGGGGCCTCGTTTTCTTCTGTGATTCTGATGATACCATCTAGATCAGGATTAGGATTCCCAAGTAAGTAGGTCTAAATTCCCACCCAGGCCATGTTTGTCCAGAAACCAGGAAGGACTATGCCTTGATGCTTTAGGGGATATTGGACTGCCTCTGGATAGTGATAAGGACCCCATTCTTCCACCGTGCTGCAGTCATCATGAGGTCTCCCTGGGAAAAAACAGGGAAAGAAAAAATTGGGGAGCTTTCCCTGATTTCTGAGGAACACTGGTGCAAGGAGATCCTTGGCAACTCAGCATGTTTCTGTCATTCCTAGGGAGGGATTACCAGGCAGATGATAGTAAAATAAGCAGCAACCTGTCCCTCTCTAGACTGTGAGCTCATTGTGGGCAGGGATTGTCTCTATTGCTGTATTGTACTTTCCCAAGCCCCTGGTAGAGTGTTCTTCACACAGTAAGCACTCAGTAAATACAATTGGATGGACTGTGAGGCCGTTGTTGGGCACGGATTGTCTTTTTCTGTCACTGAATTGTACATTCCAAGTGCTCTGCTCACAGTAAGAGCTAAATAAATACGAATGGATGGATGGATGGATGGATGGATGGATGGATGGATGGATGGATGGATGGATGGATGGATGGATGCAAACATTAGACAGGAAAATCCTCCTTCCTTTCCTGCTACACCCCAGCTTGTACACTTAGTTCCTATCAAGGCAATTTTACACAGTGTTCCTTGTTCTCATCTCAGTCAACCTCTTGATCATGCCCTTCCTCCTCCCTTCCCTCCACTGCTCTCCCCATCTTCAAAGTCCTTCTGAAGTCCCATCTTCTTCAGGCCTTTCCTGATTAATCTCTTATTTTCCCTCCCTCCCTCAGCAATCAGCACTCACCTAAGCACTTTGGCACTCACCTTTCCCTGTTCCCTTTCGACCCCCTCCACACATCCACCTTAGCATCTACATACATATCTTTATACTCTACTGCTTTCCCCTACTTGTAATTCATTTCAGTGTCTATCTGCCCTGCTAGAGTGTAACCTTTTGAATGGCAGGGATCATGTCTCTTTACCCAGTTGTAGTCTCCCAAGAACTGAGTACAGTACTCTTCACAGTTTCAGAGCTCAATAAATAGTATTATAGAGCAACTGTGGGGGAATCTCTAAACCTTGTAGTGGGGAGGTGTTTTTTCTATATGTGCCTCAGAGGTTCACTTGATAATAGGAATTGATGCATGGAAAAGGTCGGTGAGGCTTTGTCTCTCTCCAAGGTGAAGAGACTGCAGAGAAGCTGTCTCATTTCCGGGGAGTATTTTCATCCCTCCAAAGCACATTGTTAAATGTGTGGAGTATTTTTTTTTCAGCAGTGGTATTTTCTTCTGGATTGAATTTGAGATTGAAAAGAATGTGTAAACAAAAAAAAATTAAAGTCTTTCCAAACACATATAAACTCATAGTGTTTGGCTTGTGATGAAGGTTAGTTTAATTCATATTTAATCTCAACCAACCTCCATCTACATTTGTTGATGACTTCAAGGCATCAGTCATATTTCTTGGTTTGGTTGTCAGACTACTGTTTCTGCTTCTTAGAAACTGTTAGCATCAACAAAAAGTCATTAAAAGGCATAACCATGATTTATCAAAAGATATAATGAAACTTTTCTTTAAAAAAAAATCAATGGTTTTCCAGCTATAAAAGTACGATGAAGCTGAGAATTCAGCTTGCTGAAGCATGAGCAAATGGATTAATGGTCTTTATGTATTAGAAGAGAATATAAATCTAAAAGTAATAAAGGTTGATTATCCGACAGGGAAGCACCGTGGTGGAGAGCTATCATTTTTATTCACCTTTCCATCCGCACATGCAATCAGGATTTTCAATTATTCATGTCGTTTCCAGTTTGTGATTTGGATTCATTCACCATCAGTTCCACCCCCCCAGGTCTTGGATAGCAAAACACCTTATGCTTCTCTCTCTCCAAGCTTGAGCTTAAGGCTGAGTCTTCTCTCACTGTCCTCATCAGCAGCACTGCACCCCTGGGATTTGTTAAGCATCCTCTGTGGGCAGAGGATTGGTCCAGGCAATAGCAGTAATAGCTTTTATTTTATTGAGCACCCACTGGGTGCAATATACTGCAGTCAGTGTTTGGGATGTATTAAAGTACAATACATGGTCCCTGGCCCTGCTTATACTGATTCTGGGGGTACAACATAGAATAATAATAATAATAATAACAATGGTATTTTTTAAGCACTTACCAGGGACTGCACTAAACACTGGAGGTAATACAAAGAAATCGGGTTGGACACAGTCCCTGTCCCACATAAGGCTCACACTCCTAATCCATATTTGACAGAGGAGGTAACTGAGACACAGAGATGTGAAGTGACTTGTCCAAGATCACACAGCAGATAAGTGGCTGAGCCAAGATTAAAAACCAGGTCCTTCTGACTTCCAGGCCCATGTTCTATCCACTAGGCCATACATGAGACTATAAATTCAGAAAGTCAAATGTTTTTAGCAATAACGACCTAACTCTAAGATGAGGGATTTAGAAGAAAAAGAAGATCAAAACAGGGAAGTAAACTTCAGGGCTTAGTAGAGTGCTCTGCATACCACGAACCTGCAATAATACCATTGATTGATTAAAGAAGCCCAAACCTCTACTTTATTAGCCACGGTGCCCTACTTCTCTTTGGTTTCTACATAGTCTATTTGTCCCTGCCTCTTGTGCTGCTTTAGTTTTCTACTGCCCCTTCTTGTCTTATGTATAGGTCACAGGTCCCCCTCTTCCCTCCCTTACTCTTAGACTTCTGAGGGCCAGGGATCAAGTCTGAATCCTATCTGGGTATTATTTCCTGACAGTTAGTACAGTACTTTGCACATAGTAAGCACGTAATAAATACTATCACAACCAGAGCCCGGTGTGGGAAGTAGTTGTTTTGCTGAGAGGGCCAGTGTTGTGGATGAGGATGAAGATTTGCGACCTACTCCCCTTCTCTCACAGCTGTGCCTCAGAGGTGTCCCTGTTTTAAAAACCTCACATTTTTGATTGGCAATAGGCACTTAGTTATGCATCAGAGGAAAGAAGAACCTGAGAAAGGATATGGTGGTTTGCTGTATTCACGGAAGTGAATCCTGTCAGGGATTTTGCTTTGCTCTTAAACTAACCTGAAGATTGATTCTGGGCTTTGGAAGTCAGTTGGTGGAATGAAAAACACTAACATTTGGCCCAGGAGTGAAACACATAAACACGGCTCTTGTGAGCCTCCTTCTTGCCAAGATTTTCCTACAGTATACACACTGGAGGAGACTATGCAGATGTTTTCCTAGCCCCAGGCTTTTTTGAAGGGAGGGAGAGCAGAGCAGTGGGAACCCTCCATACCAGAGGAGGGTTTCTTCGGAAGAAGAGGTTGGAATTGAGCAGTGCTTAGTGGGAAGCAGCACTGCTTAGTGGAAAGAGCACAAGTGTGAGAGTCAGGAGACTTGGGTTCTAATCTCTGCTCTGTCACTTGCCTGCTGCGTGACTTTGAGCAAAGTCATTTGAGTTCACTATGCCTCAGGTTCCTCATCTAAATAAGGCAGGGGGGTAGAGGAGGTTCAATAATAATAATAATAATGTTGGTATTTGTTAAGTGCTTACTATGTGCTGAGCACTGTTCTAAGCACTGGGGTAGATAGTAATCAGGTTGTCCCACATGGGGCTCACAGTCTTCACCCTCATTTTACAGATTAATAACTGAGGCACAGAAAAGTTGAGTTACTTGCCCAGAGTCACACAGCTGACAAGCGGTGGAGTCGGGTTTAGAACCCACCACCTCTGATTCCCAAGCCCGGACTCTTACCACTAAGCCACGCTGGTTCTCTGCTCAAATGACATGTTCCAAAGAGTAAAACCCAATGCCACTGTGAGAGCGGAAAACTTTACTAAAACAGTGGTCAGGCTCATACGCACGTGCACACAAACAGACACCACCTATACTTACTTGTTCTCCCTTCCCTTAGTCTGTGAGGGATTGTGTCTAATCTGATTAATTTATATATGCTGCAGCTCTTAGTACAGTGTTTGGCACATAATAAACACTTGGAAAGCAGTGTGGCCTTTGGGATAAAGCACAGGCCTAGGAGCCAAAGGGTGCTTCTTAGGGTCACACCTGGAGAGTTTCCAGTACTCTACCAGTCTTGACTGTAGAGGGAGAGTCAAGCAGAGGCATACCCATTCCATTCCTAGCTTGGCCAGTGGCAGTGGCCAGAGCCATCTGCTACAAGTCAAACTCACCTGTGCTGGGCAACTGAGGCATGGGAGAGAGTCCAGGGCAGAGATTCAAGTTCACTGCACAGAAGGAGGCAGTGTTACACCGCTTCTGTATTTTTACCAAGAAAACTCTGTGGATACACTACCAGAACAATTGAAGATGTAGGTGGGGCATTCTGGGAGAGTTGTGTCCACGGAGTAGCTATGGGTCGGAGACGACTTGATGACATAAGACAGAACAGAAGCCAGAGGATCTGGGTTTTAATCTCAGCCCACCACTTGCCTGCAGTATGACACTGAGAAAGACACTTAACTTCTCTGGGCCTCAAGTTTCCTTAACTATAAAATGAGAATTCAATACCTTTTCTCCCCTCTACTTGATTGTGGGCCCCATGTGGGACAAGAACTGTGTCCCACGTGATTACCTCACCTCCCTTCTCTCCTTCTACATCCCAGCCTGCCCAGTCCACTCCTCTGGTGCTAACCTTCTCACTCTGCCTCACTCTCTCCTGTCCTGCCACCTATCCCTGTCCCACATCCTACCTCTGGCCTGGAACGCCCTCTCTCCCTCCTCAAATCTGCAAAACAATCACACTTCCCCCCTCCAAAGCCCTACTGAAGGCTCACTTCCTCCAAGAGGGCTTCCCAGACTAAGATCACCTTTTCTTCAGCCCTCCCTCCACTCCACATCGCCCCAACTCACTCCGTTTGCTCTATTCCCCTCTCCCAGCCCCACAACACTTCTGTATATATGTACAGATCTATAAATCTATTTATTTATATTAATGCCTGCTTACTTGGTTTTTATGTATATATCTATAATTCTATTTATGTATATTGATGCCTGTTTACTCATTTTGATGTTTGTCTCCCCGCTTCTAGACTGTAAGCCCAGTGTGGGCAGGAATTGTCTCTCTTTACTGCTGAATTGTACTTTCCAAGCCTAAGGACAAGGGCTCTGCACACAATAAACACTTAATAAATTCGAATGAATGAACAGAATGAATGAATGAACTGCCATCTACCCTAGCACCAACCAGCCTGGAAGTTATCTCACTCCTGCTACAGGTGAATTTCATCTGTGACTTCCTCTCCATTTTTTCTTCTACAGTTGCTTCTGGAGTACCAACCAATCAATCAATCAATCAATGGCATTTATTGGGCACTTAGTGTGTGCAGAGCACAGTACTTGGAAGAGTGCCCCAGTGCTTAACAAATAGTAAGCACTTAGCAAATGCCATATGAAAAATATAATAATAATAATAAAAAGGGCCTGGGAGAATAGTTTGGGATTGTACTCTAGCATCAGCTTTAAATTTTCTAAAACTGTTAACAGAAATATAATCAATTAGATCCCATTTGGTGGTCTAGAAAAGATTAGGTGAATAACTACATTTATTAGTGAGCTTGTGCTCAGTTTCCATGTAGCTGGTGCTCCTTATCTTCTGTAACATCTCCACAACCTTCATCCCCTCAACACACTTTACCTACAGCCTCTGTTTCTATTTCCTTTTCTTCTTCACCTCTTGTTTTCTGGTGACTTTCTCTCCCCCATTCCTCCCCAACCCCCATCTCCACTACAACCAAGAAGAAGTCATTGACCCTGCAAACCTGGACAGGAATCAGATCCCTGAGAAACAGTGTGGCTTAGTGGATGGAGCATGAGCCTAGGAGTCAGAAGGACCTGCGTTCTAATCCCAGCTCTGCCACCTGTCTGCTGTGTGACTTTGGGCTAGTCACTTCACTTCTCTGGGCCTCAGTTACCTCATCTGTAAAGTGGGAACTAAGAGTGTGAGCCCCATGTAGGACAGGGACTGTGTCCAATCTGATCAACTTTTATCTACCCCTGCACTTAAGAACAGTTCTCGGCACATAATAAGTGCTTAACAAGTACTATTATTATTATGATCCATGTCCTGGGAGCTGGCAGATCTGACCTGCCTTTGAGTCCAGAGAGAGGCAAAAGGTAGACTAACTTGTATCCTGATCCTGTAAGTCTTGAGTAATAGGAATCTTACTGCCTCTTTTTAGAGATCTGAATTTCATTTAGAGGAGATATTGAGTTTATTTTCTTCGCCAAAGTAAGAAATGAATAGTGAAGTCTTGAGGGAGTTTTTTTCAATTCTACCTTTTATGGGCCCTTCATTGCACTGCTGTTTCGTGTTGAGAGGAGTCTTCTTCGGCTACCTTAGTGCCACGGCCTCATAAGTCCCTTAATAATAATAGTGGTGTTTGTTAAGTACTTACTATGTGTCAGGCTCTGTCCTAAGCACTGGGATGGATACAAGCAAACAAATCAGATTGGACACAGTCCCTGTCCCATATGGGGCTCACAGTCTTAGTTCCCATTTTACAGATGAGGTAATTGAAGCAAAGAAAAGTGAAGTGACTTGCCCAAGGTCATACAGCAGACAATTGGTGGAGCCAGGATTAGAACCCTGGACCTTCTGACTCCCAAGCCCATGCTCGATCCACTATGCCATGGAAATCCAAATTTCAATTCCATGACTTCGGAGTTCATTCCTTATAAAATCTCTGTCCCCCAGCGGGTCCTTCTGGCTTTAACTATGGAGAGTGTTGATGTAGTTGCATAAAATAGAAGTGGAATTCAGAAATCCCTAGCCCAGAAGCATGATCCAAAAGCTCTGCATCCATTGATGTTCCTTCCAAGTGACTTTTAATTGACTCATAAATCTGAATCTAAATTCATTTATTAATGATAATAACAGTATTTCCTGGAGGATTTAGAAAATCCTATGTGAGAGCCTCACTTTTAGACCTTGTGCTCCTAGCCACTGAAATAGGGCCTCTACTTGACTGCTGGGCTCCCCACACTAGATCTGTGTGAGGGGGAAGATGTTTCTGGCACCTGATCATCCAGAGGCAGTGGTGAGGAGATTGATCATTTTTTTGGCCTCTGTATGTTGACTTTTCAAGACAATTCAGTCTTTATGAAGATAGTGACTTCCATTGTTGAACTCAAAGTTTTGGTTTGTGCATTTATGACCTTGGTCATTTCCAGCAAGACCTGGAAGTTATGTCACTCCAGCTCCAGGTGAATTTGGTCTGTACTACCTCACCATCTTTTCCTCCACCTTCTCTGTAGGATCAATCAATCAATGGTATTTATTGAGCACTTATGCTCTGCAGAGCACTGTACTGAGTGCTTGGGAGAGTAGCATCCAGTAGAATTGGTAGACACGTTTCCAGTCTAAGTTAAGGGCTTCTATGGCACCATGAACAGGAGTAGCAGGTCCAATTCCTCTGTTTGAACCAGGATCTCCAACACCAAAACTGCTTATTACCCTATTTATTTTGTTAATGAAGGGAACATCCCCTTGATTCTATTTATCGTGATACTGTTGTCTTGTTTTTGTTTTGTTCTGTTTTGCTCAGCTGTCTGTCTCCCCCTATTAGACTGTGAGTCCGTCATTAGGCAGGGATTGTCTCTATCTGTTGCCAAACTGTACATTCTAATTGCTTAGTACAGTGCTCTGCACATAGTAAGCGCTCAATAAATACTACTGAACGAATGCTATTTCTACTGTGGCTCTTCATTCACTCCTTTTTTCCTGTTTTCTTCCTTATCACTAATCACTTTTTCTTCTTTCCCTCTCTCTTTCTTCTGACCACTTTTGTTTTTTCCTTTCCCTTTATTCTTTATTGCCTTGCCTACCTCTCACTGTCCAATTTTGGCCTAGCCTTGGTCCCTCTGGCCAACCACTCTCTTTTCTAGTGAAGCAACGTGGCTTAGTGGAAAGAACACAGGCTTGGGAGTTAGAGGCCATGTATTCTAATCCCGGCTCCACCGCTTGTCAACTATGTGACTTTGGGTAAATCATTTAACTTCTCTGTACCTCAGTTATCTAATCTGTAAAGTGGGGATTAAGACTATGACCCTCATGTGGGACAGCCTGATTACCTTGTATCTACCCCAGTGCTTAGAACAGTGACTGGCTCATAGTAAGTGCTTAACAAATATTATTATTATTAGGCCATTACTTTATATATTAGCTATATGCACACTTTCTGGGAATCACCAATCATTCATTCAATCATATTTATTGAACACTTACTATGTGCAGAGCACTGTGCTAAGCACTTGAAAAGTACAATTCAGCAACAATTAAAGACAATCCCTGCCCAACAACAGGCTCACAGTCTAGAAAGGGGGAGACAGACATCAAAACAAGTAAAAGACATCAATAGTATCAATATAAATAAATAGAATTATAGATAACCTAAAATCATCCCCAGCTGTAAACAGTTGGAGAAGGTCGGTGTTGTGAAAACCTTTCTGGTAAACATTTTGGTACAACCATAGGTTTTCTCAGGTGCCTTTCAAGAAGAAACTGAAGTGATTTCAACACATTTAGTAGGAGGTGATGTTTAGTAGTGGCAAACCTCAGGAGGGATTTGCCAGTGGCAATGAGCAGGGAAGGATCAACATTGCAGTAACAGCAGCAATTTATGTGGTATGTAGGAGTTCACCTGTCCTTAGGCTGTGGTCCCTGAGTGTCAGCTCTGTGAACACCTAACATTCAAAATAAAATAATAATTGTGGTATTTGTACAGCACTTACTATGTGCCAGTCACTATAGTAAGTGCTGCGGTGGATACAAGCAAATCTGATTGGATGGAATCCCTTTCCCAAGTGGGGCTCACAATCTTAATCTCCATTTTGCAGATGAGGTAACTGAGGCACAGAGAAGTTAAGCAACTTGTCCAGGGTTTCATAGCAGACAAATGGCAAAGCTGGGATTGGAACCCAGGTCCTTCGGTTTTCCAAGCCCATGCTCCATCCACTAGACCACACTGTTTCTCAACCCCTGCATTAACCCAGCTCTGGTCATGAGCTTCTCTACCTATACTGCTCCCAGTTTAGTTTCAATTCACCCAACAAATAATCATCCCTGATGTTTAGTAATTATCGCCTGCAGAGAAAACAAGATTCAAGGGATGAATAGTAAGTGCTTAGTACAGTGCTGTGCACACAGTAAGTGCTCAATAAATATGATTGAATGAATGATTGAATGCAAGGAGAGTTGGTTCATCCCCTCCTGACTTGCAGGGAGAAATAAGGAGACCAAATCTTGGAGGCAGCCTGCCATATCCCCAAGAAATCAATAGACATGCATTTATTTGGAGGAAATAAAACATTGAGTTCAAGTTTGTTCCTGCTTCACTGTGCACAACCAAAATGGGGCCATTTAAAGAGAAAGCAGAGAATTTTTCAATGGTGAAATGGGCATTTCTGCACGCGGTTAGCTATTTCATTCACCTCATTTCCCTGATAATGGTTACTTGGTAAAAGTTAGCCACAGGCAGCTGTAACCAAGCAGGGAATGTCTAATGGATCTCTAGCAGAGAAGCACTCCCTCCCCCCTCCAACACCTCCTCCCATCCAAATCAAAATTATTAATTCTACAAGAGCTTTGAAGTAAACAGGCGTGATAGATAGCTCTTTCATATTACGTCATAAACATGAAATCTTTTTCCATGCAATAAAATCTTGTGGTTTACACCTAAAGACCTCTCAACCTATAAAGGCACTTCATGAATGGAAGGGAAATACGAAGCCCTGTAATCAAACTTCAGTAGACACTTGGGAGGAGGATTCAGTTCAATCCACAGAAGGGAAACGTTGGTGTCAGATTGGATCACACACTCCTGAGGGTTTTCTCCTTTATATTCATTTATTTTTTTTCTTTATTTCTGGACATCTTACAAGATCCTATATTACATAAAAATGTTTTTATTTCTAGCAAAAAAAACAAAACAGGGCAGAGGTAGTCGAAGTGCAATGAGTCTGTAATATTCCTCACAAGAAGGCAAAATTGTCCCTGAAGTCTGTTCAGAAAGTTCAAATATAAACATGCAACTGTCCTTTCTTGTGAAGAGAAGAGTAGGGAGTACAGTAGTTGGATTATGTTAGAGAAGACAGCTGGTTGAAAACCCGAAGCAGTGGTATTGTCTCATAAAGTCTATTGACACACGGTCCCTAAGGGGGCACCATTCACAGCCTCTAAGGAACAGGCAGGAAAATAAAGCTTCTAGTGATAACCAGTTTGAAATAGTTCTGAGAGAATAAAACTGAAAACTTAAGATGCCATGGTATTCTAGTTCCGTGATGTGGTTTTTTTTTTTGTTTATTTTTTCATTTGTTTTTTGGTTTGGTTTGGTTTTAAAAGAAATGTTTCATTTTACCTACCTCTGCCCTCAATTCTGACAGAGCTCTTGATTAACATTCCATAATTAATTTGTCACCTTTAAAGGTTTTCCCCTCGGGAACACATATCCTCATAGAAAATCCTGATATCATCCAATTCCCAGAAGGCCTGCAGCCCCCAAATCAATCAATCACTGAGTAAAGAGCACTATTGTAAGCACTTGGAAGAATATAGCAAAACAAGTGTTTATAGTTTCGCTTCCACTTTATCTTAGAGGAAGCAAGACATACTGGTTTAAACCAAAACATGTAGAATTATAATAATCCTAATACAGAATTTTTTCATGAAGCTTTCAAAACCTTGAGGGACATTAGTAGTCGTATTTATTAAACAATCTGTGCAGAGTATTGTACTAAGAGCTGGAAAAGAATACACAGATAGGAGGAATTAAATGTGAACGCTGTCCCTCAAGGGGGCCTCACATTATTTCAGAGAAGAGCAAGATAGTGACAAAGAGATGCAAAGGGAAAAGAAAGAATGAGTGCTTCCTCTCCCTCTCTCCCTCCCTCTCTCTCTCTCTCTGTCTCTCTCTTTCTTTGACCCCTGTTCTGGGTGATGTCCACCAGGAATGCGAGTTGGAGGCAAGAAACATTTGTTCTTCCCCTGCAAGGTAATCAGGTTGTCCCACGTGGGGTTCTCAGTCTTAATCCTCATTTTTAAATGGCCCCTGCTTTAGTTGTGAAGAATGAGTCAGGAGTAAACTTTTCTATTTCCCATAAATGCATGTCTATTGATGCCTTCGTGAGCCCCATGTGGAGCAAGAGTGTGTCCAACATGATTACCTTGTATCTACCCTAGAGCTTAGAAAAGTATCTGACACGTAGTAAGTGCTTAACAAATACCAAAATTATAATTATTATTATTGCTACTAACAAAAAATACTGATGGTACTAGTAATAATAATGATAATAGGATTTAGAAAGTGTTTACCACTGGCCAAGCGATTATTTTAAACTCAGGGGTAAAAATGAGATAATTAGTTTGGATACAGTCCTTGTCCTACATAGGGTTCACAGTCTAAGGGAATAGGAGATCTTGTATCTTAACCCCATTTTCCAGATGAGAAAATTGACAACCAGAGAGGTTAATTGACTTGCCCACGTTGACACATGCTGCAAGCCAGTGGCAAAGCTCGGACTAGAGGCTGAGTTTCTCTTCCTCTAGGGAAGACAAATGGTCACTTTAAGACAGCTGGCCCTAGTCTTCAAGATGAGACACTTTGTGCAGCATCTAATAATTAGACTGTCAAGTTGACCCTTCACTCTTTGCTTCTGTTTTATACTTAACAATTGTGCTTAGCTATCCAAATGGTCTCCGCATGAAGAGTGAAAATTTTGAATAAAGTGGTCTATTGCTCCATTCTGTGATTCTGAGATTAAAATGGTGGAGTTCCAGAACTGTGAATCTGGTTTGAGTGCTCCCTTCTACTCAGAAGAGTGGGTCCAGGCAGGAATGGGTGCCTGCCAAGGGTTCCATGCAATTCCCTTGTCTAGATCCGTGGAACACCCACTAGTTGATACCTCATCTAGGAGCCACCTTCCAACTCAGGGAAATCACTGTTTGCTATAGTGTTCTCTTCTCCCTTGTAATAGCTTCCACATTAGCAGTGTCAAGGCTTGCCTAGAAGGAAGTAGAACTTCTACTTCAGTCAGGGTTAGAGAAAGGAAGGATTAACAGCACCCCTGCTTCAGAGCCAAAGCGGAAACCAGGAAGGACCATCATCCCAGCCCCTTTAACTGCAGTTTCCCAAAGGATCTCAGGGCAGCGAGCCCAGAGCCCGCCAACGTGAGCGGTGTTGGCCCCCAGCACTGCTGCCCTTCCCCCTCCGGTCTGCTTGCCACCTGCCTTCCCCAGCCCCTCTCCTTCCCAGCCCTTGATCTGCTGCCAGACTAGAGGAAAAGAAGAGAGGGGAATCTGTCATCCTCCAACCCCTCCCCAACACACACACACACACACACACACACACACACACACACACACACCTGTTCAGATATTCAAGGAGAGAGGCAAGTTCCCTGCCCAGAGTGTCCTGGAGGGAAAAACACAAAAATTTGGGGCATCAGATCAAAAGACTGAAAAAATGTTGGGGTAGGATGGGGGGCAGGAGGGAGGAGCAGAGGTAGCCAGGATTTACTCTGCAGGGGAACAACAAGGAGGAGGAGGAGGAGGCAGCAAGAGGAAGGGAGAGGGTCTGTGTGCTGGTTGGCCTTCAGCCCTATAGCCACCACCCAGGCCAAGGAGCCAGCTGGCAGATGTCTTGGAGGCAGAGGGTTGAGTCACAGGTGCTGCTCCTCCCCTTCAGACCTGTGGAGCCCGAAGCTGTGTAAAACAGCTTCTGCCCAGCTCCTTCCTCCCTATAGCTTATGTTGCCCCCTGTTGACTTTTGTCTCCTTTCCCAAATTACTGAAACTGAAGAAAGAAGGATCTGGCGGAAGAGGTTAGGCTTGGAAAAGACAGGGAGCAAGTCAGGACTGGAAAGTAAATAAGGTGGGGTTAATGTTTTCCTTAATGACCAGGATTAGTGTTGAACTCAGCCTGCTTTTTTTGAAGGGAGAAAATAAGTGGTCACATGTTATATTTCAAAAGACTGTCCCATTCAGGGTGTATGGAAAACCTGCACTTGTTCTGCCATTTTCTTCTCTTTGCATTTGTAGTGTCTACTCTGTCTTTTGGGGTGTTTGTGGGGGGGAGGGAGAGAAGAGAGAAAGACTATGTGTGTATGTATGTTTGATTGCCCTTGCTTCTCCCAGAGGCCCATTTCAGGCTTTTGACATGCTCTGCAAGCTTAAATTTGTACTGAACAGGGCAGCAGGTGGGCAGATGAGTGGTTCAAGATGATACCCGTTTGGGCGTCTTAAATTACCTAGTGCTGAAATCTGTTAAAAAAAACAAAATCCCATTTTTGCTTTCCCCAGTATATAAAATAACAAAGGGAAGTTCCAGGCACTCCCTCTAGTCAACCAGTGGCATTTATTTTACACTTCACTCTGTGCAGAACACTGTATTAAGTGCTTGGAAGAGTATAATATAGTACAGTAGATAGAATTGATCCCTGCCCTCAAGGGGAGTTTACAATCTAATAGGGAAAGTTTACAATCTAATGGGGAACTTAATCTAATTAGTAAATAAATGTTTCAGTGGTGTTTATTAGCACTTCCTCTGTATGTAACCTTTTAAGCCTCATTTGAGCCCCTTTGTATCTGCTGAAACTGAGAGGCTTTGTGTTTGTTTTTTGTTTTTTTTCTCCCCACCCAGTCAATGTGTTGTGTTTTTGCAAATGAGAAAATTTTCAATATCAGGAAGGAATCCCCACAGGCTCTAGGTTAGGATTCCTGCTGGTGTGGTGACAGTGAAACCCATTCATTTCGATCTCTCTGCCCACTGTCTGTCTTCTAAAGGCAGAGTGGCTTAGTGGAAAGAGCATGGGCTTAGGAGTCAGAGGTTGTGGATTCCAATTCCACCTCTGCTACTAGTCAGCTGTGTGACTTTGGGCAAGTCACTTAACTTCTCTGTGCCTGTTACCTCATCTGTAAAATGGGGATTAAGACTGTGAGCCCCACATGGGACAACCTGATTACCTTGTTTCTACTCCAGCACTTAGAACAGTGCTTGGCACATAGTAAGTGCTTAACAAATACCATCATTATTATTGTTATTTAAACAAGTCACTCAACACCTGTCTGGGCCCCGGGAAATGTGTGTTTCTATATCTACTCACTCTCTCCTCCCCCCACTGGAAAAAAAAAATGACCAGGAGGGAAAATGCTGAAGTGATTTCCAATCTGACTTCCAACACGCTTCAGCTAGCTTTGTTATATTCAGCGTCCTAGGTCCACCGAGTTGAATCTCTGTCTTTTCCTCTAATGCTTGGTAAGCTGCACTGTCCCTTGACTCGCAAAGCCGACGAAGCTGGAAAAAAAGCAGAGCCAGGGAAAAAGAAGGGAAGCGGGGAAGAGACTTTTATCAGTTACAGCTGCAGTACCAGTAATAGTGAGGCCTTCCAGACTTAAACAATATAATTCTAAATTTAGGTGTGATTTGTCCTCTGCGTATCCCATTCCAGGAAGGCCATGGGTTGGTCACAATTCTCAAAGGAATTCTCTGTGGGTAGAAAGATTGCGATCCTCTCTGTGTTGAGCCACAGGGCTGGTTTTCTCAAGGGGCTGATGGCTAGGTTCCCTCTATGGAGTGAGGGCTCTAATTTCAGGAAGTGCTTCAGAAAGGCCTTGCTTGTTTCAACCCTGGGAATCTCCTTCCCTCAGGATGGTTTGTGGAACCTGGGTGGTTTCATTCGTTCTGCTCTCCTGGCCTCTCGTTCTCTTAAACCATCTGTCATCATTAAGATTCATCTGTAAAGAACAAAATGAAAGAAGACAGGCTTGCCTCTGGAATCATAGTAGAGGGGATGGGAAGAGCATTGTTCATTTCCTAGCTAGCCCTGTCCCTTTTCCTCCATTCCCTACTTATCTGCTACTCCCTAGCATCTCCCCTGCCAGAAGTTACTGCATTTCACAGCGGGCAATGAGTTGGATCTTCATGACGAACAATGTTCTGTACTTTTCTAAAACAAATCCATGGGATCCACTGTCGCCTGGAGCCCAGATCTCTGTGCAGGAGGAAGGCTTTTGTTGGTTGTTTTTTTTTAAATTCCCCCTCCCTCTAGGAGATCTGGAGCAACAGGGGAACCAGGAGATACCTGGGTTCCATTTCTGATTCAGGCAGTAATCTGAGTAATCTCAAGATAGCTCAGGGATTGAAGTTGGATCCAGGAACCTCCTACTTCCTCTCCCCTTCTGTCTTTTGTCCTCTTCCAGCAAAATTAAAATGGCTACAGCAACTAGTTTGCCTCAATCCCAGAGTCTGGGATCCCAGAGGAGTGAAATGATGCCTCAAAGTGGTTTCTGTCCCTGGCTGGGATACCTGGTTCTTCATGGCCCTAGTGGCATTTCCCCTTTTCCCATTCCCTTCTGCATCATCCTTACTTGCTCCCTTTATTCACCCTGCTTCAAGCTCCCAAGCACTCATGTACATATCTGTAATTTTATTTATTCATATTAATGTCTACTCCCCCTCTAGACTTTAAGGTCATTGTGGGAAGGGAATGTGTCTGTTATTTTGTTACATCGTACTCTCCCAAGTACTTAGTACAGTGCTGTGCCCACAGTAGGCGCTTGGTAAATTTGATTGACTGACTGTCTCAGGTCTGTGGCCTCCATGGCAGTGGTTCCTATCAAGACCTCATTTTGTTCTTCCTCTTGTCCACATATGGGCTGGGAATGCCTATGTAGGACAATGGTAAATTTGTCATATGGACAATGCCATGTGGATTGTGTCTGCTGATTGTTACTTTGTACTCTCCCAAGTGCTTAGTACAGAGCTTTGAGCACAGTAAGCGCTCAGTACATATGACATTGATTGACTGTAAGCTCCTTGTGGGTAGGGATCATATCTAACAACCTTACTGTATTGTACTTTCCCAAGGGATGATGATGGTATTTAAGTTCTTACTATGTGCCAAGCACTGAACTAAGTGCCAGTTTAGCTAAAAGAGGTGGACACAATTCTTGTCCCTCATGGGACTTACAGTTTAAGTGGGAGGGAAAACGGGTACTGATTAGTACAGTGCTCTGCTTATAGTAAGGGCTCAATTCATTCATTCAATCATATTTATTGAGCACATACTATGTGCAGAGCACTGTACTAAGCTCTTGGAATGTACAATTTGGCAACAGATAGAGACAATCCCTGCCCAATAACGGGATCATAGTCTAAACGTGGGAGACAGACAGAGAATAAAACAAAACAAGTACTCTGGCATAAATATCATCAAGATAAATAGAATCATAGATGTATACACATCATTAACAAAGTAAATAGAGTAATAAATAATATATACAAATATGCACAATGCTGTAGGGAGGGGAAGAGGGAAGAGCAGAGGGCCGGAGAAGGGGGAATGGGGAGGGAAGGAGGAGCAGAGGGAAAGGAGGCTCCGTCTGGGAAGGCCTCCTGGAGGAGGTGAGCTCTCAGTAGGAATTAGAAGAGGGGAAGAGATTAGTTTGGCGGAGGTGAGGAGGGAGGGCATTCCAGGACAGCGGTAGACTATGGGCCAGGGATCAATGGCGGGACAGGCAGAGTGCTGTTCTAAATGCTGGGGTAGATGCAGGGTAATCAGGTTGTCCCACATGAGGCTCACAGTTAATCCCCATTTTACAGATGAGGTAACTGAGGCACAGAGAAGTTAAGTGACTTGCCCACAGTCACACCGCTGACAAGTGGCAGAGCTGGGATAATTATTATTATTACCTTTGGTAGATTGCTCATAAGTTTGTTGTGATTTCCTCTGCTCCCCCTTTCCTTGTATCACTGTTTCTTTTCCCTGATGCTATGGCCTGATGTCCTTCCTACCGCTGACACCCACATTGAAGTCTGTCTCTAATAGGTCTCAAACCCAGAATCCCATTCCCATTTGGGTGGTACAAAACATCTCTTCAAAAGGCACCAATACGTGCCTCTGTGTGCACGCATGCGCGCACACACACAAACACACACATACTTTCAAAGAGCTCTCTTTCCCTCAGTGCTCTCTTTTCAAAGAGTAATCTAAAACCCCAGCCAAAGGCAAAAGGCAGTTGGATGCTGTCACTTAAAGGAATGAAGCAATTTTAGCTTTTTCATTACAATGTTTAGGCAGGATAAAATAATTACCAAGAAAGCAAATAACATGAAAGCCCAATATGCAGGAAATCCTCTGTTGAAATACTGTAGTTTGTTCATCCAATTTGCCAAAGGAAAATGGAATGAGTTTGTACATCATAAGCAACTGAGCATGGTGTAAACAGGCATAAAAGAGCAGTGTGAAGGAGGACATCGCTCATGTTTAACAGATGAGAAACGAGCCAGCCTGGAAACCTCCTTCCTTCATTTTTGGCTTTTCTACAGTCATGATGAAGGCAAACTTGTAAAATTGAATTCCCCCTTTTCCTAAATATAGTTGTCCTGTGGCTCAGCCCATCTCCCCTATGGCTCCTTTTATAACTCTTTTCTGTCTTGCATGAGCAGGAAAAGGTGGCAATGAAACCCACTCAGTTCTTTAACAGGCAGCTGGGAAAAGAAAATACAACATGTAGAGTAACGATCGGACTGTCAAGAGGGATCACTGGTTTTCTCTCACACGGAGTGGTATAATCAAGTGTAGTGTCAGTCAGTGTTAAGGGTTTCTACCTTCCATCACGTGGCTCAGTTGCCTAGGGAAGTGGAGTTAGGGCTATGGGTGGACAGAGCAGGTGGTGGCCCATAATATTGAAGGTAACAGGATAGTGAAGTCACCTCCCCCCATCCCTCCACTTCCTCTCCACCTCATAGGTAATATCTCTTGGATTCAATGGGCTATCTGAGGACATTTCTGCCTGAGTGAGGAGCGATGGCAGGGGGAGTGCTCTGCTCTGAGATAGAACGGGTGATGTGAAGAAAAGTGGGATTGAACCCTCATTTCCCTAATCAAGGTCAGATGTAGCAAGGAGCAATATCAGCACACATGAAAGAGGCAACGTCTTTCTGGGAGGAGGTCCTTTGCCCCAGACCCTGTTTCTTGCCTCTGCCAATCTTCCTTTGTGGCATTCCAGCCAATAGCTCTCCTCAAAGTAACAGATGAGGTCAGAGGAATTGCTCTTAATTTCAGCCACCATGAGGAAAGATCAGACAAAGCACACCACCCTACTTCTCTGTCCTACTGTTTGCCATAATGGTGATTTGGGTGGAGGGTGACTCTTTCCCAATTCCTCTCTCTGTTGCACACGCATACATGCATGTGTACACTCACACACACACACACACACACTCGCCTACCCGCCACACTCACCCCCCATCTGGATTCAACTAGAACCAGTTCTGAATTTCTAACGTTTCTTATCCCGGCAATCCATAAAATCATGACCCAACCTGAGTTAAATTCAATTCCAAGATGACTTAAAACTGGCTGGGGAATTCATGACTAAGAGACCCTCTCAGAGGTAAAGAGAGTTAGTAAATTTGGGTGAGAGAGATAGGGAAAATAATTTCAGCCTCAGGGACCCATTATGAAAGCTTGATAAGACGAAACCACCAACAGAGAGTGCGTAAATGGAAATGGAACACACCTTTCGCTACAGTGACCCTGCCGGGTTTCAAAGACAAGAGGCAGGAAGGAAATTCCGGAACATGTAAACCATTTATACAAGCCGGAGGAGGCGTGTCCCATTTTGTTAACATATCCTAAACCCTTGTGTGCCCCCACCCCACTTGAAACACTTCTGAAGTTTATTAGATCTTATCTTGTTCCCTGCCACTTTAGGGCAGACCCTGGGATGAGGAGTGTTGGTGGAGTGCTAGTCCTTCCTTGTAGTGGTTTAAATTTAACATTTGAATATCCTGGATTTAGTGTTGCTATTTCCAAGTGGCAAAAAGCAACACTACATCCAGGTTATTCAAATATTTCCAAGTGGCAAAGAGGATCTTCACAACTGTTGTATACTGATTGACAGTTTAAAGTCAGTGTAGACAATTTAGCCCTATTAAAATCATATCAATCAGTCATATTTATTGACTGCTTTCCGTGTGTAGAGCACTGTACTAAATGCTTGGGAGAGTACAATATAACAATATAGCAGCATTATAGACACAATCCCTGCCCATAAAGAGCTGATATATGTCCTCTGAGAGGCCTTCCTTGACTAACCTCTCATTTCCTCAGCCTGTTCATCCTGCTATACACTTGGGTTTGATCCCCTTAGCACCTGATATGCAACCCATCACCAGCCCTACATCACTCATGCATCTATCCCTATAATCTCCCATTTCCCGTATCGGTAATTCATTTTAATATCAGTCTTCCTCTGTGGACTCTAACTCCTTGTGGGCCAGGATCATGCCTACCAACTTTGTTGTTTTGTACTCTCCCGATCCCTTAGTACAGTGCTCTGCACACAGTAAGTGCTCAATAAACACTACTGATTGCTCGACTGAAGTGATAAGGATAAAATTAATGGTGGTCCAGCTGCATATGGACTTCTGTACTAGTTTGGGGTAATTACAGAAGAAAAACAATGCACTTGAGCAACTTACCATCCAGTGGGAGAGACACAACCATTTTAATCAGTACACGAACAAAAAGAATACACTTTTCTAAAAAAAAAATAAACACCCAAATGACAGAAACATACACTCATAAATGGCAGAAAGAATAAAAACAATAATAATACATAAATAGTTTGGAAGTATACAACTGCTGAGGAACACAAGGGTGATAAATGGCGTTAGAGAGCTGTAGCCTGTTTACAGGAAAATTAGAATGAAAAGCAGTTTCCCAGGATGCAAACGTACCCAGCTGAGGTCACTACTTTACACAGTTCTTCTCAGAGCTGGGACTATAACATCGCAACCAGAGACATTCAAGGAACAATGAAATTCTGAAAAAGAATCATGTTAATTTCAAGCTCTGTTAGAAATCAAGAGAAATAAATCAGTGATTACTAACCAAAGGGCAAAGACAAGGCACAGGAGCGAAGTTATTTTCAAACTACTGAGAACATTGCAAAATTTACTAGAAAATAGTCTCTAAGCACGAGTGTCTGGCTATATCTACTGTTTGCAATGCAAAGCACGGAAAAGTACTTGAATGTTCCTTTAAATCACAGAACAGTTTCAGAGCTTACACAGACAGAAAGGATTTGTATAATTTACATAATTTTGCCACAGACCCTTTCCGTTCATGAACACACCACCCAATTCAATCATTTGCAAATCCTCCAAATTAAAAGCTCTCTTTAGTTCTAAACAAGAGTCAAATGGATTATTAATTCAGAACTCAGTACTGTGTCCCAAGGGCATTCCCAAACAACCATTCTATGCTGTGAATCTAGTTTTTCAGTTCTATTCTCGAGCTTTGCTTCCCTTTGACGTCAGTGGACCTTCTGGCCGAAGGAGGACCGCACCCTTATTTCCTAGCAGAGTAAATCCTGAGGATCAAAGAGACCCTCCCGTCCACCACCCCAGACTGCAATCCCAGCTGGGAAGAACAAGGCTGGCATTTGAAGCCGGGTGGCTACGGCCTACAATGGTACATTCACACATTCTAATCATCGCAACTGCACCAAAGATGAATAATGAGGACATTGACTTGTGCGGATCTAGGAGGAAATCCATGCCTTTCACGATGATTAAAACCCTCAAAGAATCCCCTGCTCTCTCTGCTCCTCTCCCCGGAACAAAAGGTGTATTTCCCTGACCTCTCCATTGGCCCACCAAAAAGTGAAAGGAAAGATCTCAGAGACCCTACTCACTTTCTTTTGTAAGTGTATTTGTCTCTTTTCCTTGGGTTATATCTTCTCTGCTTAGAACGAGATCTCCTGTGTTTTCCTGAGGGATGCAACCAATTGTCTAAAGTAGTTGGGTGAGAGGATCTACTTTGTATAGCATTGGCATAGATCGATTTGCAAGTTCAAATTTCATTGCTTTTTATTTGATTTCCAATATGATGGCATATCACTGCCAAAAAGAATAGCACATCTTGCTTTGGGTCTTCTGTTTCTTCCTCACCTGTTTTTGATCCAGATCTACCCAAATAAAAATGTACATAAGAGGAACAAAAAACCATAAATGAGGAAAAAGATGAGAGCAAATAGCACTATTTGAATCCCTCAAAGGCTGCACTTCTTAGAATATGAGTTTAAACTAGGAATACAGCATAACCTAGTGGAAGGAACACAGGACTGGAAGTTGAGAGTTCAGGTTATAGCCACAGCTGTGAGCCCTAGTTTCTCCACTGGCAAAATGGAGGTAAGCTATCCGCTTGCCCTCCCTCTTAGACTGAGTATGTGTTCACTGTTGTCCTTAGTGTTTGAAGAAGACAGCACTGATGGTGACATTCACATGTCATCCTTATGTGGCTGAGAAGGCCGATGCGGGATCCTCAGTCCTGTCTACACTGGCCACACAAAAAGGGTGTGCCTTGTGTTGTCATATTTAATGTTTGCAATGCCTGGTCCTGTTTTCTCAATTGCTTCTTCATCTCTCTTTCCATGTCCATCCTTTCCTCTTCTCCCACTCGCTTCTGCATCGCCCTGACTTCATCCATCCTCCTGGCCTCAAAGTACAGATGAGGTAACAGAGGCACAGAGAAGTTAAGTGACTTTCCCAAGGTCACACAGCAGATAAGCAGCAGAGCGAGGATTAGAACCTAGTTCCTTTTGACTCCAGGTCCGTACTCTATCCACTAGACCATACTACTTCTTCAGTGGGCAGTTGGGTTCCTGCTGCTTAGGGTGTCAGGAAATTAACTGATTGAGGCTTGTAGGATGGGATGGTATTTGAGGAGGGCTTTGATTTTGCAGGGAGAACCGTAGTCTGTAGGATTTGGGGATGGAGGGAATTCCTAGCAGGGGAACAGTGTAAACAATGGAACAGAGGCAAGAAAGTCAAGAGCAAGAAACAGTCTAGGAGGGAGGTCTAGCAAGTATTTTGCCCCTCATTTTAAAAATGAGGAAACTGGGGAACAGATCAATTAAATGACTTGCCCTAGGTTACACAACAGGACAGTGACAGAGCTGGGACTAGAATTCCAGTCTCTTGAATGCCAGTTTCACATTCTTTCCAATAGGTCATGCTGCTTGTTAAGTCCTTCCAGGCTTAATTATAATGAAAAAATATGAACGCTCCCTGGGTAATGTGAGAATTATTGGGTCAGTTATTTGTTTTGTTTCTTAAGCCCATTGTTGAATTTGCCTCAAGGAAAGATTGCCTATGGAGTTCCCAGCTAGGACCTAACTTTAGATGGAGGTAGAATGGAAATTTAACCATTGATTGCCAGCAGGGAGAAGTGTGGCATAGTGGAAAGAGCACAGACCTGGAAGTCAAAGGACCTGGATTCTAATCCTGACTCCATGACTTGCCTGCTGTGTGATTTTGGGCAAGTCACTTCACTTCTCTATGCCTAAACTATTTCATCTGTAAAATGAGGATTAAGACTGTGAGCCCCACATGGGACATGGATCTGGTCCAACCTGATTATCTTCTAACTACCTCAGTACATTGTAAAGTTCTGGCACATCATAAAAGCTTAACAGATACCGCTATCAATCAATCAATAGTATTTACTGAGTGCTTACTATATACAGAGCACTGTACTAAGTGCTTAGGAGAGTAGAATATAACAGAGATGATAGTCCTGCTCCCAAAGAGATTATAGTTTAGTGGGGCAGACAGACATTAATATAAATAAATTATGGATATATCCATAAGCTGTGGGGTTTAGTGAGCGGTAAATAAAGGGTGAAAATATGACTGCAAACACAATACGGAAGAGAGTGGGAAAAGAGGACATGAGAACTAAGGGAAGACCTTTTGGAGATGTGCTTTTAATAGGTTTTGAAGGTGGGGAGAGTGATCGTCTGTCAGATAGGAAGAGGGAAGGCATTCCAGGCCAGAGGCAGGATGTGGGCGAGAGGTTGGCAGTGAGATAGCCGAGATCAAGGTAAAATAAGTAGGTTGGCATTACAGGAGCAAAGGGTGTGGGCTTGGGTGTGCTAGGAAAGCAGCAAGTAAAGTAGGAGGGAGCAAGGTGATTGAGGGTTTTAAAGCCAATTTAAAGGAGTTTCTTTTTGATGCAGAGGTGGATGGACCACTACTGGAGGTTCTTGAGAAGTGGGGGAACATGGATTGAATGGGTCTGAAGAACAACGATTTGGGCAGCAGAGTGAACTATGGACTGAAGTGGGGAGAGACAGGAGGCAGAGATGGTAGTAAGGAGGCTGATACAGTAATCAAGGCAGAATCAGACAAATGCTTGGGTTAATGTAGTAGCAGTTTGGATGGAGAGGAAAGGATGGATTTTGGTGGTGTTGTGAAGGTTGAATCCACACATTTGGTGATAGATTGAATATCTGGATTGAATGAGTCAGATGAGTCCAGGATCTTGCCAAGGTTATGGGCCTGTTAGACAGGGAAGATGGTGGTGCTTTCTACAGTGATGGGAAAGTCGGAGGGAGGGCTGGGTTTGGGTGGGAAGACCAGAAGTTCTGATTTGGACATGTTAAGATTGAGGTGTCAGTGGGACATCCAAGGAGAGATGTCCTGAAGGCAGGAGAAAAAGTGAGACTGCAGAGAAGAAGGAGAGAGGTCAGAACAAAAACCAGAACCAGGGAATCATCCACATAGAGGTGGTAGTTGAAACCAGGGGGGCAAATGAATTCTCCAAAGGAGTGATTGTAGATGGTGAATAAAAGGGGACCCAAAACTGAGACTTTTGGGTCTCCCATATTGCGGGGGGGATGGGAAGACAGAAGAGGATCCAACTGAAAGAGACTAAGGAGCAGCCAGAGAGAGAGGAGAACCAGGAGAGGACAGAGTCCAAAAATGATGATGATGATGATGGCATTTTTTAAAGTGCTTACTGTGTGCCAAGTACTGTTCTAAGTGCTGGGGGGGATACAAGGTAATCAGGTTGTCCCACAGTAGGGCTCACAGTCTTAATCCCCATTTTACAGATGAGGTAACTGAGGCACAGAGAAGTTAAATAACTTGCCCAAAGTCACACAGCTGACAAGTGGCGAGCCAGGATTAGAACCCGTGACCTCTGATTACCAAGACCATGCTAATTTCACTGAGCCACGCTACTTCCAAGGTTGGATAATATTTCCAGGAGAAGGGGGTGGTTGACAGTGACAAAGGCAGCTGAGAGCTTGAGGAGGATTAAGATGGATTAAAGTCCATTGGATTTGGTGAGAAGGAGGTCATTGGTGACCTTTGAGAGAGCATTTTCTGTGTAGTGAAGGAGGAGGAAGCCAGATTGGAAGGAGTCAAAAAGAAAACTGGAGGAGTGGAAGTGGACATAGTGGTTTAGACAACTCACTTATGGATAGTGGAGAGGTTTGGAATGAGGCAGATTGGGCGATAACTGAAGGGGTCCATAGGGTCATGGGAGGGTTATTTTTAGGATAGGGGAGACATGACCATGTTTGAAAGCAGTGGGAAAGAAACCAATGGAGAATGAACGGTTGATGATGATGGTCAGGGAGGGGGCATGATCTTAAATAAGGTGTGATGGGATGGGGTCACAAGCACAGGTGGAGGGGATGGATTTTGAAAGAAGGTGGAAGACCTCATCTGGAGATACTGCTGGGAAAGATGGGAGAGTTGAAGAAGGGTCAAGAGGAGGGAGGGACTGGAGAGTCACAGGGGATAGTTAGGGAGATCACATCCGATGGTTTCAATTTTCTCAATTAAGTATGTGGCCAGGTCATTGGGGGCAAGAGGTGGGGAAGGCTTGGGGGGAAGGGTTTGAGGAGGAAGCTAAGTGTCCCTCTGTCTTATCACAGTTTCCTCACCTGCCTTCTCTCCTACGCATCCCCTCACTGCAAATCTCTCCTGTTGCCCCACAGAGACCTCTGATCCTTTGACCCTCACCCAATTTTTTAGAGTTATTATGCCCAATTTAGTCTCCATACCCAAACCATCTTCGTTGGACAACCAAATTGACGCCCATAACACTACCCTCTCTCCTGACCTTAACCCACTGGTTTCCCATCCCTTCTCCAATCTCGTACAGCCCTGGATTACTGTCACAGTCCACTTGCTTCACTCCTGCAAGTGCTGCTGGTGGAAATCCAGATACCAGGCCGACTTTGTCCACGTCAAGTTCATACTTCACTGCTTTAGCTCTGCACTCTCCTCTAACTGGCAACATTATTTCTCCATCCTTATTGACTTCCACGTCCATTGCCCAACCAAAAAATGAATACCCTGGAAAGTTTATTCACCTACTCAACAGGGTAGTATTGCTTATGCTTGTGACATTTTCAAAGAGATTTTGAGCCTGTTCTCAAGTCCCTTCAATGGGACTTGTGTACCTCACCAGTGGTGAGGGAAAAGCTTGTGCTTAGTTTTTATTTCTCAGCTTTGCAATAAATAGAAATGAAAGACCCCACTTCTGTCTACATAGACATATAGAAGAGCCAATTTAGAGGAACTTGAACAACTTCACAGGTGGCATTTTTTCACTTCTGCCAAGTGGCTGATGCCTGGTTATTAATCCATGCCATCTAACTCAGCAACAACAGGAGGAAAATTTTTTAATATGTCTCCGTGGGGAGGCCCTGCCCCATGCACTGGAATCAACCAATCGAATCAGTGGTATTTATTGAGCTCTTCCTATATGCAGAGCACTGTACCAAGTGAATGGGTGAGTACAATACAACAGAATTAGGAGACACGCTCCCTGTCTCGTTTCGGCCTATAGCTCAAAGCGAGTTTGAAACTTTGACCTGAAGTCTCTTTGGCACTGCACAGTTTTCCCTCTCATCTGCCAGCTCCATAGAATACACCCAGGCTACTTGGAAAACAGTTTTCTCTCCTGAACTTCACAGTTTTTTGCTGCCTCCTGGGTGACCAGTAGGAAATAATTGTAACTTTCAAGCCATCACTCCCTCCACAGTGTAGAAAAGCTGCCTCGGCCTAATTGCTCCTTAGTCATGGAGCCTCTGAGGTGACCTGCTGCCGCAGTGTGAGTGGGGAATGGCTGTCCCCATTAAGTGAAATGGGATTTTTCAAATACAGGCCAGGTAAAATTGGGCCATAATAGTGGTAATAATAGTATTTGTTAAGTGCTTTCGCTTGCAGAGCATTATAATAAGCCCTGGGAAAGAGTACACAGGTTGGAATTAAACCTCCCCTCAGGGGGCTCACAGTCTTTGTGAGAGCAGGGTTTTATTATCAGTCACTCCATGTCCTGAGATACCAAGACCAGCCACTTGAGTATTTGGACTTAGGTAGCTAAATTCCTGGCTATTACGTCTGTATTCCTATGTCTTAAAAGTCTGGTTGCCAAGATTCTAATGTGACACCGACTGTTGGATAAATAAGTTTTAAATTATATTTAGGGAAGGAGGTTGAGTACGTATTAGGATAGCATGCCTTCATTACAATGACTTTCTGTTGATGTAACGAGCCTACAGATGCTGAGAGCAGCCACACAATTGACAGTCTGTTAAAAGTCTTCAGGTCAGCTGCATCCTCCTTTTTGTGACCCTTGGGGAAGTTGACATGCTCTTTATGGGCCTTACTCAGTGAGACTGCCTTTCTGAGACCTCCAGTTCCACTTTGTTGTTCCCTTTAACTGAAAGCTTTGTGGACCCCAGACTCTCTTAGGGCCATGGGTGCTTGGCATGTCCCCTCACTCCCTCCCTGTCATTCATTCATTCATTCATTCAATAGTATTTATTGAGCGCTTACTATGTGCAGAGCACTGTACTAAGCGCTTGGAATGAACAAGTCGGCAACAGATAGAGACAGTCCCTGCCGTTTGACGGGCTTACGGTCTAATCGGGGGAGACGGACAGACAAGAACAATGGCAATAAATAGAGTCAAGGGGAAGAACATCTCGTAAAAACAATGGCAACTAAATAGAATCAAGGCAATGTACAATTCATTAACAAAATAAATAGGGTAATGGAAATATATACAGTTGAGCAGGCGAGTACAGTGCTGAGGGAATGGGAAGGGAGAGGGGGAGGAGCGGAGGGAAAGGGGGAAAAGAGGGTTTAGCTGCGGAGAGGTGAAGGGGGGTGGTAGAGGGAGTAGAGGGAGAAGAGGAGCTCAGTCTGTCATACTCTCTGTGCCACCTCTTTGAGGTGCTGAGATCATGAGACCCCTGCTTAAGTAATAATAATAATAATAATGTTGGTATTTGTTAAGCGCTTACTGTGTGCCGAGCACTGTTCTAAGCGCTGGGGTAGACATAGGGGAATCAGGTTGTCCCGTGTGGGGCTCACAGTCTTAATCCCCATTTTACAGATGAGAGAACTGAGGCACAGAGAAGTTAAGTGACTTGCCCACAGTCACACAGCCAACAATGGCAGAGCTGGAATTCGAACTCATGAGCCCTGACTCCAAAGCCCATGCTCTTTCCACTGAGCCATGCTGCTTCTCCAGTAAGCATTGCTGATTCTCCCAGGCCCATGATTTCCATGGAGGTGGCCATGGTAATGCATTCACTCATCCTATCCTGCCTGGATTACTGCATCAGCCTGCTTGCTGACCTCCAACCTCCTGTCTCTCCCCTCTCCAATCCATACTTCACTCTGCTGTCCAGATCATTTTTCTACAAAACCATTCAGGACAAGTTTCCCCAATCCTCAAAATACTTCACTTGCCCATCCACCTCCACATCAAACACAAGCACCTCACCAATGGCTTCAAATAATTCAATTACCTTGCCCCTGCCTACCTCACCTTGCTACTCTCCTACTACAACCCAGCCTGCACACTTTGTTCCCCTCATGCTAACCTTCTCACTGTACCTTCATTGTGCATATCTCACTGCCAACCCCTTGCCAACCTCCTGCCATTGGCCTGAACTTCTCTCCTTTCTCAACTCCAATCCAATCACTCTCACCCGACTAAGACTCCCTTTCCTCTTCTCCCACTCCCTTCCGTGTCTCCCTGACTTGCTCTCTTTCTTTCTCCCCCAGCCCCAAAGCACTTATGTACATATCTGTAAATCATTTATTTTGTATTACATTTTATTCTCCTAAGTTTTAGTACAGTGCTCTGCACATAGTAAGTGCTCAATAAATACCACTGATTGATTTTTATATTATTGTTTGTCTCTCCCTCCAGATTGTAAATTTGTTATGGTCAGGGAATGTGTCCATCAACTCTGTTATATTGTACTCTCCCAAATGGTTAGTACAATGTTCTGCACACAGTAAGAGCTCAATAAATATGATTTTATTGATTGGTTGATGAGTGGAGAATATTAAAAGATTGCTTGATCTTTAGCAGCCCCAGGACTGAAATGTGCTTCGGGCCCTATAAAGGAGGGACATTCTGGCCAGAATCGTGAGTGGAAAGTTGGCTGAAAATCCCTGATGTTCTCCCAGAAAGAGACCACATATTTAAGATTATCTATAAGGGTAGCTAGTTTAAAAGGTAAACCCTAGGCTGTTTCCAGTAGACAGTGAACTGACATAAGTGGGGAAGAGAGAACGAGGGAGAAAGGAGCAGGAAGAAACAAGCTGATTCCACGTCATACCTTCCTTTTAACAGGGGTTTTCTCCTCATCACTCCCCTCCAGAGTGGGCAGTACTGGGGTCCTCTTCTGCTCAATCACACACTAGAGCAGTTGTCCATAAGAATCCCTGACTGTCTCCAAAAAAGGCAGGGGAATTAATTAGGAGGAAGAGTCACAAAAATAGAGAGGCAATTAAAGTAGCTGATAAGATGAAGTGGAAGAGGCAGAGTAAACCCCAATAACTGTGTTCTCCCTCCCACTTAGACTGTGAGATTCATATGGAACAGGGACTGTGTCCAACCTATCTTGTATATTACCCTAGGGCTTAGTACAATGCTCAGCACCCTGTAAGCACTTAACACATACCATTATTAATATTATTAGGAATTTGTCTTAGTTCAGCTCACAGCACAACTGCAAGGGAAGAAACAGGGAAAAATGGAGCCCTTTGGTGTTCCACAAAATATTGTTATAACAGTGGTTTATTGTGCCCATAATGTTCCCACAGGAGGAATTTGAACTTTCCTCAGGTGTTCTTCATTCAGTTGAAAGTTGTCTTTAAGGGCCACTCCTTCACAATCAAGACCAGTTGGGAATGCCCGTGTCAGCAGAGAAGAGGTCTAAAGCACATTACACTTGGAGTGGATGTCAAGTGGAGTGTCAAATGTGATGTGAAAATTAACAGAACATTGGACCTGCGTGAAGTCAGCACGGTCTTACAGTGCAGTATGATATCTATGCAGAAACCTCGCTCTGTATAGGCAGAATTTGTCTGTGTTGAATGAAAATCTGGATGTACATCTCAAGTCTTTAAATGTAAATTTGTACGTTTCAAAAACTGAAGGGTATTGGCTTTTAGTTTATGACTTTACAACATGAAACATGATGCGATGGATATAAACACTTGTATTTGGAGCTGAAATTTGCAACATTGTAGTGCCGTCTCCTGTGCCTCTCGTTACACAGATCTTGCTGTAGAATGAAAATGATGGCATGGTCTCTTTCCCTTCCTTACTCTCAATGTTTATTTTTCATGTGTAACAGAGAGAATATAGTTCTAGGTGAAAGGGTTACTCTGATTGTAAAATCCCAGTTTCAGCAGCTGGAATCTTGACAAGAAAATGATCCAAAAAGCTTTAAAGTCAATTAAGATGAGCCTTCTGTCATTGCCAGGACTTGGAATTCAGGAGCAGAGTGAAATAATAATAATGATGGTATCTGTTAAGTGCTTACTATGTCCCAGACACTGTTCTAAGTGCTGGGGTAGATAGTGCTGGCGCAGATCTACATCTCCGCCCCTGTCCTCTCCCCCTCCCTTCAGGCTCGCATCTCCTCCTGCCTCCGGGACGTCTCCACCTGGATGTCGGCCCGCCACCTAAAACTCAACATGAGCAAGACTGAGCTCCTCATCTTCCCTCCCAAACCCGGTCCTCTCCCAGACTTCTCTATCACCGTGGATGGCACGACCATCCTTCCCGTCCCGCAGGCCCGCAATCTCGGTGTCATCCTTGACTCGTCCCTCTCGTTCACCCCACACATCCTATCCGTTACCAAGACCTGCCGGTTTCACCTCTACAATATCGCCAAGATCCGCCCTTTCCTCTCCCCCCAAACGGCTACCTTACTATTACGGGCTCTCGTTATATCCCGGCTAGACTACTGTGTCAGCCTTCTCTCTGACCTCCCTTCCTCCTCTCTCGCCCCGCTCCGGTCTATTCTTCACTCCGCTGCCCGGCTCATCTTCCTGCAGAAACGATCTGGGCATGTCACTCCCCTTCTTAAACAACTCCAGTGGTTGCCTATCGACCTCCGCTCCAAACAAAAACTCCTCACTCTAGGCTTCAGGGCTCTCCATCACCTTGCCCCTTCCTACCTCTCCTCCCTTCTCTCTTTCTACCACCCACCCCGCACGCTCCGCTCCTCTGCCGCCCACCTCCTCACCGTCCCTCGGTCTCGCCTATCCCGCCGTCGACCCCTGGGTCACGTCCTCCCGCGGTCCTGGAACGCCCTCCCTCCTCACCTCCGCCAAACTGATTCTCTTTCCCTCTTCAAAACCCTACTTAAAAATCACCTCCTCCAAGAGGCGTTCCCAGACTGAGCTCCTTGTCCCCCTCTACTCCCTCTGCCATCCCCCCTTTACCTCTCCGCAGCTAAAGCCTCATTTTCCCCTTTTCCCTCTGCTCCTCCACCTCTCCCTTCCCATCCCCACAGCACTGTACTTGTCCGCTCAACTGTATATATTTTCGTTACCCTATTTATTTTGTTAATGAATTGTACATCGCCTTGATTCTATTTAGTTGCCATTGTTTTTACGAGATGCTCTTCCCCTTGACGCTGTTTAGTGCCATTGTTCTTGTCTGTCCGTCTCCCCCGATTAGACTGTAAGCCCGTCAGACGGCAGGGACCGTCTCTATCTGTTGCCGACTTGTTCATCCCAAGCGCTTAGTACAGTGCTCTGCACATAGTAAGCGCTCAATAAATACTATTGAATGAATGAATGAATGAATGAATACAAGGTAATCAGGTTGTCCCACGTGGGACTCACAGTCTTAATCCCCATTTTACAGACCAGGTAAATGAAGCTCAGAGAAGTCAAGTGAGTAAATGAGTTGTCCAAAGTCAAACAGATAAGTGGCGGATCCGGGATTAGAACCCATGATCTCTAACTCCCAAGCCTGGACTCTTTCCACTGAGCCATGCTGCTCCTCCCATCCTTTGCCATGTTGTAGCTATGGCTCTGGGATCTCCAAATTTGCCCCTTGTTGGCCTCAAATGTGATCTTCTTGGATGATGATGCTCCAAACAGCATTTACAAGCTGCTTTCCAATTATTTAAATAGCGATTTTTAACAGTAACCTGTAAAGTGAAATGTTGTTGTTCCTCCTGTTGTTCTTCCTCCATTTACAGATGGGAAGATGGAGACCCAGAAGACTCAGGCAACTCTGCCCAAGTCACAAGACCCAGTGGGCTTTAGCCTGCTGAGCTATATGCTCTTCTTTCAGAAGAGACTGTGAAAGGGGCCCGTACTTTTATATCAGTTCAAATGTTGACCTTTCTGTCAGATCATTACTATTGAACTACTGATTCAATGGCAATATTTTCTATGGAAATGTGCCTATACCTCCATATGTGTGTGTGGCTATACATATTATAGTATATACTCGACTGGGTTTAAAACTCCCCGAACAAGCTTTAAATGATAGCCACTTTTGCTGCCCTATACTTTTGATTTCTTAAACCCTCCTTAGTAAACCAGCCCTAAAGCCCATCTCCATTTAGAATATACAGCCCACCCCTTGTGTTGAAGTGATCATGGAAGGAGATTAGAATGCCCGAGTTGTCATTGCTGTTATTTCTGTACTTTCACAGCTACTCTGAATTCACGTGTCCCTCACTCTAAAACTCTTTAAATCTGATGGTAGTGGAGAAGTGGGTAAAGAATTTCAGCTTCTCCCAACTGCATAAGAGTACAAACTGCTATTTAAAAGCCCAGGAAAATAAATCCCTCTCCCTTTATTGATAATGGTTAATTACTCTATTTGGCTCACAGCAAGGTGCCAGCCTTTATGATGAGAAAATGCACCACATTCATAGGTTGCATTCATGTGGTAGATAGCAATTATAGACAAAGTTTGCTTCTGAAGGACACCTATAGAAAAATAGTAAAAGAGGCAGCTAAGTGGTCAAATGGATGAAAATACCCAAGGATCCAAATTCCAGGCCATTAGTCACTCCAAAATATTAGGTGGCTGGCGGGTTACATTTATCTTCACAGATTCACTGGTTGACTTTTTTTTAAAAATAATTCCAGTTTGTCTACAGATGAGGCAGAAAAAGAGAGTGAAGGGCTTCTACTAACTGTGCAGAGCATTGTACTAAGTGCTTGGGAGAGTACACTATAACAGTTTGGTTGACATGTTCCATTCCCCCTAAGGAGCTGAATTCACCTCCAGAAAGCCTTCCCTGATTAAACTCTCATGTCCTTACCCTATTCTCTCTCTCTTCTACATCACCTATACACTTAGTCCTACCTCCTAAGCACTAATTTACTCACTCACCCCCAGGTGCAGCACTTATGTATAGATTCTTATGCCTGGTCTCTTCCCCTGGCAGTAATTTATTTTGTTTGTCTCTCCCACTTAACCGTAAGACCCTTGGGGTCAGGGATCATGTCTATTTACCCCCTGGTGCTCTCCAAGCATTTAGCACAGGGCTCTGCAAACACTAAGTGGTCAGTAAAAACACTGATTGATTGAGGGACTTCAATAAGAAGCAAGAAGCCACTAATGCTCACATTTGCTACTCTCTGTGGTCAAATACTGTGCAGATCTACAAGTTGCTGTTTCCTCAATCCATTGGGTGGGAGGTTGGAAAAGGCCAAAATGACAGGCCACTTGACCTTAGAGGTTCCATGATCTCTAGCTTCCCTGGGATGCAACAACCTGGCAAATAGTAATAATGCTTTACTAGAGCTCAGAACATTTTTGACAACTCCCCCCTGAATTGGGAGATAGGAATAAATGAAATTAGCCTTCATAAGTTCTTATCTGGCCTAAATTACTGCTCAACCCAAGCAGATGGTCAAACTAATTGTTTAGCTGAGGAGGTACAGGTATTACTAAGCTCTGGTATTGATATCAGGAGTTCTTGACAGAGCTTATTCAATTAGGTGGCCTCTTACTTCAACTACTTCAGCTCTTATCAGCCCCTCATCCCCCTGTCCTTTTCTCAAAGATAACGGGATTCAGGAGCTGAGTAAGGTTACCATCTTCCCAAAACACTTCTCAGATGTAAGCATGTAACTGCTCTTTTACAGTAGGCTCAAAGCAAACAATAGAGACCTCTTGCAAGTTCTGCAGTCCAGAACCAAGATTATCAGCAGTTGGAAAGACCTGAACAGTTAGTAGAGCAGTGGAGCCTAGTGGATTCCTTGTCACTCACGGTGTACCAAGGCTTGGGTGTGACATACATGAAATGCATCCCCAGTACTGATTGTAGCTGTCAGTGGTTTCTACTGCCATGATATCAGTACCCTGCGTCTTGGTGGAGGCTTACTAAGTTTTTCCCACATGTGATCTGGTAATCTTGGTCCAGAAAGTGGTATTGGATTGTGCTTTTGAAGCCCTTTCTCTCAAAGCATGACTTGGAGCTAAATGAATCTAGGTGCAATGCGCTTCATTCCCTGGGCCCAATCATCAGCAGTCAGTCCGACTGCAGTCCAGCCAAGGAGAAACAAAGTGAATCAAGGGGTCCTGATTGGTCTTGGACCATTCATTCATTCACTCATTCAATAGTATTTATTGAGTGCTTACTATGTGCAGAGCACTGTACTAAGCAGATGGAATGTACAATTCGGCAACAGATAGAGACAATCCCTGCGCAGTGACGGTCTCACAGTCTAAACAGGGGAGACAGACAGCAAAGCAAAACAGAACAAAACAAAAACAAGACAACATCATTAAGATAAATAGAATCAAGGAGATATACACCTCATTAACAAAATAAATAGGGTAATAAACAATATAGTGCTGAGGAGAGGGAAAAGGGGAAAAGCAGAGGGTGGGGGGAGAGGGGAGGGGAGGAGAAGCATAGAGGAAGGGTGGCTCAATCTGGAAAGGCCTCCTGGAGGAGGTGAGCTCTCAGAAGGGCTTTGAAGAGGGGAAGAGAGTTAGTTTGGCGATATGAGGAGGGAGGGCATTCCAGGACAGTGGTAGGATAGGGGCCAGGGGCCAATAACTGGATAGGCGTGAACGGGGAACAGTGAGGAGGAGAGTGGCAGAGGAGCGGAGTTTACAGGGTGGGCAGTAGACAGAGAGAAGGGAGGTGAGGTAGGAAGGGGCAAGGTGATGGAGAGCTTTGAAGCCAAGACTGAGGAATTTTTGTTTCATGCAGAGGCTGATAGGCAACCACTGGAGGATTTTAAGGAGGGGAGTGACATGCCCAGAGAGTTTCTATAGGAAGATGAAGAATAGCCTGGAGTGGGGAGAGACAGGAGGAAGGGAGATCAGAGAGGAGGCTGACACAATAATCCAGTTGGGCGCTCATGGGATACCAAAGATGTCAAACATTGCCAAGGATCACTCAAGATTTAAAGTCCCTTCCAGGGTAGTTCTACAAGCTTTAATCTAAGCCCTACCTCTGTTCTCCTCTGAAAATGAACTGAATTACCTAGTTGGGCTCAGAATTTGGGGGGGACCCCTGGAACCGAGGCTGACCTAGTGTGATTGTGGGCCAATGGATCAGTGGGTACTCTCACCCCTAAGGCAGGCAGGCCCTAGAGGAGCAAGCAGTGGTTCTCCCAGTTGCCCCTTCACATGAAGCCCCATGCTGAGTTTCTCCCCTTCACCTCACCCACAGACAAATTTTCCTCCATTTTCTCTTCTCCTTCATTAAGAACAACATTTCCATTCCTTTAACACCTTTTTTTTCTCAGTTGCAATAAGAATATGCCTCAAAGGAGTTGTTGGTGCATAAATCTTTAGAGGTAACAGATGCTTCGGGTTCATTTCTGTTGACTGCGTAGTTCCTTTGAATTTTCCAGCACTGTCTATACTACTAAAGAGGCTCCTGAGACGTCTCCAAGCTGTATAAGTGGGTCTGTCTCCTTTGCCGTGTGGCAGGAGTTGGCACATATAATCCTGGGGTGGCCCTTATACTTTAAATTTCTTACAGAGGAGCAGAAAACCTGGAACTCTTACAGTATAAAAAGTGAAAAGAGAAAGAGAAATAGTAGGAACGTAAAGTCCAAATGAAAAAAGAGAAGAGAAGATTAGAAAATGTGAAGGAGAGAGTGGGAGAACCCAAGAAGGTGTCTCCCCTTTCCTTTCATAGACAGTAAGTGCAGGAGTAGTGACATCTCTCAGAAACAATGATCTTTAAGATTCCAATATGTCCTAAGGGATACTGGGGAAGCTCTAATGGAAAGAGCATGGCCGTGAGGGTCAGAAGGCCCGTGTTCTTATCCCAACTCTACTACTTACTTGTTGTGTGATCTTGAGCATGTTACTTAACTTCTCTGGGCCTCTCTGTGAATCCGAAAAATGGGAATTCAGTACCTGTTTTCCCTCCTACTTACTCTGTGAGCCCCTTGTGGAATCTTTCCCAGCACTTAGTACAGTACTTGACATTTAGTAAGCACTTAACAAATGCCACAATTATTAAGGAAAGCACCCAATATTAGATCAGTGGTTTTCTCATAATTGTAGTAGAAATAACTCTTACTGACAGCCACTTGTTGCACTGCTCTGCATTAGGCATTTGAGAAGGACAGACTAAAGAATGGCATGGCTCCTGTCCTCAAGGAGCTCACAGTCCAATGGGAGAGACAAACATAACAATATTTATAAGTAGGGACATCAAAATGAATAACTGAGTTCACATTTGTACATGAGTGCTACAGGGGTATGGTGTATGTTCGACACTGCTAGAGTTAGCCGAAATCAGTCAATCGTATTTACAGAGCACTTGAGAAAGAACAATATAATGATAGACAAATTCTGTGCCCACAAGCTTACAGTCTAGAGGTCGAGTTTACATTCTAGAGAACTGAAGAGATTATGATTTGGCACAGGGTGCTGGGAAAGCTTCTTTGGAGGAGTTGGGATTTAAGAAGGATTTTGAATGTGGGAAGAGCAGAGGTCTGTCTGATATGGGGAGCAGCTTAAACGAGAGGACAGGTGTGGGAGAGTTGACAGTGAGGTACAGATAGAAGGGTAGATGGGGAGGGATGAGGACGCAAGTTGGAAAATAGGTAAGGAGAAAAGATGAGGGAGATTGCCATGAAGCCATCTGTGAGAAGTTTTTGTTTGAACTGGAGAAACATAAGAATCCAGTGGAGAATTTTGAGGCGAGGAGAGATGTGGGCCGAGACAAGCTTGCCTTGAAACCTCCTTGGAGTACAGTGTGCTGCTTTCCACCTCAGCCAGTTCGTCCTGCTGGGCACCAAATTCATGGTTCCAATCAATCAATCATTTTGTATTTATCATTTTGTATTATTTTGTACTTATCACTGTGTGCAGATCACTGTATTAAGCGCTTTGGAGAGTGCAACACAGCAATGAAATGGACACATCCCCTGCCCACATTGAGCTTACAATCTAGAGGGAGCTTACAGTCTAGTGGGAGCACTGATTCAAACTCCTGGAACTCAGTCTTTAATGCCCCTGAACTTTGCCCTAAAAACACTGTTTCATGGCTCTAGGCTGGAATCAGTAAAGTTCTGTGGGAAAACTGAAACATTCTGGTCAGTCCTCAAGGTCCAGCCCAGCCAAATGTCCAGAAGATGGGGTCTGAGTTTGACAGTCTGATGACTGGCTCCAGGCCTACTGGGACCCAGGCTGGACTTTGTCCACTCAATGCCAGTCACCATTCTTCCCCTCTAGACTGTAAGTTCACTGAAGGCAGGGAATGTGTCTATTGACCCTACTGCATAGTGAAAGGAGCACAGGCCTGGGAGTCAAAGGACCTGATGATGATAATTATTATTATTACTGTGATATTTTTTAAGCACTTACTATGTGCCAGGCTATGTTCTAAGTGTTGAGATAGACACAAGATAATTGTTGGTATTTGTTAAGCGCTTACTATGTGCTGAGCACTGTTCTAAGCGCTGGAGTAGACATAGGGGAATCAGGTTGTCCCACGTGGGGCTCACAGTCTTAATCCCCATTTTACAGATGAGGGAACTGAGGCACAGAGAAGTTAAGTGACTTGCCCACAGTCACACAGCCGACAAATGGCAGAGCTGGGATTCGAACTCATGAGCCCTGAGTCCAAAGCCCGTGCTCTTTCCACTGAGCCATGCTGCTTCTCTATTGGCCACAGTCCTTGTCCCACATGGGGCTCACATTCTTAGTCCCCATTTCACAGATGAGGTAACTGAGGCACAGAGAAGTTAAGTGACTTGCTCTAGGTCACACAATGAACAGGTGGCAGAGCCAAGAGTAGAAACCAGGTCCTCTGACTCCCAGGCCATCCTCTTTCCACTAGGCCACTCTACTTAGGACCTGGATTCTAATGTTGGCCCTTCCAATGAGCTGCTGTGTGACCCTGATAAAGTCACTGCACTTCTCTGTGTGTCAGCTTCCTCATCTGTAAAATGGGGAAGCAATCCCTGCTTTCCTCCTACTTAGACTGTGGAGCCCCAGGTGGGACAGGGACTGTATCCAACCTGATTTACTTGTAACTACCCCAGACCATAGACAGTGCTTGAGGAGTAGTAAGCACTTAACAAATACTATTGTTATTATAATGAGCATTACCCTCCCAGGTCCTTAGTAAAGGCCTACATTCAGTAAGCACTCAACCTTGGATCAGTGGATTGATTGTCATTTAAGGTATGGAAGAAAAAGTAGATGAAGGCAACTGGGGAGACCAGTGTGCTGATGAAAAGAAAAGACTGCATGCATGAAACTGTGGTATTGCTAAGACTGCATGTATGAAGCCCTGATATTGTACGTTCCCCTTCTTCACTCTTGGATGAGATTCTGAGAAAGGCAGGTTAAAATAAAGCAAGGCTTACAAAGACAAAGGAGGGAGAGTTCCACAGGTCTACAGATCATGAAAACAATCTCCATAATTCTCTCTTTGGGCTGGCCACAAGACAGCACATGCTCCTGACTGAGGCGTGGCAGGGGAAACTTCTCAGAGAATAGTGGAAGGGAAAAACCCTTGCCTAACAGCAAATGCTGACAAAAGGTGGCAATAGGGGATTAGTGGCACTGTTGTGTGTGTGTGTGTTGTTTGGGTGTGAGTCTCCCTGCAGGTGTATCGTTGTGGGTGTATAGGACATCCTGTGTAATTATGAGGAAAGTCACGTGGCCTAGTGGAAAGAGCACTGTACTGGGAGTAAAGAGACCCAGTTTTTAATCCTGACTCCTCCACTTATCTGCTATGTAACCTTGGGCCTTAACCTCTCCAAGCCTTAGTTTTCTCATCTGAAGTTCTGTGGGAAAACTTAAGCACTTTGTTCCGTCCTCGAGGTCCAGCCCAGAATATGCCCAGGAGATTGGATCCGGGTCTGCAAAATGGGATTTCAATGCCTGTTCTCTCTCCCACTTACACAGTGAACTCCATGTGGGACAGGGACTGTGTGGAACCTGATTATCTTGTTTCTATCTCAGAGTTAAGTGTAGTGCTAGGCAGGTATTAAGCACTTAGCAAGTAGTGTTGTTATTATTATCGCTGTTACTGTTAATTCTATTATTATTATGTAGGGGTCCCACTGTGTGTTTCTTTGGTTCAGCTAAGCTTCCATCCAGGATTTCACAAGTCTTTGTCTCTCTCTGAATGTTTCTTTAAATCTGTTGGACTTTCCAAACACAGGAAGAGCCTGGGCTCTTACCTTACTCTATAGGATTATTACTACCTACTTGCAGGATCATTCAAGGTTTTGTTAACAGAAAGAGCAAAGGTTTTCCACCACAATATGAAATCTGCATTCCTTTAACAGAAAGGAGAAAGGGAGGATGCCACATTTTGTAGAAAACCAGGAAGTGTCTTGGCCTTGTGGATAGAGCAATGGCCTGGGAGTCAGAGGGCCCATGTTCTAATCCTGGCTCCAACATAGGTCCATTGTGTGACATTGGTTGTGGTATTTGTTAAGCACTTACTGTGTACCAGGCACTGTTCTCAGCCCTGGGTAGATACAAAGTAATCGAGGTGGACACAGTCCCAGACCCAGATGGCGCTCACAGTCTTAAGCATCATTTTACAGATGAGGGAATTGAGGCGCAGAGAGGTGAAGGGACTTGCCCAAGGTTACGCAGCAGATAAATTGAGGAGCCGGAATTAGAACCCAGGTCATCCTGACTCCCAAGCCTGGCCTGTATCTACTAGGCCACACTTTTTATCTGATCTTGGGCAAGTCACTTCACTTCTCTGCGCCTCAGTTACCTCACCCGTAAAAGGAGTTTAAATCTGTGAGCCCCACATGGGACATGGACTGTGTCCAACCTGATGAGCTTGTATTTACCACAGTGCTTAACACAGTACTTGGCACACAGTAAGTGCTTAGCAAATACTACTAAAAAAAGAGACAAGGTGTCCATCTTAGTGTCTGTCTCCCCCACTACACTAAGGGCAGTGACTACTAACTGCTTTATACTTTTTCAAACATGCAGTGCAGTGTTCTGCAAAATGTAGGAGCTCAGTAAGTACTATCAATTGATGAAGGACTTAGAAACTCCCAAGCAAGAGAGATCCTTGATGTTGAAGGAGAGAGTGGGTGTCAAGCAGGTTGTTTCAAAATCATGCTCTAGAAAACTTAATCAAGCCTTTTCTGTAAGTTTATGCTGGAAGTAAAGTAGGAGGTCAGAAGGAAGGGTAGTAATTTAGGACAGATAAAGGTTAAGACTGACTATCCAAAAACTACCCTTCTCTGAAATTTTGGCTCAAAATAAAAACCAGTGACTGCTTTAATTTGGGCAGAAAGCAAGGAAGAATTGTGTCATTCCCAGAAGGGATAGTGGTACTTAGTGGATTTGATATCTCTCTGAGGCTCAACGGGTCTTAGTTCTGATTCCGGTTCCTCTGTTATCTTAGCATGACCTCTGGCAAGCCACATCCTCTTTACTTGCCAACATCTCTTATATTTCAGGCAGAATACTGCCTTTCTAATCACATCAATATTTGAACTACAAGCTTGTCAAGCACTTAGTGAAAAGAATGTTGAAAAATCATGCTGGGAATTATTTTACCTTAGAATCCTTGATAACCACCTTACCCATCACAATGGTTCCAGACTTGGGTTCGCATTAATATGTGACTCAGCTCTCTGCATGTCTTCTTGAAATATACGGCCAAGAATGTATTTAATCCTTAGAGCAAATGTTTCTTAGGCTACACTCATTTTCAATCATTTTACTGTCATGGTAGAGGCATAGCTATGTGGCTGAAATTAATACTTCATTTAGAAAGCAACTGTAAAAGTAGTGATGAGGCAAATGAGATTTACCCACAGTGCAGATTTTCCATGAATCTACGTTCAAGTTGGTGGCAGATATTCATTTAAGAATATTGAGAAACAGCATGCAGAAAATCCAGGAGAAGGAAGCATCCCCTTTCGCGAGACTCCCTGAAAGAGACAGTTTTACTCTTAATGTCCATGCTGAATCCCATGCTAAGCAGTATGCCTAATGGAAAGAGCACAGGCCTGGGAGCCAGATGACCTGGGTTCTAGTCTCAGCTCTTCAACCTGTCTGCTGTGTGACCCTGGGCAAGTCATTGAACATCTCTGTGCCTCAGAGAAGCAAATGGGGATTAAATGACACTGGGACTTTTTATTTTTTAAGCCTTTAATTTGGAGCCTCCCTGGTCCCTTCACTCTCAAAACGGTATTTTTGTTGCTGTGATATGTTTCTGATGAATCAAATGAGCTCCCTGAAGGTCAGTAAGGCAGTTGATATAAATGTAGTGTCCCATGAAAAAGTTGTGTGGGGCAAGCAAACATGACATATTTCCGGTCTGTAAACTCCCCCAGGAGAGGTGTCCCTGATGGACATTCAGCTTTGCTGAAGGAGAAGAGGTGTAAAGTGCAGTTAATTGTCCAGGTGAAGGAAGAGGCCAGTTGTTAGGGAGGAAAGAAGAATGATGCAGAACTAAACATTTCTGAAAAAATTCCGCATATCATTATTGAATGTAAAATGGCCTGATCTTAGTTAAGAGCAGATGGTAGTCATTTTTCTTCTATACAAGTTTATCAAGTCTTGGTGAGTTTGTTTTTGAAAGCAGAGTGCAAATTGATGCCGCTGCCCTAGCTGTTCATTTCAATTCAGTGTTAGATCTGCCGTACCGTCATCTTCCAATTTGGACCAAATTACTCCAGCCGGGAAACTAGATTTAGCTTACTTTTTCCCCTACCAAGCATTATTTTTTAAAAAGCTCGTAAGATCTAGGAGAATTTGAATCTTAGATAAAAAGCTCTTGCCTATGTGGAAGGTTACTCAACTCTTAAATTAGCTGGGTCTTTTCAAGCCTAATTTCCCATTTTTTGGACAGAGACATAGCTCTTGTACCCCCTCAGAGAGATCCTTAAAAAATGAGATTGCCTGAAACATCCTAAAGCTGGGAAGTTCTGGGCCTTAGCCTTCTTCACCAGCCCTTCCCACTCCAGGATGCCAGAGCAGAAAGTGATCATCTGTTGATTAAGTGCATAGTACAGCGTTCTGCACACAGTAAACATTCAATAAATACCACTAATCATGGTGGGCCCCTTTCTGCACGTTGTCCAACGTTGCATGAGAAGCAGCATGGCACCATGGCTAGAGCACGGGCCTGGAAGTCAGAAGGTCTTGGGTTCCAGTCCCGGCTCTGGAACCTGTCTGCTTTGGGCAAGTCACTTCACTTCTCTATGCCTCAGTTACCTCATCTGTAAAATGAGTATTGACAATGTGAGCCCCATGTGGGACACGGACTGTGTCCAACCTGATTTGCTCATATTCATTCAATAGTATTTACTGAGCACTCACTGTGTGCAGAGCACTGTACTGAGTGATTGGAAAGTACAATTTGGCAACAGAGACAATCCCTACCCAACAGTAGGCTCACAATCTAGAAGGGGGAGACAGACAACAAAACAAGTAGACAGGCATCAATAGCAACAAACTAGAAAAATAGAATTATAGATATGTACACATCATTAATAAAATAAATAGAATAATAAATATGTACAAATATACACAAGTGTTATGGGGCAGGGAGGAGGGTAGAGCAGAAGCAGGTAGTAGGGGTGACGGGGAGGGGAGGAGGAGCAGAGGAAAAAGGGGGCTCTCTCTGGGAAGATCTCCTGGAGGAGATGAGCTTTTCTCCTTTATATCCACCACTGCGCTTAGTACAGTGCATGGCACACACTAAACACTTAACAAATACCACTATTATTATTATTATTATTATAATCAGGTGTTCAGGCAGGCAAGAGAAAAGTACCAAGAGGATGACTCAGGTTTGGGGGTCCTGAAGGCAACTGCATAAACTGAGATGGAAGTGAAACTTCAATTTTTCCTTTCCCCCTTTCTGGGTTATGACATTCTTCAAAAGCACATGTTGAAAACTGAGACTGGGGCTGTGGGTGCAGGAAGTTGGGTCTCTGTAAAAATCAGGACAAGCGAGTCTGCGGCAATTGAGATTTAGCAGAGGACCTGACAAGGAAAGGGAAAAGCAGTAAATAAATAAAATGAGCAGGGGCCACCAAGGCCCAAGACAAAAGTCACAATGACTCACCAGCTGTCTCGGGAATGCCATTTTCTCTTGTTCAGTCCTTTTGATGTATCTCAGATTCAGTGTGACAGAAGGAGAAAGAAAAGGGTGAATCACAATTCCCCCAGATAAGAAATTCAAGGTGAATGCATTTGATAAATCATGTGTTATGACAAGTCCTGTTGGAGGCATTTTTGCTGCTTATTAAAATTAAGATACTTAGCTAAGTGCTTGCGAATGGAATCTGTAATAGATTTCTTTTCATGGCTGCAAGGCTTTCTTCCCAAGTGGCTTCCTAGCAGAGGACTACATACACCAGTGTGGCTTTGCTCAGTATGAAACAGACTTTATCTGGCAGCCTGTGCCCACACTTTCATTTTGGGATTTGGTTTAGGAATTCACTTGCCTGAGCCTTAAGATTGTACCATGGCCTAGTACTCACTTGGTTCTCTTCCAATCAATCAATCAATCAATGGTATTTATTGAACACTTATTGTGTACAGAACACTGTACGAAGCACTATGAAGAGTACAATAAATAAAACAGAGTTGGTAGACATGTTCCCTGCCCACAGTGAGTTTATAGTCTAGAGTGGGAGACTGATATTAATAAATAAATTACGGGTATGTACATAAGTGCTGTGGGGCTGAGGGTGGGGTGAATGAAGAGTGAAAATACAGATGCAAGAGTGACGTTCCTCTCTCAGCTTTCATCCCTTAACTCTGGGAGACTGAGATTTATCCACTGCTTTTCTCATTCTTCATTCATTCTTAAAGAAGCAGTGTGGTCTAGTGGAACGAGAATGGGACTGGGAGTCAGAGGACCTGTTTTCTAATCCCAGGTCCACCACTTATCTGCTGTGTGAACTTGGGCAAGTCACTTGACCTCTCTGTGCCACAGTTCCCTCATCGGCAAAATATAGATTTGATGCCTGTTCTCCCTCCTACTTAGATTGTGAGCCCTGTTTTGATCTGACATTTTGTATCTCCCCCAGCACTCAGTACAGGGCATGGCACATATTAAGCACTTAACAAATACCATTATTATTAGTATTATGACTATTATTACTATTAGAATTTGGTTCTCGCCACAGCTCTGCCACTTTCTTGCTGCATGACTTTGGAAAAGTCATTTAACTTCTCTGTGCCTCAGTTTTATCTTCTGTAGAAATAGGGATAAAATACCTGTTCTCCCTCCCCTTTAGACTATGAGCCTCAGGTGGGAGAGGGATTCTGATCTGATTATATTACAATTACCCCTGCATTTAGTACAGTGCTTGGCACTGTGTAAGCAGTTAAATTATTCTCCATTTTTCTCTCAGGGCACTGATTTGCTCTCATGGAGTCAACTACCACCTTAGTGCATTACTCACAAATCTATCTCTCTGGCTCTCACCTCTTCCCTTATCTACAATCCTACATTTTCTCCTCCCTAAGATGACTGCACCTCAAACTCAATATGTCTTTTGTCCTCTATGCATTTAGATCTGATTCCTTTAGATACTTGGTAGTCGTGCCCCCACCCCAGCCTCATATCACTTACATATATATCCATTTTATTTTAATGTATATTAATGTCTCTCTCCCCCTCTAGACTGTTTGCTTTTTGGAGGCAGGAAACATGTCTACTGACTCTGTTGTACTATATTAACCCAAGCTCTTAGTATAGTGCTCTACATGCAGGAAGCACCCAGTAAATGCCAATGATTGATTAATTGATTGATGCCCAAAATAGAATTTCTCATCTTCCCTTTTAAACTTTCTCCATCTCTCATATTTGCCATCTTTCTCCATAACTCCACTGTCCTCCTATCCCAGAAAGCTGCAGCCTTAACAGTTGTATGAATGGGAGGCCTTAAAGTTAGTGAGGAGTTGAACTCACCGGGCATGAGCATTCACACTGTCATCTGCTTAATCTGGCCCGTCTTTCCTTAATAATAATGTTGGTATTTGTTAAGCGCTTACTATGTGCAGATCACTGTTCTTAGCACTGGGGTAGACACGGGGAATCAGGTTGTCCCACGTGGGGCTCACAGTCTTAATCCTCATTTTACAGATGAGGTAACTGAGGCACAGAGAAGTTAAGTGACTTGCCCACAGTCACACAGCTGTCAAGTGGCAGAGCCGGGATTCAAACTCATGACCTCTGACTCCAAAGCCCGGGCTCTTTCCACTGAGCCACGCTGCTTCTCACTTCAGATCATTTCCTGGCTCTGCCCCTTCCTCACCACCCTGGTTCAAGCATTCCTTACTGCCCCCTTCGCCCCTACCCCCCGGTGCCAATCTGCCAGACTACAACCTTCCCCTTCTTCAGAGCCTTTCTGAAACCTCACCTCCTCCAAAAAGCCTTCCTAATTAACACACTGGATTGCATCAGTGCAGCATCCTCCTCTAACACCCCCCTCAGTCCTTGTGTATTTATGTGTAGTCATTTGGATAGTCCATAATTTTTTTCTGATTTATTCTATGTATCATCCTGGTACTATAGCTCCCCTCCCTGTCTGCTCTTTGTTCTTTCTCTGGCTCCCATTATTTGCAAATATTTTTCTTTCAAATGTGTTTTTTCAGTACTTGGTGCAGAGTATTATACTAAGTGCCCGGGAGAGTACAAGAGAGTTGGTAGACCACAATCCCAGCCCTGGGGAATTTACACTGTAGTGGGAGAGACAGATACTAAAATAAATTACAGGTAAGGGGAGGTAACATAATTTAAATATTAGTATGTAAATGCTGTCAATGGAAGGTGTGAGCACTATAGTGATGCAGAAGTGCTGAAGTGGCAATAAGGGAGGAAGAGTGGATAGAAAAATGAGAGATTAATTACAGATCATTTCCTGTAGGAGGTAAGCTGTTAGAAGCAGTGTGGCTTAGCAGAAAGAACATGGGCTTGGAAGTCAGAGGATGTGGGTTCTAATCCCGGCTCTGCCACTTGACTGCTGGGTGACCTTGGCCAAGCCACTTCACTTCTCTGTGACTCAGTTACCTCACCTGGAAAATGGGATTAAGACTGTGAGCCCCACATGGGACAATCTGATTGTCTTGTATCTATCCCAGCACTTGGAACAGTGCTTGGCACATAGTAAGTCCTTAACAAATACCATCATTATTATTATTAATTAATTCAATCATATTTATTGAGCACTTACTGTGCACAGAGCACTGTACTAAGTGCTTGGAAAGTACATTTCAGCAATAGAGACAATCCCTGCCCACAGTGGGTTTACATTCTAGACGGGGGAGACAGACATCAAAACAAGTAAAGAGGCATCAATAGTATCAATATAAATAAATAGAATTATATAGATATATACACATAAAAACAAGTAAACAGGCATTAATATAAATAGAATTATAGATATGTACATATATACACAAGTGCTGTCGGATGAGAAGGGAAGGTAGAACAAAGGGAATGAGTGGGGCAATGGGGAGGGGAGGGAGAGCTGAAGAAAAGGAGGGCTTATTTTTAGTAGTAAGGCGTTCAAGACAGGGAGAGCAGTGGTGGTCTACTATATGTGAAGTGGAAGGTAATTTCAGGCAGGAGGGCGATCATAAGCATAAGATCATAATAGATAGAAAGACAAGAAAGCAGCTCAGAGAATAAATTGGTTTGAGAGGAGTGAAGCATGTGAGCTGGTATGTAGTGAGAGAGAAAGGAGGGGCATCGTTGAGTCTTTACAAACTGGCAGCTCGTTATGGACAAGGAACATGTCTGCTAATTCTGTTGTATTGTACTCTCCCAAGCACTTATTGTCGTGCTCTGCACACCCCCTCCAATCTGGCTTCCGTCTCCTCCACTCTACCGAGACTGCTCTCTCTAAGGTCACCCATGACCTCCTTCTTGCCAAATTCAATGGCTCCTACTCCATTCTAATCCTCCTTGACCTCTCAGCTGCCCTTGACACTGTCGACCATCCCCTCCTCCTCCACACCTTATCTCACCTTGGCTTCACGGACTCCACCCTCTCCTGGTTCTCCTCTTATCTTTCTGGCTGGTCAATCTCGGTCTCCTTCGCAGGCGCCTCTTCCCCCTCCCATCCTTTAACTGTTGGAGTTCCTCAAGGGTCAGTTCTTGGCCCTCTTCTGTTCTCCATTTACACTCACTCCCTTGGTGAACTCATTCTCTCTCATGGCTTTAACTACCATCTCTATGCAGATGACATGCAGATCTACATCTCTGCCCCTGTCCTCTCCCCCTCCCTTCAGGCTCGCATCTCCTCCTGCCTCCAGGATGTCTCCACCTGGATGTCTGCCCGCCACCTAAAACTCAACATGAGCAAAACTGAGCTCCTCATCTTCCTTCCCAAGCCAGGTCCTCTCCCAGACTTCCCTATCACCATGGATGGTACGACCATCCTTCCCGTCTCTCAGGCCTGCAACCTCGGTGTCATCCTTGACTCGTCTCTCTCGTTCACCCCACACATCCGATCCGTTACCAAGACCTGCCGGTCTCACCTTTACAATATCGCCAAGATCCGCCCTTTCCTCTCCATCCAAACGGTTACCTTACTGCTACAGGCTCTCATTATATCCCAGCTAGACTACTGTGTCAGCCTTCTCTCTGATCTCCCTTCCTCCTCTCTCGCCCTGCCCCAGTCTATTCTTCACTCTGCTGCCTGGCTCATCTTCCTGCAGAAACGTTCTGGGCATGTCACTCCCTTTCTTAAACACCTCCAGTGGTTGCCTATCAACCTCCGCTCCAAACAAAAACTCCTCACTCTAGACTTCAAGGCTCTCCATCACCTTGCCCCTTCCTACCTCTCCTCCCTTCTTTCTTTCTACTGCCCACCCCACACGCTCAGCTCCTCTGCCACCCACCTCCTCACCCTCCCTCGGTCTCGCCTATCCCACCATCGCCCACCTCCTCACCATCCCTCGGTCTCGCCTATCCCACCATCGACCCCTGGGCCACGTCCTCCCGTGGTCCTGGAATGCCCTCCCTCCTCACCTCCGGCAATCTAATTCTCTTCCCCTCTTCAAATCCCTACTTAGACCTCACCTCCTCCAAGAGGCCTTCCCAGACTGAGCTGCCCCCTTTTTCCCTCTGCTCCCTCTATCCCCCCCTTCACCTCTCCGCAGCTAACCCTCTTCTCCCCCCTTTCCCTCTCCTCCTCCCCCATCCCGTCCCACCCCCTCAGCACTGTACTCGTACGCTCAACTGTATATATCTTCATCACCCTATTTATTTTGTTTAATGAGATGTACATCACCCTGATTCTATTTATTTGCCATTGTTTTTATGAGATGTTCTTCCCCTTGACTCTATTTATTGCCATTGTTCTTGTCTGCCTGTCTCCCCCGATTAGACTATAAGCCCGTCAAAGGGCAGGGACTGTCTCTATATGTTGCCGATTTGTACATTCCAAGGGCTTAGTACAGTGGTCTGCACATAGTAAGCGCTCAATAAATAATATTGAATGAATGAATGAATAAGTGCTCAGTAAATACCACTGACTGATTAAAGCCATTGATCTGGAGTTTCTGTTTGATGTGAAGAGCAATGAGCAAATAGTTTACAAGCAGGAAGTGTGTGCAAAATAATGTTTTAGAAAGATGATTTGGGCAGCAGAGTGAAGTATGGATTGGAGATGGGAGAGGCTGAAGGCAAGGAGATTTGTGAGAAGATGGATGCAGAAATCGAGATGGAATATGAAAAAAGTTCTTAGATCAGTGATGTGGCAGTTTGAATGGAGAGGAAGGGATGAATTCTGAAGTTGTGAAAAAAGAGCAGACAGGATTTGGTGACTGACTGAATATGAGGTTTGAAAGAGAGGAGTCAAGAATAATGACCAGTTTGCAGGCTTGAGAAAAGCATTATCAGTGACCATGTTCGGTGTCCACTTGCCTCCTCTTCTCTCTGGCCATTACCCCCCCCGCCTCCACCCCCCCCCCCCCCACGTTGCAGCCTAGTGAATTAGTTTCAAAGATGTGTTTCAGGAGCAAAAGGAGGGAAGGGTGGGACCTTTCATTCAGCCAGAGTAAAGTAAAACCTGTGCTGAGAATCCAATGTTTTCATGAGCCCTCAAACTTACCAATGACACCTCTTTTAACAAAGTTCTCTCTTTGAGGCTAAATATACTTGATGTTTCATCTTCTCACTTATTATCTCTGCACTGAGCTCTGCCCTGCATTTCTCACTTATATAGTTATTCCCGTCCTGTGCTTGTCTGGCCATTAGTCATCTGTGCTTTTGAGCCTAATTATTACAGCTGGTGAATTCTATGCTGGCTTTCTCTGGCCTGAGCAATATTTCTTCCTGTCAGAGTGTCTGCCTGCAGAGTTGTGAAGAATCCAAGATGGCCAGTGCTTCATATGTGTTCACACAGGGGTGCAGCCTGCTTCATTTCAACACCTCTAAAGGTTCTGCAACACTCAGAATTTGGTTCCTATTTACACTGAGAAAGGCTTGTGTTTGTCACCTTCAGGTCTGAGTAGCTACCCCTCCCCTTCACCTCCCTTTCCCCTCCCCAAACACCTATATAGAATTGACAGAAAATCCACATCCATTAAAATAGGAGCACAACTGAGATGCTTGTTCATTGATGAAAGGAATACTCCTTTGATTCTTTTTAGGCAAGTAGGAAAAATTCCTCTCTACAGTGTTTAGTAACTTTCAGGCAACGATTTTAAAAAGTCAATTTTTACCTGAGAGCTTATTACAGAACTTAATAGGGTCAATGAACTCTAAAGTCATCTCAGACCCAATCCCACAAGTAGCTCACAGTTTAATTAATTGATCGATCAATCAGTGTTATTTATTGAGCACTTACTTTCTGCTGAGCACTGTGATAAGCCATTGGGAAAGAATATTACAACCAAGTTGTTAGACATGTTCCCTTAATCCCCATTTTACAGATGAGGATACTGAGATACAGAGAAGTTAATGGCTTGCCCCCTCATTATGAACCAGGAGCATGTATACTAATTCTGTTGTGTTGTACTCTCCCAAGTACTTAGTACAGTGCTCTACACATAGTAAGTACTCAGTAAATACCACTGATTAACTGATTGATTGATTTCCCTAGGACACATAGCAGGCAATGGCCAGAGAGGGATTAAAACCTAAATTTACTGATTCCCAAGCCCGTGTTCTTTCTACTTGAAAGTGCCGCCCTGTTTTCCTAGTGGGATTTGTGGTCTCAGAGAGCATGTTTACCAACTCTCTTTTACTGTACTTTTTCAAGCGCTTAGTATAGTGCTCTGGACACAGTAAACGCTCAATAAATACAATAGAATAAATGAATGAACTTCCTCAGGGGGTGCTCTTTAGGTCCTAAGGGAAGAGGACCAACCATACTTTTAGGCCAAATTTGCATCTCCCTCCACTGAATTCATCTCCCATCTATGTAAATGAGGCAAAGGCAGAGCAACATTTAGTAGGATGGAGCTTAGCTCTCACATCCACTTTGCAGAAACACGGAGGAGCTCACACAGATGAGAGGAAAGATGCTGTTGTTATTCAGAGAAGCAGCATGGAGTGGTGGCTAGAGCATGGGCCTGGGAGTCAGAAGGTCTTGGGTTCTAATAATAATAATAATAATGTTGATATTTGTTAAGCGCTTACTGTTCTAAGTGCTGGGGTAGACACAGGGGAATCAGATTGTCCCATGTGGGGCTCACAGTCTTAATCCCCATTTTACAGATGAGGTAACTGAGGCACAGAGAAGTTAAGTGACTTCTCCCAAAGTCACACAGCTGACAAGTGGCCGAGCCGGGATTTGAACCCATGAACTCTGACTCCAAAGCCCGTGCTCTTTCCACTGAGCCACGCTGCTTCTCTCTCGACTCTGCCACATGTCTGCTGTGACCTTGGGCAAGTCACTTAACTTCTCTGTGCCTCAGTCCCCTCATCTACAAAATGGGGATTTTCTTTTCTCCCTCCTACTTAGACTGTGAGCCCCATGTGGACCTTGATTAACTTTCATCTTCCCCAGTGTTTGACACATAGTAAGCACTTAAAAAACTATTATTATTACTATTATTATAGATGATATGGAGGATATTTTGTGGAGAGTAAGGTTATTCCAGATCTAGGCACCAAATGACATAATGGCCTAATAGAAAGACCATGTTGCTGAGAGCAAGGATACCTGAGTTCTGGACTGTCCCTGGTATGCTTTCTGGCCTTTGGCAAATCAGTTGACCTCTCTAGTCCTCAAGTTTCCTCACCCAAAAAGTGACAATAAGAATACCTAACTGCCTTTGGTAGTGTGTTGATGTAAAATCATAATACTTACTCTCAGTTGTTTATTTTTTCTAGTTATGAAAACTAAATTTTCCCTTAAGAGGATAAGGTTACTGTGACTGACGTGAAATTTTAGAAAGACTACAACAATATGGCTTCTTTAGAGGCAGTCAGTGCTGTTTGTAGCAAAAATACAAAAATGCATATCCTCTTTTTTTAATTAATGAAAATGACTCAAATATGATTGTTTAAATTCTGCTCAGGAGCTTTTATTAATTGTTAATGTGCACAACTTTGACCAATTTGAATCATCTCTGGATTATAAGGAAGATTTCAACTTTCATTTTAGTGGAATTTCTTGAACACATAAGTGTAGGTGTGTATGTGTGTGAATGTACATTGATTTTGCCACATCTGCTTACCGCAAGTTGATAACTCACAAAAATGTGTTCTTGTTGTGAAGTAACAGAACTGCAAAGAAGCTTTTTGCATCCTTAATTTAGTCAACACAGTGTTTAATTATCCACAGGGATTATGAGGAGTTAAAGACATGACAGGGAATTTATTTAGGCTTTGCTTCTTGCCTTTCACAGAGCTGCATGTTTTCCCATATTGGGGGGTCTATCCATTTACTTTAATGGCTACTTATTGTTTGACCATCTTTCTTGTTTGGCCACTTACTCAAGAGAGAAGCAGTCCTGAGAGATGAATCAAATCTAGGAGAACTACCTACTTAATGGATGGTTTTGTGGGCAACCACTCAGAAATGCCTAGTGCTTAGATGGGGAAAAGAGGTTATGGGTACAAGATGGCTCTCACTATCGCTTCTCCAGGGGCTAAAATAACAGCTGGAGTTCTAGCAAAAATCAGAAGCAGGTCTCCCGAAGATAGTTCAAACATCCAATCTTTCGGGAACAAAAACATGATTCAGGCTTACATCATATAGAGTCTTTTGGTCCTGACTTATTCTGTTTCTACTTCTGTCTCCCTGAAGGTTACTTTCAGGATTTGTTGAACAAGTCAGAGAAGTCTCTCCACGACACGTTTCCTACCATGTACGGGGAGCTGTATAGCCAGAATGTCAAGCTCTTCAGGGACTTGTATACCGAGCTGCGACGTTACTACCGGGGCTCCAACATCAACCTGGAAGAAGCCCTGACTGAATTCTGGACCCGGTTGCTAGAGCGACTCTTTAAGCTGCTGAACCCCCAATACCTCATCACTGATGATTACCTGGACTGCATGGGGAAGCACTCGGAGCAGCACAAGCCTTTCGGGGAAGTCCCGCGGGAACTGAAGCTGAAAGCCACCAGAGCCTTCATTGCAGTGCGTTCCTTCGTTCAGGGCCTTAGCGTCGGCGGCGATGTCGTCAAAAAGGTGTCTCAGGTATGTAGGCCACAACTCTCCTTCCACCCCTGCAAGCTCTCTCTGGGCAGGGAACGCTTCTTCCAACTCGGTTATATTGTACTCTCCCAAGTGCTTAGTACAGTGTTCTGCACACAGTATGAACTCAATAAATACCATTGATTGAATCCCCAAACTTGCAGCAAGGCCTCTGAACTCCCACTAAAAAGTAAATCTAGTGAAATCCCTCTAGACTCTAAGCTCACTGTGGGAAGAGACCTTGTCTACCAACTCTGTTAATCATCAGAACGTCTAGTCACCAAGCAGTCTAACAGCTGGTCCCCTAAAAGTGAGCCATTCCGTCCCGAGTTAGCAGTATTTGCTGAGTGCCCTCTATGGGTTTAACACTGTATTAGATGCTGTGGGGAGGAACTCTGCCATTAAAGGGCCTACCATCTAATGGGAGAGGCACACAGACCAAACCCTCTCACATATCTCAAAGTGTAGTCTCTTACCACAGGCCCACGGGGATGAGCTAAGAACTTGCAATGGAAGCTGATCTATTGGAGTTACCGGTGGGCAGGCACCCACACGAAACTCAGGGTCTGCTTTGCATTACCAAATGCTCAGATCTGAAGCAAAGTTCAGGAAACCAAGAAAAGCAAAACCCAAATCCTAACTATAACTAGTCAGTCGATGGTCTTTCTGGAGTCCTTATGGTTGCAAGAAGTCCAGGAATGGCAACTTTAAAGGTAGCAAAAATGCAATGAATTTTAAGTATGTGAAGAAAAGGATAAGGACATTCACAAAATCCATAGATCCATAGATCCATGCAGATGATTATGAAGCTAAAATATAAAGAGACTAAGAAGTGTTTGCAAATAAGCATGCCATTTTTATATAGTGTTTTAATTTTCTCCAAGTGCTTTGACATTTCTTATCTCAGTTTGTCCTCACATCCTACTTGTGAGGTAGGAAGAGGCAAGAGCTACTATCTACATTTCTTAGATGACGAATCTGAAGCAAGTCATTCTGCCCCAAAATTACCCTCTCTGTGAGGCAAGAGAGACTGAGAGACTAATGGCAGGAGAGGGGCTTAATCCCAAATCTCCTTACTCTCAAACCCACATCCATTCCAAGGAAACTTGCTGCCAAAGTGTCACATCCTTAGTCCTTTAAATGGCTAGAAACCCCAGACTACTCTGAGGTAGGATAAGTTAAGTGCAGGCCCTACAAATCAGACTTTCATTCCCACTGACAAAGGGGGCTAGTCAAGGGAATAGAGCGTCCAAAGCTAGCTATTTCTTCAGTTGCTCTTGGGGATTCCCGGCACATCTCTTAGTTGAGGTTTGCCAATCCTCCAAATCATATCATGGTGTTTTCCTTTTTGAAGTTAATGTGGTTAAGAAATGGATATGGGCTTGTCAAAGGAAATATTGGAAAAATATGTAGAGAGGGCAGGAGCACTGAGGGAAACACATTTCCCTGGTGGTTGAAGTAACTCCTGAGGGGAAAATACAAATGAAATGCACTTTATGACTTGATGGGAAGGGGAAACCAAACCGTCTTGCGCACAAGCCAGGGTATTTTGGGGCAAGCAGCATGGTAGAGTGGATAGAGCACAGGCCTGGGAGTCAGAAGGGTTCTAATCCCAGCTTGTCAACTTGCTTGCTGTGTGACCTTGGTCAAGTCACTTTACTTCTCTGGGCCTCATTTACCTCATCTGTAAAATGGAGATTTCGACTGCGAACCCCACGTGGGACAGGGGCTGTGTCCAACCCAATTTGCTTTCTAAAAGTGAGGGGAAAGGACAGGCCTATACATATATGGAATTCAGGGATATTCAAGTAGGAAACAGCCAGCATCTGTCCCTTGGTTTGCAACTGAATGCATAAGATAGTAGAAGAAAATTAACTTGATAATATGACTGGTACATTTCATGCAGAGATGGAAATCAATAGAAATAAGAATCTGGGTGTGACTAAACTGCGAATGTGAAATTGTAATACTAATTAATTTCCTTTAGAAGAAAATGCTTAGTAGAAGCCGACATTATTTGAGGCAGAAATTCCAGACTTAGATCTTAAACAGAAACATTAATGCATTAACAGTGATAAATGCCTCCATTTATCAGTGCAGGCCTATAAAACTGTTCAGCTACACAAAAGCCTTCGTACATCTCATTAGTGTCACACTCTGATGACACTTGTGACAGACAAAAGAAGAAAATTACATAATTTAGAAGAGACCAAAGTCAAATGTTTTTCATAAATCCTTGGAATCGCTGAGAGTTTCAACTTTTTGCATGCCACTGTACCTTTTGCCTAAGTTGTATGAAATCTCAGAGAGTTGTAACAATGAAAAATGGCTGCTTCTCCCTTTGCTAAGTTTGCCATTGTCATTTCATCTTGTTTCAGTCACTTTTTTGTTTTCCACCTTAGAAAGAGAGGTATATTGTCTCAAATATGTGGGGTTTTTTTGCAGTAACCTTTTATGAGAAAGAGGCCAGTGGAGTTATAGGTAGGTCCAAGAATTCAGTCTTAATCCCATCAACTCTGCCAGTCTCTAAGCCTCTAAAGGAGATTTGAGTCATAATACAGTAGGCCCAATATTTCAAGTGAAGAGTTAACCTTGGGCTGAACCCATCGCCCAGATACATAGGGATTTTCCCAGTAAATGTATTTTGCCATCAGTGATTTCCTATTATAATTACATTGGGTCACCTAGAGTTAAATAGTGTCTTTTCCATTAGAAGGAATAATTTCCTCTAATACAGTAACAAACATGGGCCTTGAATAGGCCAATCCACACACCCTTCCATGCCCTAGAATACCAGAGTGCCTAGTTATTTAACCCTCTGTTCTCTTTTATCATCGAGAAGCAGCATAGCTCAGTGGAAAGAGAACAGGCTTGGGAGTCAGAGGACATGGGTTCTAATCCTGGCTCCGCCACTTGTCAGCTGTATGCCTTTGGGCAAGTCACCTAAATTCTTTGTGCCTCAGTTAGCTAAAACGTAAAATGGGGATCAAGACTGTGAGCCCTGTGAGGGACAACCTGATTACCTTGGATCTGCCCCAGAGTTTAGAACAGTGCTTGGCACATAGTAAGTGCTTAACAAATACTGTTATTATTATAATTTCTTCTGAAATGGTTCTCCAATGAAGCAGAATACCTTGATGGAGAGCAATGGGCACAAATTAAAATGGGTTCTGATCTCCCTGCTGGCATGGGGAGGGAGGTAGCATGCTCAAACAAATCATTCATTCATTAATGTCTTTTGAAGATTTTTGTTAGACTCTGCTGTCCATAGAGCTGAAGGTACATGTCCAGTAATAACTGGGGGAAACTCTGCTGTAACCCCAACAAAAAGTGCCTAAACTGACCTAACTGTCCATCACAGACAATTTTTCTTGGGTTACCAACAGCTATTAAAAGCAGTGTGGCCTAGTGGATGGAACGCACGCCTGGGAGTCAGAAGGACCTGGATTCTAATTCCAGCTCTGCCACTTTGCTGTGTAACCTTGGGCAAGTCACTTCACTTCTCTGCGCCTCAGTTACCTCCTCTGAAAAGTGGGGATTAAGACTGTGAGCCCCACGTGGGACAGGGACTGTGCCCAACCCAAATAGCTTGTATCTACCCCAGTGCTTAGTACAATCCTTGACACATAGTAAGCACTTTACAAATACCACAGTTGGTAGTAGTAGTAGTAATACTAGTAGCATTACCTATATTAAACTGCTGCACACTTTGGTTTCAGAGTTTCTGAACTGGAAACTACTAATCCCTCCTTCACCACTCCTTCAGAAAAATGCTCTGAGAATAAAATAAATAATAACAAATAAATAATAAAATAAAATGATAATAGAGAAGCAGCATAGCCTAGTGAATGGAGCATGGGCCTGGGAGTCAGAAGGACCTGCATTCTAATCCCAGCTCTGCCACTTGTCTCCTGTGTGACCTTGGGCAAGTCACTCAACTTCTCTGTGACTCAGTTACCTCATCTGTAAAATGGGGATTAATACTGTGAGCCTCACGTGGAAATAAATGCCACTGATTGTTTGATTAATTGACATGAATTTAGCTTATATCTTCCCCAGTTTTTAGTACCTGGAACATAGGAAGTGCTTAACAAACAACATAAAAAATGAATGAAAGAGTGAGGTGTAATAAGGATGGTGTTTGGTGCTCCCTAGGATGAGGGTGTCATGCAGAAGCAGGATGATGTGAGCAATCTAGCTAAGCCTCCTGGGTAGTCTTGTCTAAAACCACTCACCCATTTTTAAACAGGCTATTCCTGTTCCCAGCTGGATTCCCAGTGATGACATCCCATGAGACCTCTTGCAAATTCACTTTTGGCCCCTTCAAGCTCCTTCAGTTTTTCTCATGCAGTCAAAACCCTTAGCCCAGTTCTATTCCTTTAGACACAGTGTGTTAATGGTCCATCTACTCCCTGAAGCAAAAGAATTCCAATCTGTTTCACTCTCAGAGGAAATTTTAAGAACTCAGCAGGGGCAAGGACAACCTATATCATCACTTAAACACATCATAGTTACTTACTGCAGAGGCTTTTTGTGGTTTTACAGTTATGATGCCAGGGAGTTTGTTCCTGATCTCTAATTTTACCCCTCCTACTGCATTCCTTATTTCCCAGGATCCTCTAAGACACATAGCAAATGGATCACATTTAAAAAAAATAAAGTCTGATTGGGTGAAACATTCTGAAGCCTCTTCCAAGAGTTATAATTGAATGGTCCCAAATTTGTCATCTAGTCAACAAAACATAACTTAACAAAAGGTACCCAGCTCCTTTCTTTTAGAATGCAGTTGCTCTGTGATGTGATATGCTAAGTAATTTGTTATGGAGAATGAACTAAGCAAATAGAAGGAACAGGTGTCAGTGTGATTATCATCAGATGGCTATACATTCTCCTATTGCCAAATCTTTCTAAGCGGCTTGGCAACTGTCTCTGTCCTTCCCAAATGGAGAATGCTAGTAGGCTGTCAGATCTGTAACCAAAATAATACATTGCAGAACTGATAGCTGAATGAAAGCCAAGAACATAAATTAAGACCTTGAAAAAAGGGATCATAGGGGTTAAAGGGCCCTTCCCCCTGTCTCCAGGTACCTTGGACACCAACCCCAACCCAGGAAGATATATGTTTATTTTAAATGATACCAGGAAAAAAGATTCCATATCCTAACTTGGTAACATAGTCCAATGTCTAATCTCCATCTCATCTCAGGAAATTCTTCCTAGTGTCTAACTTAAATCTTGCATACTGAAATTTAAACCTGTCTCCTCCTGTTCTGAATGGAAGCTAAGAATAGCTCCTTATTACCATCTGTCAAACATCCTTCCGTATACTTGAATAATTTTTCCTAGGTCTCCTTCTCTCTCTACAGCTCTCTGTTGTCTGGCCTCAATAACTCCCAATATCTTAGCTATCTCATGGTTATTTTTCACAAAATCTGTGCCTCCTTTTTCCCTTCCTCCTCAATCAGTCAATCATTCAATCAATGGTATTTATTGAGCACTTACCATGTGCAAGCCACTATATTAAGTGCTTCGGAGAGTGCAATACAAGATCACTATTAAAATAAGAGTATAAGGCAGGGGTCCCTTTCTGAAAAAAACAAAACAACAACAACACAAAATGCTCCACAGCCCCAGAAGCTTCTGTGGGTGCTTAGGGAAGCAGGCCATGACCAAAGAGGGCCACCACCTTCTTCTCAATCCAGGTGGATTCTGAATGACATAGATTCACTGGCCACACTTTGAAGGGTATTGATCGAAGACATTTCTGGAGCCTGAGGTATACACAGTGCCGGCTTCACAAACCTTCTGGAAAAACTCACTACCTCAATTTCAGAAGAAGAGGTTGTTGTATAGCCCCGCAAGACAGCCTAGTGGATAGAACAGGGGCCTGGGAGTCAGAAGGACCTGGGTCCTAATCATGGCTTTGGCACTTTTCTTCTGTGTAAACTTGGGCAAGTCACTTCACCTCTCTGTGCCTCAGTCATCTCATCTGTAAAATAGGGATTAAGACTTTGAGCCCTAAGTGGGACAGGGACTATGTCCAACTCATTTATCGTTTACCTCAGTACTTAGTATAGTGCCTGGCACATAGTAAGTGCTTAACAAACACTCATATTATTATTATTATTATTATTATTATTACTGGTGCTCTGGATGTGACAGCTCCAGACTATAACAACTCATGACCCAGGCAAATTTCCCTTTCAAAGGATAGCAGACTCTGATCCCTCGAGCTGCCTGTCTAGCCTGCCTAGACAGCAGACACATAAGACTTTAAACTTCTCAAAATCTCTCTAAAACAAAACTGCCAATTATCACAACCATGAAGGCTCTAAGTGAGGAATAGTATTTAACATTTACAAAGAGAACAATAAGGGCACTCAGGACTTTCTGAGTTAACATAGAACATACTGTCTCAGCTTTCAAACCAGTTACAACCTAATGGGGAAGACTAATGAACTCTCACATTTGCAAGGAAGGCATTCAACAAGGGAGTTGAGCTGCAAATGGTTGCCCTGTTGACCATCACATCAGTCACTATTTTGACTTTCAGTGTCAGTCTTTCAGCGTGGTCCAGAGTCGAAAAGCAAGAAACCCATTTCCAGGGATAACTCTCACTGTTTTCCCTCCACCTCCTTCACTGTTTCTCACCATATCCAAGATCATCTGGAAAGGCTATTGCCCCCACCCAACATACTGATGACCCTCCTACCTTCTCAAAGGAGGTAATTTGAAGGCGGGAGGTTTTGGTAATGAAAAGACTTTCCCAGTGTCACCTGTTGACAGTGGTGTGAATAGCTCAGAGTAAGTGGCATCCCAGTTTGAGATTTTAAAATAACTAAGGTTCATTAGTTCCCATAACTCTGATCCTCAACACCACAAAATCTACTCCTGTGTTTCTCCAGCTCCCAGATATGAACTCTTATAAAGCTAGTGACTCCAGGTACCTCATCTCTGATTGGTCTTGTTCAAGGTATTTGGAACCTCCTTTTCTGTAAAATGGGGTTTAAATACACACTCTCCCTCAGAGAAGCAGCATGGCATAGTAGAGAAGTAGCATGGCGAAGGGGATTGAACCTGGGCCTAGGCGTCAGGAGGTCATAGGTTTTAATCTCAGCTCTGCCACTTCTCTGCTGTGTGACCTTGGGTAAGTCACTTAACTTCTCTGTGCCTCAGTAACCTCATCTATAAAATGGGGATTGAGATTGTAAGTCACTCTTGGTAAAGGGACTGGGTCCAATCCAATTTGTTTGTATTTGCCTGTCACACAGTTAAGTGTTTAACAAATATCACACTATTAAATGTTGGTATTTGTTAAGCGCTTACTATGTGCTGAGCACTGTTCTAAGCGCTGGGGAAGACAGAGGGGAATCAGGTTGTCCCACGTGGGGCTCACTATTATTACTATTATATTATTCCTACTTTGTGTGTGAGCCCCATATAGGAGTGTGTCCAATCTTAATATATTCTATTTACCCTACTGCTAAACAAGCCAAACCTAGAGATCTTTCTCTGTTAACAAGTCACCAAGTTTTCTGGCATCATTGCTCCAAATTTCATATAATTTTTGCAACCCCAGAATAGGGAGGGGCTTTTTCAAGGGTGATAAAAGAATTAAGTTTAATGGCAAGGGGAACAAGAGGAGAAATAAAAAAGGAGGGTGAGAAGGAAGAAGAGAAAGGTAAGAGGATACCAGAGACTGCATTTCTCATTTCTATTGTACTCTCTCAGTGCTGCATCCAGTAGGCCATCAAGTTAATTAGCTTCCCCCTCCCATCTGCTCTGGATTGAGGGGAAAGGAATGAGGTAGAAAACAGTATAGAAAATATTTTAGAAAGTTTGTAGTTAATGGTACACATTGTTCCCATATACAAGCCATTGCAGAAGAATAGAGCCTACTTTCATCTGAGTTTCTATTCTTTCTTTCTATCATTATGAGCTTGGCAACTGTCCAAAAATAACTTTGACTGTGGTTCAGAAAGCCTCATTTAAACAGGTAAAGGTCGTATTTTGTAGAGTCAGCTGCTATTGCCTGCTGAAAGGTTCTTTCTTGGTCTTAGTACCTGCCATTTTGAATAAAGGAATAGTGTTTCCGTTCATTATGAGAGAAAAGGGTATTGAATTTGAAAGTCAAGTGAGCAGAAATGATGATACATTAAAAGGTGAAGGAAGATCATAGTCGAAGATATGAAGAAAAGGGGAAAAAACTAGGAGAAAAGTGGGGAGTGAGAGGGAATAAGCCCTCTGAGGAAAATCTATGTGAATTTTTGTTGAATTTTGTATTTACTACAGCTCTGAATGTATCTACAAATGTAAGATAGGTGTGATGGGCATCTCATCTTTGTGGACCATCCACAACCTCCTTTCTGTGGTATTTGTTAAGTGTTTACTTGGTGCCAGACAATGTACTAAGCACCGGGATAGATGCAAGCTAATCAGGCTGGACACAGTCCCTGTCCCATATGGGGCTCACAGTCTTATTCTCCATTTTCCAGGTGAGGTAACAGAGGCAGAGAAAAGTTAAGTGATATGCCCAAAATCATACTGCAGACAGTGGCAGAACTGGGATTAGAACCCAGGCTCTCTTGACTCCCAGGTCTGTGCTATTTCCTCTAGGCCATGCTGCTTCCCAATAAAACATCTTGGGCAAGGTCTTATATTGGATTTTAACTCAAGGGGAATTGGGTTGAAACATTAGGTAGAAATTTATATCTTTAGTCAGCAGAGATTGGAGCATATTAGCAGAGAAGGCTGTGAAGAATTGAAGAATATTTCAAGGAACTTTTAATGCATCAACTCCTCCTCGCATTGCCTGTAGAGACTTGAATCTTGAGCAGGAAGCTGTCAGTAGGTGTCCCTGGGAGGCGTTCTAGGATCTTCATTGGCAACCTCCTAAGTGGCCTTACCTACCTGTAAGGGATAGTTGAACTATCCCAAAATGGACTTCATTCTTTCTCTCAAAAAGCATTTGTACTGTGCTTTTGAAATTTGTAGTTGAAAACCACAGGATAGATACATGAAATGATTCAGGCATGAATTGCTTGTAACAGAGCATTTCTGTATTGAGGAGAAATATCCTAGATCTTATTTCTCACAAAACTTTGATCCAACTTTGTGTGGGAAGCACCCTCATGCTGTCTTGAAATGAAACTTTGAAACATCAGACTCTGATGTTTCCTTTTCCTCATCCTTGTTGGCATTCACTTCAGAGTGCCAAGCTTCCAAATAGAGATACTTATAACAAATAATCTGTCTTGGCTGCAGTAATGCGGCAGTTGTCTCTAAACATACAAGTGGCTGCATATGGTTTCCTCACTGACTGCCACATTGAGGTGGGGCTCTGGTGTTCAATTTCTGGTAGAGAGCCTCTTGGATTTCCTGACATCTTCACTCTGGAGAAGGAATGTGGAACTAGGAAACCACAGGTATATTTTCACAACCCCCAGCTCCCTGAAGTTACTACACAACCTAATTTGGTATTTTTTATGGAATTTGTTAAACTCTTTATTATATGTCTGGCACTGTACTAAACACTGGGGTAGAGTCAAGCTAGTCAGATTGGATACGGTCCATATCCCACCCTGGGCTCTCAGTCTAAATATAAGGAAGAACAGGTAAGCAGCGTGGCTTAGTGAAGAGAACATGGGCTTGGGAGTCAGAAGTGGTATCTAATCCCAGTTCCACCACTTGTCTGCTGTGTGACCTTGGGCAAGCCATTCCATTCTCTGTGCCTCATTTACCTCATCTGTAAAATGGGATGAAGACTGTGAGCCCCACGAGGGACAACCTGATTACCTTGTATCTATCTACCTCAGCGCTTAGTACAGAGCTTGGCACATAGTAAGCACTTAATAAATACCATAATAATAATAACGATTTTTATTATTATTATGGCATTTATTAAGTGCTTACTATGATTTTTATTATTATTATTGGGATCCTTCTACCTGAATTTCTTCCAAGTGGGGATTCCCAAGGAAGAATTTGATCCAATAGACGAATTTGTATTGATCCGACCCAATAGTGTAATTTGGAAATTCTTTGGAGAAGGCAAATTTATGCTTGTTTTAAAGCTGTGAACTGAGCACCAGAGGTTTAGGACAAGCTATTGATCTGTACGTATGTGTATATGTATGTATCAGGAGAGAGAGAGAGAGAGAGAGAGCATTATATATCTATGGCTTTGAATGCTGTTCATGTGTCTAGATGCAGTTTTAGGCATATATTTTTCAATACACTTATGTATATGTGTATAGATAAACAGAGTTGCCAGATGACCTTATTATTCAAAGCTAATGCAATTCACAGTGAGATGTATTCAAGTGTGTGGATCTGGGGAAATGTGGATGAGGAAATTCTGCAGTCAAGAAAAGTAAGATGATATTTGCCTGGCTTTCTGTACCTCACACATTACACTGGATTCCATGAAAGTGTCATTTATAATTAAGATCCCAAATTAAACCTGACTTTCAAGATAGAATCGAGTGAAAACAGTATTTTAGACTCTTAATAGCTCTCATTTGTTTTTGAAGTACTTCACCCTGTTGGCTGAGGGACATTTATTCTTTGCGCACAAAGGAGTTGAAGTAGGACCATGTAGGAAAACAATAATCTGGGACAACGGTGGATTTCACCCCTCCTCAATCCTTCTCCTTCACTCAATGCAATGCTATAGAAGCCAGTGGAGGTTGCTTTGGAATGCCTTATGACTTTAAATAACTTTGTTTTAGCAGCTCTTCACACAATAAGCACATTATGAGAGTAAAATGTGAAAACAGAAGGAACTGCTGTTATATCCCAAGGCTACCCATTATACAAAGCTTCTAGCCATATTAGAGCCCATTTATAATGTATCTTATCAAACTTTATTTTTTTTAAGCAGAAGATTTGTTTTTCAAGAACAACCAAGGTTAAAGTCTCACACCGAAACAGCTAGGCAAGCAGGCGGGTAGCATGGAGGAGAGTGATGTTTCATTTTAATGGGACTGCTGTAGCAGAGCCTGGCAGGTAAATCCCAATTTGTTTCATGCTTCTCTGTGAAGGTTGGAGCTTCTTCATATACATCTAAGTTGTGACTTTTTCGAGATTCAACTGGAAAACATTTTCCATTACCTGAGGTGAAAAAAATGGGGAAAAGCCTAATTTTTCATTCCCCATTTTTCAGTGAAGAAGTTTCATTTTTGTTTTTCATTTCACATTCATAATGGCAGTGACTAATGCTTTCACTCATGAGAGAATCTAAAGTGAGCATGGCTTTAGGAAGATCCTTTTTTTTTTCAGGCTGCAAGGTTTAGAATGCTTATGTTATATATCCCCTCTGGGCCTCCACTTCCACATCTGCAGTATGGTTATAGTAGCACCTAACAGCACCCAATAGAGGTGCTTGGGACATGTTTGTCCCAAATGTTGGTGACCTGCCAGGATGTTACTGAATCCTTCTTGTGTTTTAGTGGGGTAGGTTTTCTGCCCAGGATTCTTCAACCCCTGCTCTTCTCTCCTTATAGCATGACCTTCAACTCTTGTCAACAAAATAGATGTTTCCAACTAACAGTTGGTGGGAACAAAACAGAGAAATAAGCCTTGTGCTGTAGTGATGGTAAATTCTACTTGGTTCTGCCCAGTACAACCTAAAGGAAAGAGCACAGAACTGGAAACCAGGATACTGGAGTTCTAGTCCTGGCTCTGCCACTTGCTTGCTATGTGACCTTGGATTTAACTGTGTCCCAGTTTCCTCATTTTTTTTTGGATTTGGGGAACATGTTAATGCACCTGCATCAGTCAGTGATATTAATTGATGCTTACTGTATGCAGAGCACTGTACTAAGCACTCAGGAGAGTACAGTAAAATAGAGTTGATAGACATGTTCCCTGCCCACAAGGTACTTAAAATCTAGAGGGGGAGACACACATTAAAATAAATAATAGATATGCACATAAGTGCTGTGGGGTTGAAAGTGAGGTGAATATCAGGCGCTTAAATGATACAGATACAAATGCATAGGAGGCACAGAAAGGAGAGGGAATAGAGGAAAAGAGGGCTTAGTTGGGAAAGGCCTTCTGGAGGACATGTGATTTTAATAAGGTTTTGAAGGTGGGGAAAGTGATAGTCTGGCATATATGGAGGGGGAGGGATTTCCAGGCCAGTGGGAGGACATGGACAAGGAGTTAGAGGTGATAGTTGAGTTTGGGGTACAGTGAGTAGGGCTGATTGCTTTAAAGCCAAATGTAAAGAGTTTCTGTTTAATATGGTGGTGTACAGGCAGCCACTGGGTATTCTTAAGGAGTGGGGAAATCTGAAATTAACCTTTTTTTTTTTTTTTTAAGAAAATGATCCAGGCAGCAGAGGGAAGTGTGTCCTGGGGTAAGGGAGCTCAGTAAGGAGGCTCTTGCAGAAGTAAAGAGGACCTAGGTAACAATTAGGATGGAGAGGAAAAGGCAGATTTTAGCAATGTTCTGAAGGTAGAACTGAAAGGATCTGGTGACAGATTGAATATGTGGATTAAATGTGAGAGATGAGTCAAGCATAATGCCAAACTTCTTGTTTTTCATGTTGGAAGCTTTATTTCATTTACCCTCTCATTTGCTTCACACCATCTTTATATGGAATGAATTAGGAGCATGAACCAGAATTTTTCAGTACCAGTAGAATCCCCAAATGCTTATTATCTCCCTAGGCTAAAATTAGCACTGGGTTTCTGTTCAAATATCCAGGTTTACAGCATTGGAGCCAAGATCACTGTAGTTCCCCTTGCTGCTATTAGTGGGTGAAAGGGACTCTTTGGCGATTGATTCTAGGAAAAGGGATCAGAGGGAGGAGGGAGTCACACTGAGTGTCTGCAATTTGACTTCTTTAGTTGAAGGACCAAGTGGTTATTAGAAATTGCCTATCCATTAGTTAAGATGTCATTACCTAAACTGAAATATTCAGGCTGCTTCAAAATTATAGATCTGTTTCTTGCATTTTGCCACACAAACTGCCCTCGCTAGCCAAATATCTCTCTAGCCACAATAGAACTGAATAGAGAATTATGACACAATGCAAATTAGCAGATATGAAAGTTTCCCTAAAACCTACAACCTTAAGTCTTGTTTCCTGTATTTCAAATCTATTCATACTTCTCTCTGGTTGGACACATGTCATTATATCCTGCTTCTAAGGTGGACTTTGTAATGAAAGTTTTCCTGAAAATGAGCAGGGAAAAAAACAGGAAGGAAAGGAAAGGTGGCAAGGAAGAGGAAAAATAACTACTCTTCCCTAGGGTATTTTTTAATTTATAGTCTCTGTTCAGTGTTTTGATTTCATGCAGTCCATTTGGGGATAACTATTAACTGGGATAATTCTTATTCATTCTTATGTATGTATCTGAACTTGCATCTGTGCAACTCTCAGGGGAATAAAATTAGCAAAATAACTTGGGAAGATACTTGCCATGAGATTGGGAACAATTTCCACTGCAGGAATGCGATAGTGCTGAAGGTTAGAAACTGTGCAATTCAGCGAGGCTTTATCTTCCATTTCCTCCTGTTCCATTCCTTCTTCTCCCCCCAACTCTTTTGTTTTTAGTTTCCTTCTCTTTTGCATTTACTTTCAGCAGTAGCCTCCATTTAATGGTTTAAATCGGAATCACACTGCTATTCTGTGTCTCATTTATATCCTGAAGGCAGCCGACATAGTGCTCTGCTGTTCTTTCTCCGTTTTTCCAGTGGGGGCCTCTTTAAGATTCAGGGGCAGGAACACATTTGTTGAGTGTTGTCTGTCTCAGTAAGTGAATTTAGCTAAATGGGGGACAAGATGAAAAGGAGAATGGGAAGAAAGAGAGACTATTGAGAGGAAGGAGAAAGGTGAAGAGAGAGTAAGGACAAAAGGAGAAAGAGTGTGAGAAAGGACAAGAGTGAAGAAAGAGAGAGGATGTGACAGAAGAAGGAAGAGAGAGGATAAGAGGAAAGAGGGCAGAAAGATATGTTGAGAATATTCATTCATTCATTCGATCATAATTAAGTGCCTTCTATGTGCAGAGCACTGAGCTAAGTGCTTGGAAAAACACAACAGTAGTGACATCCCTGCCCACAATGAGCTCACAGTCTACAGGAGGGGAGAAAAACATCAAAACAAATAGACATCAATACAAATAAATAAAATTACAAGTGTATGCATAATTGCTGTGGGCTGGGAGAAGGGGGAAGAGCTAAGAGAGCAATTCTGGGTGATGCAGAACACAGTGGGATATGAGAAAAAGTGGGGCTTAGTCTGGGAAGGCCTCTTGGAGGAGATGTGCCTTCAGTAAGGCTTTGAAGGGAGGGAGACTAATTTCCTGGAAGATTGAAAATAGGGAGGGTGTTCCAGGCCAGAGGTAATACACTGGCCAGGGCTCTGCAGTGAGACGAGGCACAGTGAGAAGTTTAGCACCAGAGGTGTGAAATAGGTGGGCTGGGTTGTAGGTGGAGAGAAGCGAGGTGAGGTAGGAGAGGGCAAGTGCTTTAAAGTCAATGGTGAGGAATTTTTGTTTGATATGGAGGTGGATAGGCAACCACTGGAGACTTTTCAGGAGGGGGGTGATGTGTACTGAATGGTTCCGTAGAAAGAGGATCCAGAAAGCAGAGTGAAGTATGGACTGGAGTGGGGAGTGGCAGGAGGTTGGGAGGTCACCGAGGAGCCTGATGCAGCAATCTAGGTGGAATAGGATGAGTGAATGAATTAATGTGGTAGCAGTTTGGATGGAAAGAGCAGGTTTTAGCGATGTTGTGAAGGTGGAACTGACAGGATTTGGTCTCTATATGTGCTACTCTTGCTCCAGCCAATAATTTGCCTCCCCCCGTAGACTGTAAGGTCTTTTGGGGCAGGGATCCCATTTACCATCTCTATCATTTTGTACTTTCCCAAACACTTAGTACAGTGCTTGGCACACAATAAGCACTCAGTAAGTACCATTGATTGATTTGGCAGGGAGGGAGAAAAGATGAGGTAGGGACAGGAGGGAAACTCGGAGAAAAGTAAAATAATTGTGGTATTTGTTAAGTGCTTACTGTGTGCCAGGCACTGTACTAAGCACTGAGGTGGATACAAGCAAATCGGGATGGACAGTCCCTATCCCGCATGGGGCTCACAGTCTTAATCCCTGTTTTACAGATGAGGTAACTGAGACAATGAGAAGTGAAGTGACTTGCCCAAAGCCACACAGCAGACGTGTAGTGGTGCTGGGATTGCTTCACTCTACCCCACTAGACCAACACTGCTTCATCTCTGACATAGGTCACTCTCCTGCCTTCTTACAGCACTCCTCTCCAAGAGGCCTTCCTCACTCAGTCCTCATTTCCTCTTCTTCCTCTCCCTTCTGCATCATCTTGCACCTGGATTTGCATCCTTTATTCACCCCCCTCAGCCCCTCAGTACTTATGTGCATATCAGTATATATATTCATATCTATCTCCCTCTACAACTGTAAGCTTGGGGCAGGGAACGTGACTAGCAATTCTGTTATATTGCACTCTCCCAAGAGGTTAGTAGAGTGCCCTGCACATAGTAAGTACTTAATAAAACACTGATTGACTGATCAATCAGATCAAAACCCAGCCCTGTGCCTCGTAAGGATTTCCAATTGATATGGTTGTTTATGGGTGCTTATTGTGGGGACAGAGTCCTGTACTAGGGACTTTGGGAGGCTAGTGCTTGTATAAGCATGAGGTTAGATCTTCAAGAGAAAAATCTACTATATTAATGAAGGGTTGGGAATCAGTTTTTAGCATTTCTGACCAATCAGCATTCAGAGCCAGGCACATCAGCCAGGAGAAGCTTGTGGGAGAGAAGACAGGGGAGTATATGTAGCCCCCTTGCCTTTTCTCCCATGAAATCCTCAGCCAACGTGCATTCACACTAAGGCCCCTGACAGAGGCCCCAGCTGAAGGTTTTGCTTACCGGGAAAGAGCCCGGGCCCTTGGGAGTCAGAGTCTTGGATTCTAAACCCAGGTCTGTCACTTGTCAGCTGTGTGACTTTGGGTAAATCGCTTAATTTCTCTGTACCTCTCTGTTCCTTATCTGTAAAATGGGGATTAGGAATTGTAAAAGAGCCCATGTGGGACAACATGATTACTTATATCTACCCCAGCGCTTAGAACAGTGTTTGGTACATAGTAAGCATTTCACAAATACCATCATTATTATTATTCTGCTGTCCCTGTTGCAGTTCCCCACATTGCGGTGTCCCTATTCCCTTATAACCACTGCCCTGATATTTCATTTTACACCACGTCTCCAGGCTGTAGAGTCATGGTGGAAAGTTCACTGAGCTGGGAGTTCAGTAGAGGCTGGGATCTGGTCCCATCTTTGCACTACTGGATGACTCTGATCAAGTCACTCAATCTCTTTGGTTCCTCTTCTGAAAATGGGCAGAAGAATAGCTCTCCCAACGTCATGGGGATGTCGAGAGGATAATAAGAGATAATTAATGTTAGAAGACCTGGGAAAAATAAAAGTGCTACAAAAATGCATCTCTAGACTGTGAAGTCCTTGTGGGCAGGGAACATGTTTACCAACTCCATTGCATTGTACACTCCTAAGCCCTTAATACATTGCTTTGCAGAGTAAGTGTTCAATAAATAATAGTGACATTGAAATGTAAGGTAATAATGTGAATCCTCAAACAGCAAGACATAGTGGATAGAGCACAGGTGTGGGAGTCAGAAGGTCATGGGTTCTAATCTCAGCTCTGCTACATATCTGCTGTTTGACCTTAGGCAAGTCACTTCACTTCTCTGTGCCTCAATTACTTGATCTGTATAATGGAGATTGAGACTCTGAGCCCAATGTGGGACAGGGACTGTGTCCAACCCAATTTGCTTCTATCCATGCCAGCACTTAGCACAGTGCTTGGAACATGGTAAGCACTTAACAGATAACTGCAATTATTGTTATTATTATTATTCATTGCTCCAAATCCCTATTCATATCTATGTGCATTGGTGTGGAAAGTATTAGACTTCAGTGAAGTGCTTTCATTAGAAGATTGAAATCAGGACAACTTTACTGCATAAACCCGAACCAGAACCCCTGACTCAAACCACGAGATAATGCAGTGGAGGCTCCAGGGACCATGGTTGAACCAGACTCCCAAAGAAGATAATGATCAAAATGGAGATTTAATTAATAACACAATTGGGAAAAGATCACAACTGAAAATACTAAAGTCAAAATTTGCAAGATAATATTTAAAGCCACTGAGGTTTAAGACTGTTAGAACCAAGCTGAAGATTCAATTAACCAGGCAGCACCGTGTGCTAACCTGAGAGCTTTGCTTGGTGGAAAAGCTGATAGATGAAGTTTAATATAAAATAATTCCAAAATTAAAGTAATGGCTAAATTAACCCAATCTAGCTACCTCTTCTCCTTCCTCACCACCCTGCCAGATATAGTTAGATTAGATGAAAATAAATTTATTTTGTGAAAATTTCATCTGACTGATTCACAGGACTATAAGCAGGAAAAGACCTTACATCCAGTCAGAATCCCCCAGTTGTCTGAGAAAGAGTGTGGGATTAATGGATATAGAATGGGCCTAGGCATCAGAAAGTCATGGGTTCTAATCTCAGCTCCCCCACTTGTCTTCTCTGCAACGTTGGGCAAGTCATTTCACTTCTCTTTGCCTCAGTTATCTCATTTGTAAAATGGGGATTAAAACTGTAAGCCCCAAATGGACTGTGTCCAACCTGATTACCTTGTATCTACCCCAGGGCTTAGAAACAATTTTTGGCCATAGTGCTAACAAATACACATTTATTATTCTTATTAACTTCCTTTGCTCTGCCTCAGGGGAGCCAGCTCCACCCCAAGGAGAGTGAAGCTTCTCACTGTTGGCGGAGACATTTCTCCCAGGATGTGAAATAATTACAAGGCCAGAAATTCCAAAAAGATGCTCCTAGGAGAGTTACTTGCCCTTATGCCAGGTTTGTGACTTTGCTGTCTAAAAGAAGGAGCATCTTTCACATATCTTGGATTCTTCTTTTGTTACTCCATCTTCGTAAAACAGGTTATGAAACAACGCCTGAGGGTTACTGCCTTCAAACCTCAGGAAAGTATGGGGAACATACATCCATATCAGCTTTCTGAAGTGGATCCTGGTGTGGCCAATAGTCACAGAGTGAAGCCAAAGTTGGTAGCAGCCTGTCCTGATCCAGAGGTATCCTTAGTCCTGAGTTCAAGTCCATTCAGGATGCCTTGTCCTGGAGCTGAACTGATATTTCAGGGCAGGACTGGAGGAGGATGCATAGGAACAAGCAATGTGACCTAGTGGAGAAAGCACAGGCCTGGAAGTCAGAAGGACCTGAGTTTTAATCCTGACTCTACCACTACATCTGTTGTATGACCTTGGGCAAGTCACTTAACTTCTTTATGCCTCAGTCACCTCATCTGTAAAATGGGATTAGACTGTGAGCTCCACGTGGGGCATGGACTGTGTCTAACCTGATTAGCTCTTTCTACTCCCAGTGCTTAGGTCAAGTGCCTGGCACACAGTAAGTGCTTAGTACATACCATAAAAAAAGGGAAGGATTTAGCAGAGTGTCCAATGCTCCAGGGAGAGCCAAGGACATTCTTCTAGCTAAGCCCACTCCTGGGAGCTCTGACTCCTAGACTCTACTCAGCTCAGGGATTTGGGTTATGCTGACTCCTAACCTTAGTTCTAGCCCGTTGTTGGGTAGGGATTATCTTCTAATTTGTTGCACATTGTACTTTTCCAAGTGCTTAGTACAGTGCTCTGCACACAGTAAGCGCTCATAAATTCGATTGTTTGAATGAATGGCAGCATCTATGAGTCCTGAGGACAAGGCTCAGTGCTTTCCAGAAAAGAGTGCATGTAGGAGATGGGAAAGGTTCAGAAAACTAGTGGATAGAGCAAGGGTCTGGAAGGCAGAAGGACCTGAGTTCTAATCCTCACTTTGCCACTTGTCTGCTTTGCTGACCTTGGCGTGGCTTAGGGAAAAAGCACGGGCTTTGGGAGTCCGAGGTTGTGGATCTAATCTGGCTCTGCTGATTGTCAGCTGTGTGACTTTGGGCAAGTCACTTAACTTCTTCTGTTCTCAGTTACCTCATCTGTAAAAAAGGGATTAAAACTGTTGAGCCCCACATGGACAACTTGATTATCTTGTTTCTACCCCTCTCTTAGAAAGTGCTTGGCACATAGTAAGTGCTTAACAAATACCATCAATTATATTATATTATTATTATTACTTCACTTCTCTGTGCCTCTTTACCTCATCTGTAAACATGGGGATTAAGACTATGGGCTTCATATGGGATCTGAACTGTTTGTGACCCAGTGGATAGAGCAGAGGCCTGGAAGGAAGAAGACCTGGGTTCTAATCCCCATTCTGCCACTTGTCTGCCGTATGACCTTGGGGCAAGTCACTTCATTTCTCTCTGGGCCTCATTTACCTCATCTGTAAACATGGGGATTAAGTCTTTTAGCCTCATATGGGACTCACTTTTGCCCAACCTGATTATCTTATTATTTTAGGACTTATTGCTGGTATATAGTGTGCAGTTAACAAATACCATTACAAACAACAACACAGCAGTGGCTATCAAGTGAGATATTTCTGGAATCCTAAGTGTGGCTGAAGCACATCACTCAATTTGTGGCTTCATTCATCACTGGAGTTTTCTGAAGCATTCAAACAATAAACAGAAACATCTACTTTCTGCTGTCACTTCCACTCTGAGGTTCAGTTGTTTTCTCCCTGAACAGCAGGAAAATTGGCTCAATTTTTAGTCTTACTGATATGAGGAGTTTTTACACCAGAAAGGCACTAGGAAAGCAATCTGTCACTGCTTACTGGATGTAGGTGGAAGTCCGTGCTGACAAATCAGCGGTACATGGAATGTGTAGCACACTGAGCATCATTATTACTTTATAAGGGACAACAATAGGTCAGAGGCCTCCGTAAGCCCACCTCTTCAACCTCATAGGAGGTTCTGTAGAGATATGTGGAGAGCGAGTTATTAATTCAGTTCTCTCCCACACTGAGTTCTAGATTAGGTCTGTGGAAAGTTTTATCTGCATTTACCATTGAACTATTTCTGTTCAAATGAACTGAATAAACAATAATAGGAAACCCTTATATTGAAGATTCAGAGTCACTTCAGCTTTCATAATTTCCTTTCCTAGTTTTTAAAACAGCATTTTGGTATTCAACTTATTAAAAGCATTGGAAAAGCTTAAAATTCATCATTTCTCCATCTCAATTTGATCTCTTTCATTTGCTAATATTACATTCTCTTCTCCACAATTCCTGGTCTTTGACTGCAACAGGAATTTAATCTATAGTTTTAGCTGAATAATGACTTTCAATTTAACACAAGCCTATTCACACTGAAATTTGCTTGCTCTTGCACAAATGTCATTGATAATGCTCTGGACAAAATTTCTGCCAGGAAAGAATTACAGAGAATTTGGTTCTCAGAGTCATGGGCTTGACTCCCAGTTTTAATAATAATAATAATAATGTTGGTATTTATTAAGTGCTTATTATGCACAAAAGCACTGTTCTAAGCACTGGGGAGGATACAAGGTGATCAGGTTGTCCCATGTGGGGCTCACAGTCTTAATCCCCATTTTACAGATGAGGTAACTGAGGCCCAGAGAAGTTAAGTGACTTGCCCAAAGTCACACAGCGGAGAAGCGGTGGATCCAGGATTTGAACACCTGATCTTTGACTCGCCAGCCCGTGCTCTTTCCACTGAGCCACGCTATTTCTCTATTTGTAAGCGCTTACCATGTGCCAGGCACTGTACTAAGCAATGGGGTGGATATAAGCAAATTGGGTTAGACATAGTCTCTGTCCCACGTGGGGCTCACAGTCTCGCTCCCCATTTTAAAGATGAGGTAACTGAGGCCCAGAGATTTTAAGTGACTTGCCCAAGATCACACAGCAGACAAGTGGTAGATCTGGGATTTGAACCCACGACCTCTGACTCCCAAGCCTGGGCTCTTTCCACTGAGCCATGCTGCTTCTCATATAATAACACTGGCATTTAAGTGCTTACTATGTGCAAAACACTCTTCTAAGCATTGGGGAGGATACAAAGTGATCAGGTTGTTCCCCATGGGGCTCACAGTCTTAATCCCCATTTTACAGATGATATAATTGAGGCACAGAGAAGTGAAGTGACTTGCCCAAAGTAACACAGCTGACAAGTGGTGGAGCTGGGATTTGAACCCATGACCTATGACTCCCAAGCCCGGGCTCTTTCCACTGAGCCATGCTGCTTCTCTGTTTCTAAGCACCCGTAGTAGCCACGTCTTTGATCCAATGGCCATTTCTTCGTGTCCTTGACAGTGTAAGAGAAATGCTATGGAGGAAGGTTGAGGTTGTCACTGTAGCCATGTTGGGGTCTTTTGCAGACTAATTGGTGGGCTCGCCTGCATCTCTGGAGAGTCATTAGATTGTAAGTTCCTTGTGGGTAGAAATGTGTCTACCAACTCTATCGTATCGTATTCTCCCGAGCGCATAGCACAATGCACTACACTCAGTAAACAATAAATGCCAAAGATCGATCATTCAGGGGGCTTTGTTGAGATAAGCTCACTGTGGGCAGGGGATGTGTCTGTTAAATTGTTGCGTTGTATGCTCCCAGGCTCTTAGTACAGTGTTCTGTACACAGTGAGTGCTCAGTAACTATAATTGATTGATTGATGACAGTTCCTAGCCTGTCTAGGGATTGAGTCTGCAATGAAACCAAATCCTCAAAATACTCTGTAGGTCTTTCCCAGTGCCAAGGAGCTACCTTTTCACCTTGAAGTGTAGATGCTAAGAATAAAGAATTTTAATGCCTGGACCCAAATCACTTCTGAACAATCTCTTAAGGTGGCAAATACCTAAAGAGAAGCAGCGTGGCTTAGTGGAAAGACCACGGGCTTGGGAGTCAGAGGTCATGGGTTCTAATCCCAGCTCCGCTGTTTGTCAGCTATGTGACCTTGGGCAAATCACTTAACTTCCCTGTGCCTCAGTTACCTCTTCCCTAAAATGGGGATGTAGACTGTGAGTCCTAAGTGGGACAACCTGTTGACCTTGTATCTATCCCAGCATTTAGAACAGTGCTTGGCATATAGCAAGCGCTTAACAAATACCAACATTATAGTTATTATTATTACTATTGGTGCAGATGCTAGACCTGCAGTAGAAGCTGTCATTAGATGGGCTCCATCAGAACTGGACAAGGGCCAGCCCTGCTGAGATTCTCCAAGATAGTCAGTTGTCCAAGTGGGGCTGGGGGCTAAGGGGGTTGCAGTTGATGGAAGCATGAGCTGTAGCATCCCTTAAAGAGGAAGTTCCTAATTAAGAAGCCACAGTATATGTACATATGGAATTTATTTATATTAACCTCTGTCTCCCCCTCTAGAATGTGCTTTTTTTTTGGTCAGGGAATGTGTCCCTTTATTCTTATATTGTACTCTTCCAAGCAGTTAGTACTTACAGTTAGTACAAGAGTAAGCACTCAATGACTGCCCTGTCCTCTTCCTGACTTCCTTATCACTGTGGATGGTACGACCACCCTTCCTGTCTCTCAAGCCCGCAACCTCGGTGTCATCTTTGAGTCAGCTCTCTCATTCACCCCACACATCCAATCCATCACCAAGGCCTGCCGGTCTCACCTTTATAATATCGCCAAGATCCGCCCTTTCCTCTCCACCCAAACGGCTATTTTACTGTTACGGGCTCTCATAATATCCGGCTGGATTAATTGTGTCAGCTTTCCTCTCTGATCTCCCTTCCTCCTGTCTCTCGCCTGCTCCAGTCTATACTTCATTCCGCTGCCCGGCTCATCTTCCTGCAGAAACGCTCTGGGCATGTGTCACTCCCTTCTTAAAAACCTCCAGTGGTTTGCCTATCAACCTCCGCATGAAACAAAACTTCTCACTCTAGGCTTTTAAGGCTCTCCATCACCTTGCCCCCTCCTACCTCTCCTCCCTTCTCTCTTTATACTGCCCACCCCGCACGCTCCACTCCTCTGCGCCCACCTCCTCACCATCCCCCGTTCTCTGCGCCTATCCGCCGTCGACCCCTGGGCCACATCCTCCCCGCTGTCCTGGAATGCCCTCCTCCTCACTCCGCCAAACTAATTCTCTTCCCTCTTCAAAGCCCTACTTAGAGCTCACCTCCTTCAAGAGGCCTTCCCATATTGAGCATCCCCTTTTCCCTCTGCTGCCTCTCTACCCCTGCTTCACTTCCCCTCAGCTAAGCCCCTTTTCCCCCTACTTTCCCTCTGCTCCTCCCCCCTTCCCCTCCTCTCAGCGCTGTGCTCGTCTGCTCATTTGTATCTATTTTTATTACCCTATTTATTTTGTTAATGAGATGTACTTCACCTTGATTCTATTTATTGCTATTGCTGTAATGAGATGTACATCCCCTTGATTCTATTTATTGCTATTGTTTTTGTCTGTCTGTCTCCCCTGATTAGACTGTAAGCCCGTCAATGGGCAGGGACTGTCTCTATCTGTTGCTGATTTGTACATTCCAAGAGCTTAGTACAGTGCTCTGCACATAGTAAGCGCTCAATAAATACTGTTGAATGAATGAAATGAATGAATGATTGACTGACACAGTAAGAGGATTCCTTTTCTCCAGGGTTTTTTTTTTAATGGTATTTGTTACGCACTTACTCTGTGTCAAGTAATAAAAATAATAATAATGTTGGCATTTGTTAAGCGCTTACTATGTGCAGAGCACTATTCTAAATGCTGGGTTAGATAAAGGGTAATCGGGTTGTCCCATGTGAGGCTCACAGTCTTAATCCCCATTTTACAGATGAGGTAACTGAGGCACCGAGAAGTTAAGTGACTTGCCCAAAGTCACACAGCTGACAGGTGGTGCATCCGGGATTAAAACCTATGACTTCTGACTCCTAAACCCATGCTCTTTCAACTGAGCCACGCTACTTCTCTACTGTACTGAGCACTGGGATAGATACAAGCTAATTGGGTTGAACACAATCCATGTCCCAGATGGGGACTCACAGTTTTAATCCCCATTTTACACATGATGGGACTGAGGCACAGAGAAGTGAAGTGACTTATCCAAGGTCCAACAGCAAAAAAGTGGAGGAGGCAGAATTAAAACCCAAGTCCTCTGATTCCCAGACCCATGCTCTTTTAACTAGATCACACTGCTTTTTTCCTGCAAAGTCCAGTAGGATTTCCTCATATTCTTTCCCCATATTCCCACACTTGTTTCCTTTAGAAATTATGGCACAGGACAGGAGTTCCCCTGAAAGTGAATAAGTTTTCAGGGAGGTGGCAAAAAGCCTCTATTGGGTAGGGTTTCTTTGGCCTCAGACCTTTCTTTCTCCTCCACCTGTCAGTGTGGAGGCAACTTCCTGGTTAGATTGTAAGCACTTGGAGGCCTGGGATCATGGGTACTTACTCTTGTCTACTCTATAATCCAGTGCTCTGAACAGTCGGTACTTGATAAATTCCACTGATCGATGTGGATCACGGACTTTTTTTTCTTTTTGGTATTATTAAACACTTACTATGAGCCAGGCACTGTTATAACCCTTGAGGTAGGTACAAATTAATTAGGTTGAACACAGTCCATGTCCCTCATGAGGTTTACAGTCTTCATCCCCATTTTACAGATGAGGTAACTGAGGCACAGAGAAGTGAATAGACTTGTCCAAGGTCACACAGCAGATAAGTGGTGAAGCTGTGATTAGAACCCAGGTCCTTTCTCTTCTTGGTTCAGGGGTTCCCACGAACACCAAAGATCTCAACAACCAATCCTTCGTAGAAAGGACATCTGCATAAGATTCTCCGTAAGAATCCCTGGGTCTATATCCCATGGGCATAATAATAATAATTGTGGAGTTTAAGTGCTTACCAAGCACTGTACTAACTAAGCACAGGTTGGACACAGCCCCTGTTCTACATGGAACTCACAGTCTAAAGGGGAAGGAAATCAGGTATTTTATCCCCATTTCTACCGATGAGGAAGCTGAGACACAGAGAAGTTAAATGACTTGTCCAAAGCCACACAGCAAGAAAGAGGCAGAGTAATCCTCCGATTCCCAGTTTATTGGATTTTCCATGAGGCCACACTGCTTCATGAGAAAGGAACTAATTTTGCCTTGTCAAGTCACAACAAAAGAAGTGATTCATTAAATGGATCTTAGTGTTCTGGAAAAATGATAGCCCCTCCAAAATATGAGACATTTGCCTTTTCTCTTTGTAAAATTAATGTTTTATTTCTTTTATATCCTAAAGAAATATCACATTTTGTCAGAATAGCATTAGGTGGGTAAATACATGCATGCGTATTTGTCAGTATTCTGCAAGAAACAAAATTACCTTTGAATCCACAGCCAGGTCTCGTTGGCTAGGATGACTGAGGTAAATTAATAGATCATGGCGGTGCCTCTATTTTAGGGAGGAGGTATTATATATAACATGTCATTCCATATGCTTTGGCACCTCTCCAAGAAGCTTTGAATTGCATCTGAATGGTATTACCCAAAGCACACAAACAAACTCAGCAGCCATCTTTGTCAGTTTTCCCCCAAACGATTCTTATGAACTGAGAGAAACTTAAAAAAAGAGAGAGACCTTTTTTCCCCTCACTGAAAAATGTTTGTTCTAAGGATTCGTTTGCCAGTAATCAATTCAGCTGCTCCCTGGGGGAGGGGTGGGAACCTCAGAAGAAACAAATGCCATTTAGAACACCAAGCCTTGTGATGCATATTGGGTTTGCTGTTGCATTTTCTGTACATGCACATTCCTTCCATGGAGGAAAAGGAGCCAGCAGGATGCTCCGAAAGGAATGCTGATGATCCATCAGATGCTGAGAATTGACAGATTGGGTTGCTATCCATGAACCTATTATGAACACTGTAAAACTTCAAATTCTATTCCTATATATTAGAGCACGGGTCTGTGAATCTGAAGGGCCTGGGTGCTTAATCCCATCTCTGCCACTTGTCTGATGTGTTATTTGGGGCAAGTCACTTCACTTCTCTGGGCCTCAGTTACCTCAGCTGTAAAATAGGGATTAAGACCGTGAACATCATGTGGGACAGGGACTGCATCCAAGTCGATTTGTTTGTATCCACCCCAGTGTTTAGTATGATGCCTGGCACTTAGCAAGCACTTAAAAAAATCCAATTATCATTATTATTATTATTATTACATAAGGAATGGCAGGGAGTCTATTAAAGCCGGTGGGTTCAGTTGCTTTTTATAACTGCTTCCCAGGCTGTTGTTTCCTTGAGGTCTCCCTGGATACGTGCATGTCCTTAATTTCAGTTAATGTCTGTCTCCCCTTCTTGACCATAAGCTCGTTGTGGGCAGGGAACATGTCTACTAACTCTGTTGTATTGTAGTCTCCCAGGTGCTTAGTTAAGGACCCTGCACGTAGTAAGCTCTCAATAAATACCACTGATGGATTGAAACATGCTAGGGTTTTATCAGTGAAGAGGGTTATCAAAGAAGAGGATCAGTGGTAATGAAAATGGAATAGCAACCCAGAGAAGATGTTTCATCTATTTCAGTCCCAAATGCAAAACGAGCAGTGCTTTGTGCATACCGTGCACTCAGTAAATACCACTGAGTAAGGACAGACTTGTGTAAAATCAATCAGCGATATTCACTGAGTATTCACTGTGTTCAGAAGCTTAATCTAGATGGACTAGATGGACAGAAGCATGGAGTTACAGGAAAAGAGCTTCTGACCTGTTGCATTTCTTCACAGTTGTTCAAATTGGGAAGTAACATGGCCTAGTGGAAAGAGCATGGACCTGAGAGTCAGAGGACCTGGGTTCTAATTCCAGCTTCACCATGTCCCTATTGTGTGACCATGGTCAAGTTACTTACCTTTTCTGTGCCTCAGTTCCCTCATCTGTAAAAATAGGGATTTAGTACCTGTTCTCCCACCTACTTAAACTCTGAGCCCCATGTAGGACTTGATTATCCTGTATCTGCGCTAACGCTTAGTACAGTGTTTGGGAAATAGTGACTGCTTAATACCACAATTATTATTTAAATTGAATTTTGCTTATCTTCAGGAAGACTTTTCCTCTCCTTGACTCATGTCTTTTATTAATAAGACTCTCATGGCTATGGATTTCGGGACTGTATTTAATTTTTTCCTGCCTGTGATTAAGGCTAAATGGGGTATATATCTTCTGAATATGTTAAAACAGACCTTATGTTAATCGCTGCTCTCTATTTAACAGACCAATTGGAGATTCTCTGTACAGAATGGGCCGAATCCTACATTAATCCTTACTGTAAGGGTTAATGTGCATTTCTCAGTACTAAGATCAAGGCTACAAGATGATAGTGCCTCATCACCCTAAGTGAACATTAAACACAGAGCAGTCTCTGATTACTTGATTGATACTTCCGTAGTTATCTTTGCTATTTACTGAGCACCTACGGAATGTACAGAGCATTGGGAAAATGCAACAGTAACAAGACACATGGTTTCAGGCTTCAGATGCTTACGAATCAATGATTGATTTGGCTTGGAGGGTTGGGAATTAATTGGGGAAGGCTTGCTGGAGGAGCTGGGTGTTTAGGAGGATTCTGAAAATGGGGATAGCTGTTATCCACTACATATATTTAAACTGTAAGGTCACTGTGGGGAGGGAAAAATTGTCTACCAACTCTGTTGTATTGTAGCATTTAGAACAGTGGTCTGCACACAGTAAGTATTCAATCAATACCACTGACCATGTCCTATCATGATGAAATTTTATTTTTCTTATTCAGAAGAGATGAGGTATTTTTTAAATTTTACTTCCATCAGCACAAATTCCAACAGTCCAACACTCTCCACTTCCCAAGAGTAACCTCTGTAATGTACTGTTTTGATTTATCTTAAAACCCAAGGTTCATATCAAATATCTGAGAACCAGCTTCTCCACACCTGCTTAGAGAGAACATGTGCGAACAGATTTTAATGAGAAATGCCAGTGTACACATTTCATCCCAGCAGCAGCTCCTGTGTCAAGAGGGTCAGGGAGGGGAAAGGGAGAGGCAGGAGTAAGATCAACATAAAATGTTAGAGATCGTTCCATAAAAGTTTTATTGTTACAGTCTCCTGGCTGGACTGTCGACTTACATTAGAAGGGATTTCAAAATCTGTGACTTGTTCGCTCAAGGAGCCGTTTGAATGAATTTCTCAGTCTAATAAAAATAGCATTGTGAGAACACAGATTCTTCATATTTCAGAGTCCTATTTAGGGCAAAGGGAAGGTTTGAGTAGATTGATGGTGTGCAGAGAGAGATCTCATGCTGTGCCAGATTATTTAAAGATGAACAAATGATGTTAACTTTTCCTTCATCTTCACAATTCCTTATGTTTCTTGTTTCCGGGCCCCGGTGATGAAAAGAATTGATTATGGTTATTGATCAGTTGATTACTATAAAACAGAGTTAAAGTATGGCATTTTTCATCTGATTTTCATCAGCACCTCCACCCAGATGTTCAGAAGAGTTAAGCAGCAATTTTTGATGACTTTTGATGTTCTTTTAAGAAAGGAGGAATTTGTCTAATCTGGGTTTTTTTGGTTCAACTGTAGGGAGGGAAAAAAAAAATTTCTCCTAGAAGAGACTTCTGCAGACCTTTGAAGGAAATGACAGTGGTCAAAAATGGATACTTAGGAAACAATTTTACCCTTAAAAAATTGATTTTTTTTAAACAAAGACATTTTTAAGTGACAACTGCATTCTTGATAAATTATTCTCGATAAATCTTCAGAGACTTTTGCATAACTATTTTCCTCCTATGCTACTACTGCTTCTGTAACTGAGGCAATCACCTTTCCTCAGGGGCATCAGTGGTATAGACAATATGTCTCTCCTGTTTTTTTCTTCACTCCCTTTCAATGTTAGAAGAATTCTGTGGGAAGATCAGCAGTTTCTGGGCAGTCTGTCTCCGAAAACCACTTGAATGTCTCTGTTGCTCCCTTCAGTAAGGAAAAGGCAGTTTGTCCCATAGCTTTCTGGCTTTGAGGAGTTGGGGGGAGGTTCTCTGCAAGTTTCAGACTGCCCTTTTGCTCCTTCAGTGCCTATAACTGCAGCCTCTTTCTTGCTTCGACCCACCTGGGGTCCAGCTGTGCATCCTGTGAGGCCCCAGAAACAGAGATCCTCTAATGGAGGAGGACCTCCATGAAAGCTCTGAGTGGATAGGAAGGTGAAACTTTCCCCATTCATATATTGGTTCAAAAAATCAGCTGATACAAAGAACAACTCCCTTTCAAACACACGCTTTTCTAATGGGTAATATAAATGTTTAGTTTCCATGGCCACCTGGTTCCCGTGAGCACTGCCTGTATGGACACTCTGCTGCTTCCTCTAGATGTAATTTATTTTTAATGTCTGTCTACCACACTAGATTGTAAAGTCTTTGAGGTCAGGCATCCTGTTTACCAAATGTGTTGAACTCCCCAGAGAGGTTAGTAGAGTGCTCTGCATATAGTAAGCACTCAATTAGTTTCATTACTATATATGTATGTATATACTATACACTCATTCATTCAATCATATTTATTGAGTGCTTACTATGTGCAGAGCATTGTACTAAGCACTTGGAATGTATAATTTGGCAACAGATACAGTCCCTGCCCAACAACAGGCTCACAGTCTAAAAGGGGGAGACAGACAACAAAGCAAAACAAGTACTCAGGCATTAGTGCCATCAAGATAAATAGAATCATGGATATATACACATCATTTATAAAATAGAGTAATAAATAATATATAGAAATATACACTAGCTGTGGGAAGGGGGTAGAGCAGAGGGAGGGAATAGGGGGAATAGGGAGGGGAGGAGGGGCAGAGGGAAAGGGGCGGCTCAGTCTGGGCAGGCCTCCAGGAGGAGGTGAGCTCTCAGTAGAGCCTTGAAGAGGGGAACAGAGTTAGTTTGGTGGATGTGAGGAGGGAGCGGATTCCAGGTCAGTAGTAGGATGTGGGCCAGGGGTCAACGTCAGTAGAGCGAGAACGAGGCAACGTGAGGAGGTTAGCACCAGAGGAGCAGATTGTGTGGGCTGGGGAAGGAGAGAAGGGAGGTGAGGTTGGAGGGGGCCAAGTAATGGAGAGCTTTGAAGCCAGGAGTGAGGAGTTTTTGTTTCATGCGAAGGTTGATAGGCAACCCCTGGAGGCTTTTGAGGATGGGAGTGACATGTCCAGAGCATTTCATACACATATATAGTATTTGTTAAGCTTTTACTATATGCCAGGCACAGTTCTAAGTACTGGGGTAGATACAAGTTAATCAGTTTGGACACAGTCCCTGTCCCACATGGGGCTCTCATTTTTAATCCCCATATTACAGAGGAGGTAACTAAGGTACAGAGAAGGGAAGTGGCTTTCTCAAGGTCACAGTAGATGTGTGGTGGAATCAGAATTAGAACTGAGGCCCTTTTGATTCCCAGGCCCATGCTTTATCCTGCTAGGCAAAACTGCTTCAGTTACTTGATTGATTGATTGATTCTAGGCCACTCAGTGTGCCATAGGAAAACATTGATTTTGGTCAACTTTCCATCTAAGGCCAGTCCTGAAAGAGCTCTTAGCTTTTTTGCTTCCCTTTATGAGTAATCAATTAATCAACCCATAGTATTTATTGAGCAACTACTTTGTGTAGAGCTCTATACTAAATACTTGGGAGAATACAACAGAATTAGGGGAGATGGTTCCTACCCTCAAGAACTTTGCAATCTCTCAAAGGAAAAGGACACTAAACTAAATGTTTGGTCTTCCACTGTCTTTAATCATTCCTAACAAACAGTGGTATTTTAAAACCTTCCTCCTCATGAACACAGACAGGAATTCTTGGAAACGGTCTATCTTCTGGTCTGTCTTTCTTAGAGGGGATGTAGTCTCACCCGTCTATTGAATTGAAGCATCAGCCTGCCAAACCTCTCTGTCTCCATTCTATCACAGAAGTTACATTCATCATCATCATCACCGTCATCATCAATGGTATTTACTGAGTGTTTTTAGTGTGCAGAGCACTGGAGAAAGCACCTGGAAGAGTACAGTGCAACAGAGTTGGTAGACCCATTCCCTGCACACAACAAACTTTAAAATGTGATTAGGTTTATAAACAGAGGGTCCATTTCCAGTAACCTTCCCTAGCTTTTCAAGTGGCAGTCACCTTTCTCATTGGAAAAGTCATCTCATATGAAAAAGTGGAATTGATCACTTTGGTATCTGGGTTCCTCATTTATTCCTAGGGCATAGAGAGTGTACACTTTAAATTCCTAAGATAATCACCTCAGCTTTTAAATTTAAGATAAATGTGAATTATAAAATGATAATTGTGCTGCACAGCAGTGGATTTTTGACCGTGGAATTGGGTTCTGTTCCCCTTCCCTGGCTCTAATATGAAACACATCAGTGATATCACTTTAAGTAGCCCATTCCCATAGAGACTGGATTGGCAGTTCTGCCCTTCTTTGATTTCTTCACCAATAAATGGGGCAAAAAGTCCCCAAATTTATTGTGTATGACCAATTCCATACACCTTGGTAGAGTAAACATAATTGCCTAATAATTCATTTGCAGATCTAGACAAGCAACAGGCTTTACATAGCTCTTGGTGGTTCAGTGTCTACTGCCATGAAAGGCCCCAGGTCTTTAATTTTTACTGTGTTCCCTTTGCTCTCTAGAGGAATTGAGTTTGTTTTAATCTCAGTTGAGGATTGCTCATGCAGAGTTCCTGCTGGGAATGGTATAGTGGTTAATCTGTGAGGAATCAATAACAAAGGCTTAGCTATTGTTTCCTGGCCCTCCCAAATCAGACGTCTAAAATGGATTCTAATGCAGTGGAAATTAGGAACCATAGGACAATTCTAAGGTAGAGTTGAAATTTTACTCTCTTCTAAAAAAAAAAAAAAGGACTGAAATTTTCTGTTGCAAGAGATACCTCAACAGCAGAGTTTTACAAATGCAGCTACCAGGGGATTTTTTTGCGGTTTTAAAAAGGAAGTAGTAAAGATTAAGCGGTCCAGAAAGTCACCGTGAGACACTGACATAAGAAGGGAGATGGATCTACTACAGAATTTATCCTTGAAAAACACTGTTTCTGCTATGCTATGTTCCCTGTGACCACCATGTGGCTCAGTGAAAAGAGCGTGGGCTTTGGAATCAGAGGTCATGGGTTCGACTCCTGGCTCTGCCACTTGTCAGCTGTGTGACTGTGGGCAAGTCACTTAACTTCTCTGTGCCTCAGTTACCTCATCTGTAAAATGGGGATTATCTGTGAGCCTCACGTGGGACAAACTGATTACCCTGTATCTGCCCCAGCACTTAGAACAGTGCTCTGCACTTAGTAAGCGCTTAACAAATACCAACATCATCACCATGTTTCTGGGGTGAGGCCTGTAGACACACACAAAAAAAAATAGGTGAGGCGGTGGAAGAAAAAGGAGAGGTGAAAGAAAGAGTTTGTTATAGAGCAGAGATCATTTGAAAAGATCTGAGCAGATGCCCAGGTCAGAGAGAAGATACTGAAAGGAGACAGAGTATTTTAATTAGAGGACAATAAGAGCTCAGAATATAATACAAAGCATTGGTTTGAGAGCATAGAATATATGTGTTCTGGAGGTAAGAGTCCTTTTTAGCTAAAGTGATAAATCAGCACCCCACATAACCTCTTTCTGTGACATACAGGGCATGTTTGCTCAGTTGCTCAGTCATTAGTTGTGTGTGTATGTTGTATCTGTGTGTATGTTGTACCTCTGTGTCTGTGTATGTGAGCTGATCTCTAGACTGTGAGTGTGTCTGTAAACTGTAAGGTCATCTCTAGACTGTGAGCTTGTTGTGGGGGAAGAATGTCTCCGTTAGTTATAGCGTACTCTTCCAAGTGCTTAGTACATTGCTTTGCACACAGTAAGTGCTCAATAAATACAATTGAATAAATGAATGTGTGTATTTTCCTTTCGCTTACAGAATTTCAGCCTGAATCATTAAGCAGCAGAGGTTTAACAAATGACTCTAACTTAGAGTTGCCTCCTTGCTGCCCTGTACCTCATTATTATTTACGATCACTACCAACTGGCACTGTTGGAAAAAAAAAAAGGGACTTTGCCGGCTGGCGTTCAAAGCAAAGGGAGTCCTGTTAGATGTTTCTGCCCAGAGTGTGACCCTCATGCCAGAACTGCCCTGGATTTTCAGGACAGCCCATGTGTTCCAGACAATTAGAAGATAAAGTGGGTTGGTTTCCAGCCTTAATTGGCTCAGTGATGTTTGTCTGGCATCTTTTCTGTTCTTTTCTCCCTGGTCTCCCAAGTGGCTCTCCGTCACTAACTTGGTAGCTTCTCAATCCTCTCTTGTCCTGAGGCCCTCTCTCCACCGTGATTCTGAGGCACCGTGTGGGGCCTTGGGAAGTCAAAAGCTGTTTCAGGATCTATGGTGCAGTCCAAGGCCAGAAAGACAGATGGGCTAGCTGGATGCACTGAGTTGGCAGTAAACAGTAAAGAGGAAGCAGCAGAAGAAAAAAAAAAAAGGAAGAGACACAGTGTCCTTTGGGGAAGAAATCACTGTGGGAACTGATTCACAGTGGAGATTGGAAAGTGAAGATGAGTAGTAAATTGACAAATGGCAGGCTTTCCTCCTAGCAACAAACCCCCAGCTCCTCAATGTGTGTCTGTGAAAGCTGTCAACTTTTTCTTATTTAAATGGTATTTGTTTAGCACTTACTATGTACTAAGGACTGGGGTAGCTGCCTGATAGGTGGGACACTATTCGTGTCCACATCAGGCTCACAGCATTAATCCCTATTTTACAAATGATCTAACTAAGGCACAGAGGAGTTAAGTGACTTGCCCAAAGTCACACAGCTGATAGGTGGCGGAGTCCGGAGTAGAACCCATGACCTCTGACTCCCAAGCCCATGCTCTTTCCACTAAGCCACGCTGCTTCTCATAATGATGGTATTTGTTAAGTGCTTACTATGTGCCAAGCACTGTTCTAAGTCCTGGGGGAGATACAAGGTCATCAGGTTGTCCTACATGGGGTTCACAGTCTTCATCCCCATTTTAGCGAGGAGGGAACTGAGGCCCAGATAAGTGAAGTGACTTGCCCAAAATCACACAGCTGACAAGTGGCAGAGCCAGTATTAGAACCCACAACCTGGCCCGGGTTCTTTCCACTGAGCCAGGCTGCTTCTCATCCTGCCCTCGATCCCTTGCAAACACACCATGAGGACAGGCCCTTTTCAATTTTGGTGGAGATGAAGACTGTGCCAGTGAAATTCCAACTGGGGGACACCTCTGCCTAAATCTTACCCCACTGTCAATCTCTTCTTTTTCTTTCCCTCCATTCCTCCACGCTCAGAGAGCGATGCTAGCTGTCTGGGGACAATCCTGCCAAGCTAACTGAGACTGAATGCATGGGGAAGGTATTTTCACTCACCAAGAGCCAGAATCCTGTTGGACTCAAGCCTCAGCCCCAGTAGTCATCTGAGGCCTATGTAGTCATGTCAGTGAAGGAAAGCCATCCATTTGCAACTCTGTGGGGTCTTTTGAAATAAAAAAATGCTTAGGTAGGAAAGCTGGTAAAGATTCAGTAGGAGGCCTATTATCTGTGCTCATTAGGAATGGAGCTTTATTCAGAGAATCAAATATTTAGATAACAAATTTTTACTTTGTTGTCTCAGCCGCGACTGGCAGTGTCCAGTTTGGGTTAGTTATCCAAACTATTTTTTGGAATATGTAAACTAGTTCCACTTTGGATAATGGATCATCAAGGGTAAAAGTCAGATAATTGTTCTCCCTTCTAGACTGTATGCTCCCAGTGGGCAGGGAATGTACCTACTCAGGGTTGCATTGGACTCTCCCAAGAGCTTAGGAAAGTGTACTGCACACAGCAAGCACTCAGTAAATTCCATAGGTTGATTGATCGATTGCACACAGTAAACCTTCAATAAATACCATTGATTGATTGATCTATGGCACACAATAAGTGCTCAATAAATACCACTGATTAATTCACTGTACAGCAACAAAGACTATATGGAGTTTTTGGGTGGCAGAAGAGAGTGACTTTCTTTTTTGTACACTTGCAAGTTGTATTTTTATTCTTTGTTTTCACAACCAACCACTATTTTATGAAAAAGCTGTAGAGGAGAAAGGGCAGCAACTCATAGACCACATTGCCCATGTTTTAAGATGCTGTGTCTACCACTGGCATGTGTATTTATAGTCTGCCTTTAAACTCCATGTACTCAACATTTTTCCCCTCATTTAACATTCCATAAGGTTTATGCAAACCCAGGGATTTAAAGTGGTCTAACATTTTAAATAATGTTTTCTTTGCTCCTTGTTGTTTTCATAATTTGCTCAAGCAGAGTTTCTCGCATTTGTTTTCCAATCATTGGACTGTGGTGTCTGATCCAGAGGGCTAACAGCTCCTTCTGCTGGTAGAAGTAGGGGAACCCGGCCAGGTTTAACGTCCACACATTAACTCCCTTTCCATGGCGTCCTGCAGGGGAGAATGTTGAAGTCTCAATTTCTGGGTGTGGCTCTGTTTGCGGGACTTTCCCCGAATGGGTTAAAACGACATTAAAAGACGAGAGAGAACACACTGGTCTTTTAGAAGCTTTTAGAGCTATTTTCAATAATTTGGGCTACTTGGTTAAAATAGGCCTCGCTGGAGTAGAGTGAGGTGATCACAACCTTCCTTTTGTGCAAGTGCCAGGCTTCATCTCAGACCACACACACATAGCCAGAGAAAGGCCGGAGTAGCCAACAACTGGAAGCTTTCATCGATCCCCAGGATTGTATAAGCATTGACCACTGACTTTAGAGCTCTCTCTCTCCACACTGCTTATCCTTGCTCATCTCTCGCTGCACTCCAGTTCACCAGCTCTGTTTTTCTCAACCTGGTGACTGGGCCTTGATCTCGTTTCTCTCACTACCAACTTCTTGATTACACCCTCACTTCTGCAGAAACTCCCTCCGCCTTCACATCTGATAGACCACCGCCCTCCCCATGATACTGTACTCTCCCAAGTGCTTAGTACAGTGTTCTGCAGACAGTAAGTGCTCAAACAATAGTAGTAGAAGTAATAGTATTTGCTAAGGGCTTACTATGGGCAGAACACTGTACTAAATGCTGGGAAAGAATATATGTGAGGGAATTAGACATAATTCCAGCCCCCGGGGGGTTCACAGACTTAAGAGTAAAGACCTTCCTAAATGGGGTTGGTATTTCCACTCACAATCCTAATCCCCATTTACAGATGAGGTAACTGAGGCACAGAGAAGTGACTTGCCCAAGGCCATACAGGAGACAAGTGGCAAAGTCGGAATTAGAACCCATGGCTTTCTGACTCCCAGGCCTGTGCTCTATTCACTACACCATGCTGCTTCCCCCACACCTTGCTGCTCTCTAAGCTCTCACAAAGGCACAAGACACGGGGGAGGATTTTTATGCTAAATTAAAGTTGAGCAACGACCTAAATGAGAGAAAGAAAGCTAACTCTCTTTTTGTTGATTGTCCATGTTATTGATTTTACTGACAAGACTGTTTAGAAGCCATCAGTAAAGAACGGAAGCAATATCTGCTTCAAGCTATTACAAGAAGTTACACTGAGAAGTGTGTTACTGTTTTCTCTCAGCATTTAAGTCAGACAAACTTATAAAGTTGCTTTCTCTCTGGCGTTACCCCATGCAGTGTTCCTGGGAAAATTCTGTGTTCTCCTGTGGGCACAGGTTTATTTATGGAACCTCTCTCCTCTGAAGCAGCCTAGGACTAGTTTCCATCATGATGTGTTCAAATGCTTGGGGAAAACAGACATAAACTAAGATTGTTCTTCCCTGTAGTCTAGTGGACTCCAAGCAAATCATCGAGCCTGTTTAGATGAGATGGATAGAGCCAATGCCATTTGACACCTAGAGTTGAGGTCAAGTTTGTAGAACACTTTTGTTTCCCGTCAAGAAAGCTGTGCAAGTACCAAATGTAAGAGGAAAGTTTTGCTTTCAAGTTGATCAATCAAGCGTATTTATTGAGCACTTACCTTATACAGAGAACTGTACTAAGAACTTAGGATAGTACAAATACCAGAGTTGGTAGACATGTCCCCTGCCCACAATGAGCTGTAGTCTAAAGGCCCCATAATAGCACTTTTCCCTTCCATTATAAGTATTGTAGGACAAGAGCCATAATAATAATAATAATAATAATTGTTAAGCATTTACTATGTTCCAAGCACCCTACTTAAGTAAGTGTTGGGGTAGTTGCAAGATAATTAGGTCCTGCACAGGGCTTAGAGTATAAGTAGGAGGGAGAGCAGGTATCGAATCTCCATTTTGCAGATGAGGGTACTGAGGCACAGAGAAGTGAAGTGACTTGCCTAAAGTCACAGAGCAGGTACAGGGCATAACCAGGATCAGAACCCAGGTCCTCTGGCTCCCAGGCCTGTGCTCTTGCTAGTAGGCCACACTGCCAGAGTGTGGCAAGAACTCTAGTTGGGACTGACTGTGCTGTCCTGGCACTGACATGGTATCTGTTGCTTCCCTAGGTCTCCTTCGGCCAAGAGTGCAGCCGGGCCATCATGAAGCTGGTATACTGCTCTCACTGCCTGGGCATGCCGAGCATTCTGCCGTGCAACAACTACTGCCGCAACGTCATGAAGGGCTGCCTGGCCAACCAGGCTGATCTGGACACTGAGTGGAGGAACCTCATTGGTAAGGCCCAAGAAGGGGATCATACCATTAGATGTGCTGCACCGGGTCACCTCACAGCTGGGGAGCAAGAGGCAGGAGATCTGTCAGACGGTCGGTTATATTTATCGAACGTTTGCTGTAGGCAGAGTACAATATAACAATATAGCAGAAACATTCCCTGACTACAATGAGCTAGGCTCATTCTAGCTAGGCTAGGCTCATTCTCTAGCCTTCAAGGCTCTCCATCACCTTGCCCCTTCCTACCTCTCCTCCCTTCTCTCTTTCTACCACCCACCCCGCACGCTCCGCTCCTCCGCCGCCCACCTCCTCACCGTCCCTCGGTCTCGCCTATCCCGCCGTCGACCCCTGGGTCACGTCCTCCCGCGGTCCTGGAACGCCCTCCCTCCTCACCTCCACCAAACTGATTCTCTTTCCCTCTTCAAAACCCTACTTAAAACTTACCTCCTCCAAGAGGCGTTCCCAGACTGAGCTCCTCTTCTCCCTCTACTCCCTCTGCCATCCCCCCTTCACCTCTCCGCAGCTAAACCCTCTTTTTCCCCTTTTCCCTCTGCTCCTCCACCTCTCCCTTCCCATCCCCACAGCACTGTACTCGTCCGCTCAACTGTATATATTTTCGTTACCCTATTTATTTTGTTAATGAATTGTACATCGCCTTGATTCTATTTAGTTGCCATTGTTTTTGCGAGATGTTCTTCCCCTCGACTCTATTTATTGCCATTGTTCTTGTCTGTCCGTCTCCCCCGATTAGAGGGGAGCCCGTCAAACGGCAGGGACTGTCTCTATCTGTTGCCGACTTGTTCATCCCAAGTGCTTAGTACAGTGCTCTGCACATAGTAAGCGCTCAATAAATACTATTGAATGAATGAATGAATGAATGAGCTTACAATCTAGAGGGGGAGAAAGACATTCATATAAGTAAATAAAATTACAGATATGTACGGAAGTGCTGGGGAGATGAATAAAGGGAGCAAGTCAAGCAGAAGGGTTTGGGAGAAGAGGAAAGGTGGGCTTGGTCGAGGAAGCCCTCTTGGAGGAGATGTGCCTTCAATAATGCTTTGAAGATGGGGAGAGTAATTGTCTGTTGGATATGAAGAGGGAGGACATTCCAGGCCAGAGGCAGGATGTGAGATCGAGGTAGAGTGAGAAGATTAGCATTAGTTGAGTGAAGTATGCAGGCTGGGTTGTAAAGGGCAACTTGATTGAGTGCTTTAAAGCTGATGGTAAGGAGTTTCTGTTTGATGCAAAGGTGGATGGCAACCACTGGAGGTTCTTGAGCAGTGGAATAATATGGACTGAATGCTTTTAGTAGAAAAATGATCTGGGCAGCAGAGTGAAATATGGACTGTAGTGGGAAGGTCACAGTAAGGAGTCTGATTCAGTAATCAAGACAGGATAGGATAAATGCTTGGATTAACATGGTAGTGGTTTGGATGAAGCGGAAAGGGTGGATTTTAGCCATGTTGTGAAGGTCAAACTGAGAACTATGGTTAATGCCAGAGCCATCATTGTGCCTCACTGTTTCCCCAAGCCCCATGGGTGCTCCTCAGCTAAGTTCTTTCAGTGCCAAGAATAGAGGTCATAATAATAATAATCATGATATGAAAAAATAATAATAATTGGGGTATTTGTTAAGCACCAGATATGTGCCAGATACTGTACGAAGCACTGGGGTGGATATAAGCAAATTGGGTTGAACACAGTCCATGTCCCACGTGGGGCTCACTGCTTTAATTCCCATTTTACAGATGAGGGAACTGAGGCATGGAGAAGTGAAATGACTAGCCCAAGGTCACACAGCAGACAATTGGTATAGCTGGAATTAGAACCCAGATCCTTCCGACTCCCAGGGCTCTAATCCTGGTCATTAGAGAAAGCGGTGAGTCTGAGAAGGAGAAATTCGCAAGTTTGTCAGTGGGAAGTGCATTCCAGGATGAGGACATGGATCAAAGCAATTACAAGTGCCTTAGAGGAGCAGTCAGGTACCATCTTACATTCTTCTTTCTCTGTAATGTTCTCCTGGTGTTTATTCAGCACTTACTATGTGCAAAGCACAGTACTAAGCACTGGAAGGGACCTCAAGTGCTCCCTAGTGGCCTGTTCCTCCAGATGGTCATATGTTGGAAAAGAAATTTACCCAGAGCAGGAGAAAAAGCAACACTGTCCTGTGGACTGGGGCAGTGGAAGTGCCGTGGCTGGGCAGAAGGACTAGCGAATCTTAGTGAAGGATACTATAGTTGGAGGGAGGACAGTGAAGCTTCTAGAACCTTTCACATTCAACTAGTTGATGATGAGGGATAGTTCACATTTCAGAAATTTAAGAGAAGAGTTTATCGAAAAGACGTTCCAGCAACAACGTACAAGACTTGGGATTCCATTGAAATTGCCAGCTAGGAAATTCCAGCCTTAAGAGAGGTAAATCCTTGTCACAAAACTCTTCACTTCTTTCCTCTGCAAAGAGGCCAAAAGGCAGGAAAAGTATCTGCTTTCACACTGTGGAAAATGAGGATCTCAGAGCTCAAGTCTAAGCAGCCACTGTGTACCGATATCGTCTGGCTACCTCCAGGAGACACTGAATTAGGTTTCCAGGTGACACTGAAGGGTACCAGTGCAAATAGCCTTAAGCCCACTTGGACAGCACTTAGTAGAGTGCTCTGCACACAGTAAGTGCTAAATAAATACAAGTGAATGAATGAATGGTCTGGCATTCTTCCAGGCAGGAGGATGACAGAGGGTGACTTGGGAATCTAGTCCACTTGCCTCAGTCTGAAGCTATCTTGGGAACTCCTCTTCAGGCAGAAAATCCCAGGCACTAGTCTGTTTCTCTGCAGGGAATAGGATAGTGCTCCAAAGAGCTCAGTTCTGACTAGGCCTCTCAGGAACCACAGCCATAGGTACAGCTCAGGGAGTCCAAAAAACTCTGGAACGGCCACAGTGGCAACAAAGGTTGCCCTCAGCTAGAGAGTGTCAGGGGAAGCAGTGTTGCTCTAGTGGATAGTGCTTGGGCCTGGGAGTCAGAAAGACCTGGATTCTAGTTCTGACTTTGCCACTTGTCTGCTGTGAGACCTTGGACAAGTCACTTCACTTCTCTGGGCCTCAGTTACCTCATCTGTCAAACAGGGAGTAAGACTGTAAGACCCATGTGTGACAGGGTCTGTGTTCAACCTGTCCCCTTATATTTACCCCAGCATTTAAAACAGTGCCTGGCACATAGTAAGCACTTAGCAAATACCATAAAAAAGGAGGGAGAGTTTACCACGGCCACCAGTCAACAAGTGGTATTTACTGAATTCATTCATTCATTCAATTGTATTTATTGAGTCCTTACTATGTGCAGAGCACTGTACTTAGCACTTGGCAGAGTATAATAGAATATGTCAATGATCACTGCTCTCAGGGATTTTATATTGAAGGGGAAGATACAGAAACTAAAAGAAATTGCAGATGGGAAGAAGTAATAGAGTATAGCTAGAGACCTGCTTTTTGCCAAGATGTTCTAGCCCTTCTAAGATCCAGAAAACTCTAGAAACCTCTCCCATGTAGCTTAGAATGAATCCCAAGTGGGTCAGCAAATTTGAACCTCTAGAAAGCTGATTTTTCTCCTGTGAGGAGTTAAGCAACGAATTCACCATGTCATAGCAACATGGCTGGCAACTTCAGTCCCACTGAAGTTTACTTCAACAACCTGTCTGGAGTCTAAAACCATCCCAGGGTGGCTAGCTTGTCCATTAGCAGATGAGCTCATTGTGGGCAGGGAATGTGTCTGTTTTATTGTTTCACCATGCTTTCCCAAGCACTCAGTACAGAGCTCTGCACCCGGTAAGCACTCAGTAAATACAACTGATGGATTGACTAAATATCTCACTCCATTCTAGATGGAATCCTTTCTAAGCCCCCAAGAGCCCAAGGGGAGGAGCTGTTTATATTTATGTGCCCTTTGAGGAATTCAGATGGGAAGCCAAATGTCCCTCACAGTAAACCTTTTCAACCTAGACATCAGGGTGGCCACAAAATAGAAGGTGTCTGTCAAAAACAAAACCAACACTCTTCTGCTCCTTTCAGAAGGAAAAAAACATTGCAGTCAAGGAACCCAAGTCCTGCAGATAGGATACAAGCCAGGCCTTTCATTCTCAGTGTCCATTTGGTGTTCTGGGAGGATCTGGAGGATCCTGCTTCTCTCCGCCTCTTAGAGTCCTGGTCATGAGGGCCATTCACATCTTGCACATTGTCTGTTTATCATGTGAATTGGTGAACAAGGGATGACAGCCACACAGTGCCAAAGCGGTCTTGATGAACTGCCCTGGCAGTTAGCAGCCATTTAAGCCCCTCATGTCCTCCTCTAAAATGCTTCGGGCAGGGTTGGCCACTAATTTGATAGAGACACGTTGCTTTGGGTGTATTAGTGTCTCTGTCTATTTTAAATCAGCTGTTCCACATCATCAAGTGCTGTATCCGTTTTTCAGCCCTTAATTGCCCTATATCTACCCACATATAGTCAAGATCTGGAGAAAGTTGAACTGGGTTCACCTCTGAGCTTGCTTTTACTTCAGCTGGCAGGTAACTTCCTTTTTTATTGTTGCTGCACCAGAAAAGCTGCCTGCTTTGAAGCAGGAGGGAGCTGGTGTTAGCTTTTAAGATGTTTCTTTTGTCAAACTCGCTGAGGAACAAGCCTGACAGAGCCTGAGATCAGAGCTATTTTCACTTAGGACTCATTGAAGTTTTGCTTTTTCCCCAAGCAATATGACAGGAGCCTGGCATGGTTGAGAAGCAGCATGGCTTAGTGGATAGAGCACGGGCCTGGGAATCAGAAGGTCCTGGGTCCTAATCCCAGCTCTGCCACATGTCTGCTGTGTGACCTTGAGCAAGTCACAACTTCTCTGGGCCTCAGTTACCACGTCTGTAAAATGGTGATAAAGAATGTGAAGCCCAAGTGAGACAGGGACTGTGTCCAACCTGATTAACCTGTTTCTATCCCAACTCCTAGAACAGTGCTTGGCATATAGTAAGAGCTTAACAAGTACCATAATAATGATAATAAGAGTAAACAGGACCTCCCAGTGGGTCAGTTCATTGCACAGTTTTTAAAGTGAGGTCCTCAGATAAAGTAACAGGAACTCTTTTCTCACCGAGATTTTTAGATGTCTTCCACAAATCAGCTCCTCAGAAAACAGAGAGACTCTCTCCTGTTTGTTCAGTCCAGTGTCCAGGCTATTGGAGCGCTCATTGATTAATTAACTGCCTCAGGCAAATCCTGTGATGATTCCACTAGGAGGGTGGTGCTTTGCCATTAACCTTGCACAAAACAATAAAAATAATGATGATGATAATATTTGTAGGCACTTACTAAGTTCATTCATTCATTCAATAGTGTTTATTGAGGCGCTTACTATGTACAGAGCACTGCACTATAGTGCCCTTGGAGATGTACTATTCGGTAACAGATAGAGACAATCTCTGCGCAATGACAGGCTCACAGTCTAAATGAGTGACATGTCATTGTTCTAAGCAGTTGGGATAGATACAAGATAATCAGGTTGAAACAGCAATCCCTATGCCACATGGGGCTCATAGTCTCACCTAGCATTGTTTACTGTCGGTTGACTATGTTATGGTCCATTTTGTCTTGGGTGCTCAAGAGGATCTTGAAAGTATATGCAATCAACACGTTGGGGTGGTCATTTGGCCTGGAGTTCCAGAAGTAGCAGAGGATTCAAATGGAAGTGGTCTGACTTGGCTGAATAATCTCTTTTGTGAAAGAGCTCCCAGAATACTGTAGTTTGGACTATTGGCCTGAAATTTACTGCAGACTGCATTTTAGAAGTAATGTTTGAAGGTAAAAATGAGTTGGGAAAATATGCATATTCCTTCTTTAAAGGGTCAGGAGGTCTGAGTGACACTAGCATAGCTAAAGGAATATTGACAGTGTCCTTTAGAAATGTCCTCTAGATGATAAGTAAAGTAGTGTGGCCTAGTGGAGAGAGCATGGGCCTTGGAGTCAAAGGCCTAATCCCGGTTCCGCCACTTGTCTTCAGTGTGACCTTGGGCAAATCACTTCAGTGCTTAGAACAGCACTTGGCACATAGTAAGCACTCAACAAATACCCATAATTATTGTCATTACTTCACTTCTTCCATGCCTCAAGTTACCTCATCTGTAAAATGGGGATTAATCAATCAATTGTACTTATTGAGCATTTACTATGTGCAGAGCACTGTACTAAGTGCTTGGGAGAGGTACAATACAACAGAATTAGCAGACATGTTCCCTGCCCATAATGAGATTTACAATCTAGAGGCTGTGAGCCCCATGTGAGACATGGATTGTGTCCAACATGAATATCTGTATCTACCCCAGTGCTTAATACAGTATGTGGCATATAGTAAGTGCTTAAAAAATACCATTTTCAAAAAAAATCTTCATCAGAAATAAAGTGTACAGTTCTCCCCACTGTAAGAGCACAAAAGATAGAAATAACAAGCAATTGTTATTTTGGTATTGCTTCATATAGATTATGAGCCAGCTGGGTGCTAGTTATTGAGCTCCTTTTGGCAGGGATTTGTCATTCTTTATTGTTGTGATGTATTTTCCCAAGCACCTGGTTCAGCACTCTGCACTCAGTAAGCGCTTAATAAATGCAACTGACTTTGAGAAAGATGGATAGGCCTTCGAGATTAGCTCACTGTGGGCAGGGAATATGTCTTCCAATTCTGTTGTACTGTACTGTCCCAAGCACTTCGTTCAGTGGTCTGCATGCAGTAAGCACTCAATAAATACCATTGATTGACTGATAGAGCAGCTAAGACGTACAGGACTGAGACACACATCCATACCAATACCAGCCATTTGTGGGTCACCAATGGAGTACTTGGTACAACTCCACAGTAAGGGAATTTAAAGGAGAGATTTTTGAGAAAGATATCTAAGTGGGGTGATTTGGAAGAGAAGAACAAGAGAAATTGAGCATATGCACAACAAAGTGATAAGAGAACAAAGGGGTTAAATCCCCTAGAGAAATCCTCTATGCAGCACCAATCAAGGATAAATCAGTGAAGTAGTACTAATTGAACACTTAGTCTGTGCAGCCTACTGTACTGAACATTTGAGAGCATAAAATATAATAAATAGACATGATCCCTGTCTTCAAGGAGCTTATGATCTAACGGAAGAGATAGATATTAAAATGAATTACAGGTAAGAAAGCAACCGAAAATAAGGTACATATTTTAAGTGCTTTGGGGTTGGCAGGTGGGATGTGTTTTAGGAAAGAGCCTATCTTACCAAACGTTTTTTATGCTGGCTAGGTGATAGACAGGGTTACAATAGTGAAGTGGTATATATTTTTAGCTTGGGCTTTCAGCTGTTGCGGAGGTTCTACCTGACTAATGACCACCGGACCGAAGGACGGAGCTATATAAAGTGGCAGCAAAGCCCTCACGTGGGCGAAAACTGGGACCTAGTCCTGCCTGTTACAGGAAGTAATGGAGTCCCTCAGGGAGGGTTCACCTACTCCTGGTTATTCAACCTTCACGAGCAGGCCCCGTAATAGGATCCACAGACAGATGAATTGACTACACAGCTGGGCCAGTCTCTGGGAGGCCACCCAGCACAAGAATCAAATGTGATTTTTTTTAATGGTATTTTTTATGTGTTTACTACGTACTAGGCATTGTACTAAGCACTGGGGTAGATACAAGACAAACAGATTGGACACAGTTTATAGTAATAATAATAATAATTGTGATGCTTGTTAAGTGCTTACTATGTGCCAGGCACTGTATAAGTGCTTGGGTGGATACAAGCAAATAGGATTGGGCAGAATTCCTGTCCTGGTTGGGGCTCACAGTCTTAATCCATGTTTTACAGATGAGGTGACCGAGGCACAGGGAAGTGAAGTAACTTGCCCAAGGCCATACAGCACAGGTGGCAGAGCCAAGATTAGAACCCATGACCTTCTGACTCCCAGTCCTGTGCTCTATTCATTACGCTGTGCTGCTTCATGTCCCCCATGGGGCTCATAGTCTTACTCCCCATTTTACAGTAAAGGTAACTGAGGCACAGAGAAGTAACTTGTCCTAGGTCACACAGCAGAAGAGTGGCAGAGTCGGAAGGATGTAGAACCCATGTCCTCTGACTTCCAGGGCCGTGCTTTTTCCACTAGGCCACGCTATTTCCCAAAGGCATGTATGTTGCCCCAAAACTGGTCCAAGCGAGGGAAGCAAAAGATGGTGGAGATGGATTTCAAGTGACCGGCAGATGGACCACTGCAGTTAACACACGCCAGTTGGAAGGTCGTGCTTATCATTCCCCAAGCCTTGAGTTGGTTCAGTTCAGTTGGCATTTTAGGGTGTTGTTTAGTGTTGATGTGTTACGTTTGACTGTGTCAGGATGGTTGAAGGGTGTGATGTTTTAGTCTTTTGATCTGAGGGCGCTGTCCTTTCCATTCCCTGGGAGCAGAGATGCTTCTTGAAGTCATTTAATCTTAACACTTTTCTGATTTCTTGCTGCACTACTGCTAATGGTAACAGATGCAGGAGATAAATAGCGGGGAGTGAAAATCCTTTCATGGCAGATGCCTGGTTACAAATAATTGCTGCCTAGAGACATTACATGGATGGATATGAACACACACACAGACACACATATATTCTAGTAATATTAGCAGCAATAGAATTTATAGAGCATTTACTGAGTGCAAAGCACTGTACTAAGCACAGTTTGTGCTGTAAATAGGTAGAAGAGTGATTTCACTGCATAAGGATTCTGCTATTTTAGTGACTTTTGCTATACATAGGCAGAAGAGTGCTTTCCCAACACAAATAATCTGGTATTTCATAGGTCCTTTACTGTCCATTACAGTCATTCTGATTTACAAGTGGCTGAACTCTGGATCTAGTATACTAATATGCTTAATAAACATAATGCAATACTAATAATGGTAGTGGTATTTGTTAAGCATTTACTATGCCCCAAACATCATACTAAGCACTAGGGTAAATGCAAAATAATCAGGTCAGACACAGTCCCTGTCCCAGGTGGGGCTCACAGTCTAAATAGGAGGGAGAATGAGTACTGAATTTCCATTTTTGCAGATGAGGAAACTGAGACACAGATAAAATAAGGGACCTGCCCAAGATCCACTGCACACTGCAGGCCCATTCATTGGATTGTACACTCTAAAAAAAAATACTATTGAATAAAGGAGCATATCAGTGTTGCTGTTCTCCTTTCACACTTGGAAAGGCCAAGGCCCAGGAGATTGAACAACTGCAGGTTAGTGGTATGTCTGGGAGTTAAATAAGTCTCCAAGCCCCTGTAATTCAACTTTATGTGTCTTTTCTTAGCTCCCTTTCCTTGCCATGATAGGAAACAGTCATAACAGAAAATTTACACTCAGTCTGTACCCACAATCCCAAGCATGTGGAAAACCATGGAAGGGCCAACAGCGCAGAATTTTATTTTATTTTTGCCCATCACCTTTGGTTTTGAAGTGTGAGGGAAAGCTGTTGAAAATGAAGTTAACCCTTAGGAGATGGTAAATGTGTAGCATAAAATGATTACTTGGCTTTAAAAAAAGCAATTCTGAGTCTTCTAATCTGTTCATATTTATATTTATCAAAACTCTTTAATGTGAAGAAAATTGAGAAGAATCTATCCTGTAATACTGGTTGTGGGGATAGCATCCTATGGTATCTGGTATCTTTTATAATTTACTAATTAGCAAACAGAGCATGCTTATGATTCTGTTTATGATTCTGTTTAATACTTTCCCCCTCTATTTTTCTTTCCTGTCCCTTTTGCTCTTTCTTTGAAATATATGGAATTTTGCTTGCAATCTGAGCTTTCTTTCCATTTAAAGCATTTCACTCTTGAAAGAATTCTAAATTGTCTATTACTCTATTCTGAGCAATTTTTATTATTATTGGTTGTTGATGAATTGGGGTCTTGCTGTTTGGAAAGAGAGGCAGAGGTCTACCAGAAAGAGTGCAGGCTTGGGAGTCAGAGAACCTCAGTTCTAATCCTGGTTCTGCCATTTGCCTGCTGTGTGATCTTAGGCAAGTCACTTATCTTCCCTGTGCCTCAGTTACCTCATCAGTAAAATGGGGATTAAGACTGTGAACACTATGAGGGCCTCATCCAACCCAATTGTTTGCATCTACCTCAGTGCTTAGTACAGTTCCTGGTTTATATTAAATGCTTAACCAACACCATTAAAAAAAATGCTGGAAGTAGTTTGCTTTGTGTTGCACCAGTTGAGTCCTGGGAGATTATCATTTCATTCTTCAGTTTTTCTAAAGTTGTCCCTTTACCTTTTGGATTTTTTTGGTGTAATGGGGTAGGACTATTTTGAGTTGTCCTTGTCAGCGATTTCTTCACAAATCTCATCTCGATTTGATATTTGATCCTTTGAGCTTCCTGACTTTTTTGGATCCAGTTACATCCGATCTGTACCAAGAAGTGCCTGAAGGGAGAATGTGATTTCCTCTTTGATTAACTTGCCCAAAGAAATGCTTCCAATCTGAGCCCTGAGGTCTGATCAACTTTAGTGGCACATCCAGAAGCGAATGATAAACCAGGGGCTTGAAAGCATTAAAGAAGGACTTCAGCTACCAGCCTTGGATTCTAACCAAGAGGGTCACATTTCCTTCTCTGCACAATTCTGGCAGCATAGCACTGTGCAGCCTCAGCAAGAATAGCATCTGAGGTTTAGTTAAGTGCCGTTGCACTTGAACAAGTATTCCTTCACCCTCTAATTCTAAAATGGCCTCTATTTTCAAAAGGGGTCAACAGCATCTTTTGCTGATTTCAGATGCGCTCACAGGCCAAGGCCATTTTTATGGTTTTTCAATGTGGTGAGAATAGGGTGAAATATTTAGGTCGCTTCCACTCCATTGGGCTAACACAGTGTCTCAAGTTCCCTGCTCTGAGGAGCTGAAGACTAAATCTCCCAACTGTACTAGCCAAAAGGTCCTTACTGTTTTACTGTGAGGACAAACAGAAGTGTTATTACTATTGAAACTTATGCTAGAGCTCAAAGGTCAACCATGAAATCTTAGAGGAAGGTCTTCGAAAAATAAAAACTGCAAAAGAGCAATGCCTTTAGGGCAAGCAGCTTGTTCTTTCTTCCGGTCATGAAGTTAAGACATCCTCTCGGGATTTACTTTAATATTTTATAAGGAACCTAAGCAAACTACCAGAGTGAATCTAGTGCCTAAACCCATGAAGGAAGAAGGAGGTTATAGTTCTATCCCATTCTGTGCCTCTCCTTGTGCATATGATGTGCAGCCTGGGAAGTTCCAAGTGTTTGGAAAATCACCGGTGCATAATCCACACTAGATCCTAGACAGAGCAGCCTGGATCCAGTAGGCCTTCCCTGACTAAGCCCTCCTTTCCTTTTCTCCCTTTCCCTTCTCATTCACCCTGATTTCCTCCCTTCTTCCATCCCCTGATCCCAGCCATACAGCATTTATGTACATATCTGTAATTTAATTATTCATGTTAATGTCTGTCTTCCCCACTAGGCTATAAGCTCTTTGTGGACAGGTAATGTGTCTATTATTATATTGTACTCTCACAAGTTCTTAGTAAAGTGCTCTACACACAGTAAGCGCTCGGTGAATATGAATGAATGAACAGATGAATGGATAAATGAATGAATAATAGTGTTGGCATTTGTTAAGTGCTTACTATGTACAGAGCACTGTTCTAAGCACTGGGGTAGATATAGGGTAATCGGGTTGTCCCACGTGAGGCTCACAGTTAATCCCCATTTTACAGATGAGGTAACTGAGGCACAGAGAAGTTAAGTGACTTGCCCAGTCACACAGCTGACAAGTGGCAGAGCTGGGATTCAAACTCATGACCTCTGACTCCCAAGCCTGGGCTCTTTCTGCTGAGCCACGCTGCTTCAGCCAAAGGCCTGGATTCTACTTTGATTTGGGGGTCTTTGGACAAGTGGTGTGGGATGTTTTAGCCTTAGTCTCCCCAACCATATTAAGAATAATTAATGCAATGAAAACCTAAAAGAAAGGTTTATCGATAGATGATATTTATTGAGTGCTTACTGTATGAAGAGCACTGTACTAAGCACTTAGGGGATTACATCACAACAGAACTGATAGACATATTCACTGCCCACAGTAAGCTTACAATCTAGATGTCTGTAAGCAGCGTTTGTGTTCCTCTTCATTCATTCATTCATTCAGTCATATTTATTGAGCTCTTACTGTGTGCAAATCACTGCTTTAAGCACTTGGGAGAGTATAGTATAACAACAGGTGCATTCTCTGCCCACACTGAGCTCAGTCTTGTCCCATTGCTTTTCTCTAATGGGCTGAGCAAAATGGCATGTGCATAGTTTCCTGGTTGGAAAGAACAGGATTGGGGAAAAAAATCATAATTTCAAGCCCCTAGGCACAAGAAAGGGTATCCTCACAGAATCCCAGTGTCTTGGGCTTTGGTGTACCCACACACGACTATACACACCCCCACCTGGTTTAAATTCCCAGTGTCTTCCTTCATTCAGACTTGTCACTGGAAGAATTAGAGAGAAGATCACCAGCTTTGATCCCAGTGTTCATTTCTTCTCTACAGTTTCTGTAGTTTCTGATTGGCTGACTCTTTCCATCTAATGAGCTGTTTGTCTAAGTGGATTATGAAGAGTAGGAAGTTGGTAACCTAGTTAGCTAGAGTTTCGTTCATAATTAAAGCAGTGAGGCCAGGTGGAAAGAGCAAAGGCCTGAAAGTCCCGAGGACATGGATTCTAATTCTGGCTCTACCAATTGCCTGCTTGGACCTTGACTTAGACCTTAGCCTCAATTTCCTCTACTGTAAAATGGGTATTCAATATGTTTCCTCCCTCCTACTTAGACTTTAAATCCCACATGGGTCAAGGACTGTATCCAACGTGGCTAACATATCTATTCCAGTGCTTAGAGTAGTGCTTGGCACATAATAATCACTTTACAAATATTATTATTATTATTATTTTTTCATTTTTACTGGAACAGCCAATCAGGAGAGAGAGCCATATATAAGTCAGAGCATAGGTTTACCATCATTATGTTATCATTTTTGTCCTAGAGTTTTGCTAGGTTTCTGGTTTTGCCTGTGGGCTTTAAATCAGTCATGGTGTTAGTTACTTTGTCCTGAGATTTGAATCATTATAAACCACAGGACCTTTCCAGGACACACTCATTTTCACTCACAGGGCCATGTAGAAATGACTTAGCCTTCTCAGTGCTCAATTCAAAGTGGGCCAGTTTCTCTGCCCTCTGCATCTGAATGGGGGAGAAAGTTAATTCAGGTCTTTCCCTGTTTCTAGAGGGACCAAGAAATATAACTCCAGCAGGCATATGGCAGCACACACAAGAAAAATCCATACTTATGAGGCACCTAGTTTCTAAAGCTGCCTCAGAAGTGTGATTCTAGACAAGATAGGTCCTGAGTTTATTTATTCATTCATTCATTCAATCATTTATTAAGCCCTTACTGTGTGCAGAGCACTGTACTGAGTGCTAGTCATATTTTGCAATGGTCTAGAAATTCAAAATTAACCTAAACTGGCCTTGGTCATCTCAAGGCAGCCGAGGAAACCAAAAAGAAATTTGATAGTTCTCATTATTGTATTTTCCCAAGTGCTTAGTACAGTTCTCTGCACACAGTAAGCTGTTAATTGTAAATACCATAGATTGATTAGTCTTATATGTGCTCCTTACATTACCAAATTTTTGGATGACTGCCTATAACTCTCTCCCACTTCGCATCCAACAGACCACAGTTCTTCCCAAGACCCTTCTGAAATGCCATCTCCTCCAGGAGAGCTTCCATGATTTATTTCTAGTCTCTCCAGTTTATAACCCCCCTACTGTCACTGAAGTACTTCTGCATCCCCTAAGCTTTTAACTACTTGCAGACTCCCCTAGCATTTATGTACATGATCTTGTGTACCCTTTTAATTAAGCCCTGTCCCTATGCAAATCCCTTATCCTCCTATGGATACTTTCTTCCTTCATCACTGGGTGGTAACATCCTTGAGGTGTGGATCACATCTACTAATTCTATTGTGTTCTCCCAAGAGCTTAGTATAGTGGTGTGCATGCGGTAGACACAAAATTATAGTAGCTTTGGAATGGCAACTACATAATAATGATATTTGTTAGGTGCTTACTATTCAAGCACTGTTCTAATCACTGGAGGAAGGTAATCAGGTTGTCCCATGTGGGGCTCACAGTCTTAAACCCCATTTTACAGATGAGGTAAATGAGGCAAAAAGAAGTGATTTGCCCAAAATCACAAAGCTGATAAATGGTGGAGCTGGGATTAGAGCCCACAACCTCTGACTCCCATACCCATGCCCTTTCCATTGAGCCATGCTGCTTCTTAGGTTTATGTATTCTCACAGTCATAAAACTGTAATAGTAGTCTTGTCCTGCATATAATAATTGTAGCCCACTCAACTAAATGAATTCTTCTCTTGGAAACAAGGTATAATGCCCTATTCTCCCCAAACATGATTTTCTCATACAGATTGGGTTGTCCAGAAAGGAAGAGAATCCCATGTGTCCCCAGTGTTCATTAAGAACATGAGTAACAGTATTATTCCCGAGTCAGAACAATCAATGGCCCCTCCACCAAACAGTCATAACAGCTGGCCTAATGGATAGTGCAAAGACCTGGGACTCAGAAGGTCTTGGGTTCTAATCCCAGCTGCCACTTGTCTGCCTTGTGACCCTGCGCATGTCACTTAATGTCTCTGTGACTCAGTTTCCTCATCTATAAAATGGGGATTACGATTGTGAGCCCTATGTGCGACAGGGACTGTGTCAATCACAATTATCTTGTATCTACCCCAGTGATTAGAACAGTGTCTGGCACACAGTAAGTGCTTAACAAATACCATTATTATTATTATTTTTATTATTATTACTACAGGAACCGTTTAACAACTGATTTATTCATCGCCATGGTTTCACCAACTAACATCTAACTAACATCCTAAGCCTTGCCTCTAGTAACCCTTTATTGACTGATGATCTACAAATCTATCCAAAGTCTTCAAGAGTTTAGACCCTTGAGCTTCTCGGAGTAATAAGTGCCACATTTTACCACCCACTGTACCAAAGAGAGCTCAGAGTATCAATCTCACACACTTACTTCCATGATATGCCATAGCATTCACACCTCTGAAGTTTCCTTCAGAGAGTAATTTTTCAGAATGCTGGATTGTTAGCAAACTGTTAACTCCAAAACTAAGTCTGACATCATTATTGTGGTTACAGCTTTTATTGCTGGAGCTGAGGTAGATAATCCTGGAAGGAGCGGGGTTAAGGCCTTTAGATCATGTTCCAAAGCTGCATTCTATGATTGGTTTTGTTCAGCATGGTCAGTGTCCCTCTCAAAAACTACAATTTTGGAAATTTACTAGGATGGAGTGGTTTTATGTTTTATGTTTAAAAGCCTTGATCCTTCTCCTGGAATAAATTATTCCCTGGTTTGGGTGATAGTGGTGCATGGAGGAGCTGCAATAACTCTTCTAGGACTAACCACAAGGCTTGGCACAGTGTCCTCGTTGAGTGCTCATCTCTGGCAACGCTGGAGACTGCTTTTCTCTACCCTTGGTGGCAGTCTGGTCTTTGAGAGCTGCAGGGCCCAAACCTCTCCTTTATCTGACAGTTCTTTTGCACTGACCTTTGTCAGATGAAGCTAATAATTATATTCATTATTATCATTCATTATGAATAATAATATTCATTCATTCAATCGTATTTGTTGAGTGTTTACTGTGTGCAGAGCACTGTACTAAGCACTTGGAAGGTACAATTCAGCAATAAAGAGAGACAATCCCTGCCCACATTGGGTGTACAATCTAAAGGGAGACAGACATCAAAACAAGTAAACATTTGTGATATGTCCCAGGCACTATGTTCCAGGCACTGTACTAACGTTCTGGGTTAGATACAAGCAAATCAGGTTGGACACAGTCACTGTCCCACATAGGGCTCTCAGTCTCAATTCTCATTTTACAGATGACATAACTGAGGTAACTGAGGCCCAGAGAAGTGAAATGACTTGCCCAAGGTCACAGAGTAGACAAGTGGTGGCACCAGGAGTAGAAACCAGATCCTTCTGACTCCCAGGCCCATGCTCTTTCCACTATGCCAGGCTGCTTCTCTGTGAGCAGAGACCAGGAGATAAAATTATTTCCTTTCTTCACACAGTACTCCAGCAAAGAAAAATATAAACCTTGGCTTCCAAGGATGAGGCTGCCCAGAAGCTCCTTTCAAAATCTGGATCTCAGGTTTTCAAGTTCTGGCAGAAGTTGAGGCCTACTTCTTCCCATTGCAGAAAAGGCCCCATTCACTTTGCTCCTCAAAATCAGGGTGTCTTCCCTTAGAAAGATTATTTGTAGTCAGTGAGTAACTTGAATTTATGGTAAGGATGTTAGAAATTGAGTCTAAGACCACAGAATCAAATTAGCCCATTTCTCTCTGAAGCACGTATGAACAAACTGCAGGCAGTCTAATTGGTCTCAGTAGTTCAGGTAAGGACCTAGTACTTTCCCACTTTGCAAAAACAAAGTGATTACATTATAAATGTCTCAGTATCATATTCTTGATTTTGAAAGCCTACCTGTGGTGTCATAAGGACTTGGGTATGGAGGTACCTGCAGATCACTGAGGCAGCAGACCAGATAAGAAATTTATAACTGGTGATTTGTTCATTCACCACCAAGAACGCATCCCATGAAATATGCAGGAACCTTTTGTTCCCATCACTGTTTCCCTTACCAATCCTAATTCTTAAAGTGGATAGAATAACAATTTGAGAAAACTAGTAGTAATATGAATTATTTCCTCAGCAGATTATCTCTCTCTCTCTCTCACATGCTCACACACACACACACACACACACACACACACACACACACTCGCCCATAACTTAGGTGAGTTCATTGCTTTAAAGTAAATTCATACACTTGGGAAGATATCTTCATACCAGTTTGCTGGTATATTTGGCTGAGGTTCATTTATCTTGCTTTGCTGGCATAAGCAATTCACTTCTCAGATTTACTTTCTTTTGTGATCAGGGTATTCCTGTTGAAATTGAACCAAATCTGGTATGGCTCAGGTAAATCCTGCCGCTGAAAATGTTTTTTCATTCTTTGCCCACTTCAAAGACACCTTTATCTGGATGGGATGTTCAGCGTTTTCTCATGTACTAGGCTGTAAACTCCTAGAGGACAGGCATTGTGTCAACAATTCAACTGCACTCTCCGAAGAACTTATTGTCATTCTCCTGTGGGCAAGGAACATGCCTACCAAATCTGTTATTCTATACTCTCTCAAGCACATAATACAGTGTTTTGCTCACAGTGAGAACTAAAGCAGCATGGCTCAGTGGAAAGAACCTGGACTTGGGAGTCAGAGGTCATGGGTTCAAATCCCAGCTCTGCCACTTGTCAGTTGTGTGACTGTGGGCAAGTCACTTAACTTCTCTGTGCCTCAGTTACCTCATCTGTAAAATGGGGATTAACTGTGAGCCTCACGTGGAACAACCTGATTACCCTGTATCTACCCCAGCGCTTAGAACAGTGCTCTGCACGTAGTAAACACTTAACAAATATCAACATTATTAATAAATACAATTGATTGATTGCTCCACACACACAGCAAGTGCTCAAAACATGCCAGTGACATTAATTGATGCAGTGTCTTTGGTTATTTGTGTATTAGATTCAATGTTGCTTGTGGCGGACAAGATTGATATACCATCCAACGTGGAGACTGTCATCGGTAACATTCACACGAAAATCTCAGAAGCCATTTCTACCATGCAAGAAAACAAAGATGCAATAACCACCAAGGTAAGCAGCCCATTACATATAGTAAGTGAATTATGCTTCATACAGTTTACAGGCTGTGCTCTTGCTAAATATCATTCATCTGACCAGAGGTTCAGTGGAGAAAAATAGACATCTTGTGAAGCCATCAAAACTGAATTTCAGCAGCCTAGAGGGTTCACCCCAGTATTAGTTCAACTATCAAAAAGATCACCTTTCTTATTACTCTTGCCTCCTCCTCTGCTCTGTCCACGATTTCCTTAGTCCTGAGACGGGTTTACATGATGCAGTTGTAGTAATGTGGAAAAGTGTAGTGATATAGGTGGGTCTGTGTAACACTTAGGTTATCGATAGGATGAAGTAGTTACAGAGGGAAATTGTGACTTCATCATCACTGCCAAAAAATTTCACTGCCAACTAAAGCAATAATTAGAGTAATAATAATAATAATAATAGCATTTTTTAGGTACTTAGTTTTTGCCAAACACTGTACTGAGCCGTGGTGCTAATATAAGATAATCAGGTCAGAGATGGTCCCTGTCCCACGTATAGTTTTTCACTCTAAATAAGAGATTGTTACCAACCTGATTGTCTTGCATCTGCCTTTGTACTTAGTACACTGTTTGGTACATTATAAGTGCTGAACAAATACCATAATTATTATTAATAAGGAGAACAGGTAGTGAATCTCTATTTTCCAGCTGAGGAAACTGAGGCACAGAGATGCCGATTGCCCAGGCAGACAAGTAGCAGAGCCAGGAGCAGAACTCAGGTCTTCTGACTTAAACACCCATGCTCTTTCCACTAAGGCACATTGCTTATAGCAGATTGCAGAAGGCTGAACCAGATACTCAGGAATATACTAAATAATTTAAATAAAAAACAATCTAGTGAGGAAGACAAATGCAGAAACAACTTACAGAAAGTGATCAAACATGCCATCTTCTGCACTTGTGTTGTACCGCAAGATTGCCAAGAGAGGCACGGTGAAGCTTCCATCCTACCCCGATACCCAGGTCTCCAAAGAGAAGGATCCCAAACACACTAAATTGTGTGTGTTACTTCACTGCCTTCCACTAGGCACCCTGACATTGGAGCAGGGGATCAGGCTTCATTCCTCCTCCACTTATCGATCAATTAATCATATTTATTGAGTATGTATTTTGTGCTAAGCACGTAAGAGTACAATATTGTCATGCACCGCAAATTCTTCTTTAGCGTCACCCACCAAGACTTCTGTTTGGGGGTTCAGGCTTCATTCTTCCCTCACCCATGAATCAATCAATCGTATTTATTAGTACTTACTGTGTACAGAGCACTGTACTAAGCGCTTGGAAGACTGCAATATTGTCATGCACTTCAAACATTTCCATAATGTCTCCCACCATGGCTTCAATTTGGAGTTCTACAAACAGCCTGCTAGGGGAGGAGCTACCATGTCCACCCCTCAGCTTCAAAGTCCTCCAAAAAGCCCCCTCCTCCAAGATGCATTTTCCAACTAACCCTTCTCTACTTATCAGCCTCCTTAAGCACTCATGTGTATGTCCATTTACATATTCCATTATTCACCTGGGGCCCTGTTTTTGCTTTTATTACTTATAACTCTACTTTCAATCTTTTCTCTACTGTATGTTTACAGTTTGGGTTTGCTCAACTGCAAGCTTGTTGCGGGCAGGTAACATGTTTGCCAACTCTGTTATAGCGTACTCTCCCAAGAGCTTAGTACAGTGCTCTGCACATAGTAAGTGCTCAATAAATAATATTGATTGACTGATCTCTTCCTTTTGATTGTGAGCTTCTCAAGGAGATGGGATTAATAATAGAATAATACAGAATAATGAAGTGACAGATTTCCTTCTCACAAGAAGCTTACACTCTCATGGAGGAGACAAGCATAAACTACAAAGAGTAATCAGATAAAATAATTGAATGTGCACTGGAATAGACATCTATAAAAGAGTGCTGAAGTTGGGTATAAATAGGTCTTTGAGTGCTAGAAATGGCATTCAGTAAATACTTCTGTTGCTGTTGATGGTGATGATGCCTCCCCAGGCCAAAATCAAAGTTCCAACCCTTGCTGTGTAAATAAACAGTAGAAAATTCCTCCCGTGCTGAGGAAAAGTGTGTAAATAAGGAGTCTGTAGTGTTTCAGACTGCATGGAGCCCAAGAGCAGGCTTATTATATCACTCATACTGAAATAAAGCTTGTCCCCAAGAGTCTGTCTTGGAGAGGAAGCTCACTCTCTCCCTTCTTCTGCTCCCCACCTCCACCACATCACTTTTGTTTTAATAAAATCCTCTTGCCTGGGTATTGATCGCTTTCCCCTTTCCCAGACCCTGCCCAAGGACAACTCCTGACTGTTGAGTCACAGTTTTCAGATTATTTAAGCTGGTACTGAGGCCTGCAAATTGCTATTTGCCTCCCCCCCAGGACTGCATTGATTCCCCTGTCCTTGTACATAACCCGGTCAGCTCTCATTAGCCGGAGTGAGCGGTCCCTGCTGCTGCTGCCCTGAAACCTCACAGAGAGCCTGGACCACCTCCCTTCATTGCAGGGTTTTAGTGCTTAAAAGCCCAGGTGCAAAACTGTTTGGAATTCAGGCAGACTGAAGCTTGTAAAATTCCCAGAATGCTATAGTGGATTCAGGCTGGAAAACAGGTAACCTGGCATCCAGAACTTTTGACTTTTGGTTCTTCCCCTTGTACCAAAGTTTCCAAGGCACTGTGTGACCAGAACACTTCCTCTCATTAGCCCCCTTCCCTCCTCTGACAGATGTCCCGCTTCCTCTAGAGAAATAGCATGAGATAACAGTTTAGAACATAGGCCTGGGAATCAGAAGGTCATGGTTTCTAATCCCAACTCTGCAACTTGTTTTTTGTGACCTTGGGTAAGTCACTTCACTTCTCTGTGATTCAATTGCCTCATCTGTAAAATGGGGATTGAGAACATTAGCCTCACAGTTGGACTGTATCCAATGCGATTTGCTTGTATCCACCCCAGTGCTTAGTATAATGCCTGTAACATAGTAGGTGTTTAAAAATACCATTATAATAATAATGATTATAATTATTATTATTAGAGGATGTCTCCCAGAGATGCCCTGAAGAGAATTAATCAATGATTGTAAAGTGCCTAGCATCAATTACCACAAGTCTGGGCAAGAAAAAGGGAAATAAAGGCCATTGCCATGCTTTAGAAGATAGCCTTAAGCATCTGCCCAATTTTCCCCAAATTGCTCACCATTCATAAACATTCTTTGTTTCTGAAAAGCATCCAGAATGTATTTCCTGCCCCTTCCACATACTTGCCCTGTCAGGAAGGATATGTTTGTTTTCTCTTACTAGCATTGGCAATCAACCAATCAATCAGTTGTAATTACTGGGCATTTTCCGTGGGCAGAGCACTGTACTAAGCACTTGGGAGAATACAATAGAATTGGGAGGCACATTCCCTACCCATAATGAGGACACATTCTAGAAGGTGCCTTCCCATAATTAGCATCAGGTGGGACAGAGACTGCATCTGACTTGATTACCTTGATATATGCTAGTGCTTAGCCCAGTGCTTGGCACATAGTAGCACTTAACAAATACCGCAGTAATCATTATAGTCACTATTATTGCAGTTTTAGAAATGCATCTGTATGGCCATCCCTATTGCCCAATAGAAGGATGAGCCATCTGTTGCTATTTAGATTAAAGGTAGTATATATTAACAGCTAACTGGCAAGCATTGTATTGGGATCTGGGTAGACTCAACAAAAGCAGATCAGACACAGTTCCTTCTGGTTCAGGGCTCACTGTGTAAGGGGAAGGAGAACAGGTACTTAATCCCCATTTTACAGATGAGGAAATCAAGGCTCAGAGAATTAAGTTGCTAAGTTCTCCCAGTGGTCAAGTGGAGGAGCCAGGATTGGAACCCAAGTCTCCTGACTCTCAGGCCCGAGCTCTTTCCTCTAGGGCCTGTTACTTCAGGTGCCCAGGAGCAGGATACATAGACTAAATCTATTTGCAAAGATCGCCTACATTTTCCAGATCAGCAATTGTGTCTTCTGAAATACATCTTCCTTTTGCTACGATGAAAGACAACAGAAAAGCTCTGATTTTGGTTGCATGAGGTAGACCTACCTCTTTTCCCCTCCTATCCTTTCCCCATCTGAGGCAATAAAGATATCTGTAATAACTTGATCAGAAGGCAAGGACCCTGGATTATCTGACTCACTGAGATGAGAAGTGCATAAATGAAGGAAAAGAGTTTGGCGCTCTTTGGAGAACAACACTTACTACAATTGAGATATTGCTACTTTTTTACCCATTAGCTGAAGGCTCTGGAGAAGGAACTGTGTCTTTGCAACTCTACAGTGTAGTAGCCAGCCACAGACTCCATGAACAACCGACCAATCAGTATCCCTGAACTTATCGGCCTCTCCCAACCACTGTAACTAACTGATCATGATGGAAAACAGCCTCTGGAGCTGGCTGGCAAACTGATCAGTCGATGATAGTAGACTGGCCAAAAGATGGAGAGAATAACACATCAGTGGAGCTCAAAATACAATAACTAATATAGTACAGAAATAGAGTCATCAATTACAAGCAAGAGAATGGAAGCGCCAAAGGAGGGAATAAATCTATAAAGCTCTGTGAGATATTTTTCATTATCCTCGTATGTTTTTATGCCCCTGAAAGAATTGTTTGGTAATAACCAAAGTAATAGAGCTATAAATGGTAACTTAGAGCAATGAAACTAAATGAGTTCCCTTCCTATAAAATAAAATTTAAAATATGTACAATTATGGAAGGTTCTGCCTGGGAAGAATTAGGTACTTGAATTGTTTCATCTGCAGAAGATTGCTGTCACATTAACAGCGTCCAATCCTCCACTGGTTTAAGAGGACTCTCAGACCATAGCCCTAGTTATAATTATTTATGCCTCATGCTTTCAAGGATGACGGTGACATGAATTGTCCTCGATGTCCCTTTGAATTTGGGGTGCTAAGCTGAGAAGGTTCCCACAGAAGCAACCCAGTTTTTCCCAAATACCCAGGCATTTCCTCCCCACAAGCCAAGAACCTACATATCAGATCTTATGGGCAGAGTCTCTTTTTTGAAGCTTTGAAAAGCTGGGTTTGACATCACCAAAGCAGAGTGGCCTCCAGCTAGCCAACCAACGGACGACGAGTCACTTATGCATCCTCCAGAAAAAAAAGGTGTTCCTGTGTGATTTAGTGAGTTGCAAATTTTAAATGGGCTTATGATAATGGTAACAATTAATAATAATTATGGTATTTGTTAAGCACTTACTATGTGTCAAGCACTCTTCTAAGTGCTGAGGCAGATAGAAGATAATCAATCCCACATAGGGCTCACAATCTAAGTAAGAGTTAAAACAAGTGTTGAATTCCCATTTTACAGATAAAGAAACTGAGGCATAGAGAAGTTAAGTGACTTACCCAAGGTCCCACAGCAGGCAAGTGGTGGACTGGGGATTAGAACCCAAGTCGTCTGAGTCTTTTCACTAGGCCATGCTGCTTCTACCATCATGCTAATGGTAGGGTTCGTGGAGGATGTGAAGTCTGCTGCTGCTGAAGGAGGCAGAGAAAGGGATTCTAACTATCCCAGAGGTGGAGTCAGGATTTCAGCAGAGGAGATGCATCATTCTATTAGCAGCTGTCATCCTGGGAGCAGAACTTGCTCATCAGTGGTTGTCCGCCTGGGAGCAGGAAAACTTGCTTCTGGTCCACTCAGCTGTGTGAGATGAGAATCATCAACCTAAGTTCAAGCAAGAGTTTTCTCTCTTCCAGTCACTGGCAAAATGGATTTTAGAATCATTTTGGGGATAAAAAAGAGAAACAAAAATCGCCATCCAAACCAGACATCTAATTCCTGGGGTTTGTTACTCTATCTTGTTTTGTCTAGTGGGAAGATTTGTTTTGATCCTGCACTGTAATCATGGGGCCAAAAGCACTAATCAAAGTTAGTTAAACCCATAAAAGAAATTTGGAACAAGCATCTCACATAGAAAGGAAGCTTTAGAAAAGATTTTCAGCTCTGATTAACAGATATTGTACTACTGTCCGTGATAATGAAAACCTAATTTAAGATTAGCTGTGTTTCAGCAGAAATGCATTTAACAGTTTGAAAAGATAAAAACAGAAGTCTTTGTTCTTAGAGGTAGTAGATATTGGGCTCCCAGTTTTTTGTGTTTTTACAGTTCTTTATGGTATAGCAAATGAATAAATACATTGAGTTCTGCCATAATGCATGGTTTTACTATACATTTTGGCCAGAACAGGGTATGGGAATTAAGGAACATTAGTCTGAAAATGCAGTCTGTTTTATGGGTGGGGTGGAAGAAGCAGTTTTTTGTGCATGCACAAATTACCAATCCTGAGCATTTAGTAACTCTTATTTTGTAGTAAATTTCTTTATCCACTAAGTATTCAAATAAATGTTTGTCAACTGACTTATGGTAAATTTACATTTTTTTTAAAATCAACAAATTGGAAGAGTTGAGTTGGAGAACTGATTTAAATACTTGTTGTTTATGGTATTTGTTGAGCACTTACTCTGTGTCAAGCATTGTTCTAAGTGCTGGGGTGGATACAAGTTAATCAGGTCAGACACAGTCCTGTCCCATGTGGGGCTCACAGTCTAAATAGGAGGGAGAACAGGTATTACATCCCCATTTCACAGATGAGGAAGCTGAGGCACAGAGACATGAAAAGACTTGCCCCAGGTCACCCAGCAGGCAAGTGGCCAAGCCAGGAGTAGAACCCAAATCCTTTGACTCCCAGGCTTGTGCTGTGTTCACTAGAACATGTTACTTCTCTACTTTGATTTTAGGGTGTCACATGTGCTTTAATTACATCATGACTAAAGGGATGAAGAATGAAAGTTAAGGCAGAAGAAATAAGTAAAAAAATTAAAAGTATGAGACATTGGGTTCTGGGAAGAGACAGACATCAGAATGATTTTGTCATTTTTTTACAGCCGATTAGACTGTAAGCCCGTCAAACGGCAGGGACCGTCTCTATCTGTTGCCGACTTGTTCATCCCAAGCGCTTAGTACAGTGCTCTGCACATAGTAAGCGCTCAATAAATACTATTGAATGAACCTGAATGATGGTGGGAGAGACAGAAGTTTGGGGAAAATGAGGAAAAGGAGAGGAAGCAGGAAATCAATCAATCCATCAGATCAGTTGTATTGATTGGGTGCTTACTATGTGCAGACCACTGTACTAAGCACTTGGGAGAGTACAATGTGACAATATAAGAATAATAATGTTGGTATTTGTTAAGCACTTACTATGTGCTGAACACTGTTCCAAGTGCTGGGATAGATACTGGATAATCAGGTTGTCCCACATGAGATTCACAGCCTTAATCCCCATTTTACAGATGAGGTAACTGAGGCACCAAGAAGTCAAGTGACTTGCCTAAAGTCACACAGCTGACAGGTGGCAGAGCTGGGATTAGAACCCATGACCTCTGACTCCTAAGCCCGTGCCCTTTCCACTAAGTCAATATAGCAAACATTCCCTGCCCACAACTACCTAGAGGGGGAGACAGACATTAATATAAATAAATAAATTACAGACATGGTCATAAGTGCTATGGGGCTGGGAGAGAGGATGAATAAAGGGGAGCAGAAGGGAGTAGAAGGAAAGGAAAAGAGGGCTTAGTCAGGGAAGGTCCCTTGGAGATATGCTTTTAATAAGGCTTAGAAGGCGGGGAGAGTATTTCGGATATGAAGAGGAAGGGCATTCCAGGCAAGCGGCAGGATGTGGGAGAGAGTTCTGCAGTAAGATAGATGAAATCGAGGTTCAGTGAGTAGGTTGGCATTAGAGGAGGGAAGTGTGCAGCCTGGTTGTAGTAGGAGAGTATTCATTCATTCAATAGTATTTATTGAGCGCTTACTATGTGCAGAGCACTGTACTAAGCGCTTGGGATGAACAAGTCGGCAACAGATAGAGACAGTCCCTGCCGTTTGACGGGCTTACAGTCTAAAGTGAGGTGAGGTTGGAGGGGCAAGGGGATTGAGTGCTAAGCGGATAGTACTTTATTTGGGTGTGTTATTATGTTTCTCTCCAGGTTTTCCAAGGGTGTGGAAATCCTAAAATCAATTCAAAGGGGTCAAGCGGAGAGGAAAAGAAACGGAGAGGCAAATCGGTGACAGAAGAAAAGCCTTCAGGAGTTGGTCTAGAGAAATTAGTAAGTCCATCTGTGTGACATCAGAGCTTTACCCACAAAGCTTTCCTTTGCAAAGCACAAGAAATCACCTCCTTTGGTGGACTTCTTTTATTGGCCAAAGCCGGTACTGCCTCCCCCATTTCCTCTCAGTGGCAACCCCTAAGCCTAGATAGTTCAGGTGGGAAATGCAGCTTCAGCAGTGTAACTCTGGTCCTGGGAAGGGGTGAGGGGGTGGGGGTCCTGCTTGCCACTTAGCTAGCTCCCACCTAGCTGAGTGCTGAGTGCTGATAGAGCCCATATACTATCCCAACGTTGGGGGATTTTAGATTGCACTTGAGACCCCCAGCTAAATGTTTGGCTGGGGATGCAGATGATAAGAAACGCTGTGGCCAAGCAACTCAGTACCTGCAATTTCACAGTTTCCAAATCAAGAAAACATTTTCCTGAGTCCTGATTATCCTGCTGTTGTCCAGATTTCAGATGCCAAAGGAAAGCTGAAAGACATTAAAGACTTCTGGGTTGTCCTTCCAAGTCTACTCTGCAACGAAAAGGTAGCAGTAGGATCCGTCAACAATGACAAGTGTTGGAACGGAATGACCAGGGGGAGGTAAGTGACTCATTTAAAAATGCACAAACATACAGAGAGAGAGAGAGAGAGAGAGAGAGAGAGAGAGAGAGAGAGATCACATCTCAAGGCATCATTGCCAGCACTGGAGAGTTTTGCAAAGCCACATCCACAACTAAAGGAGCAGAGTTATTGTCATGAATATGCGAATTGTCTTGCCCTCCTGCTGAGGAAGGATAAGGGTGAGGAAGAGCAGAGGTCATGGAGAGTTCCCATTGCCTGGACCTTTGCTCCCCAGACCCTTTAGAATCACTCAAGCAGCAGTTTTGTGCCACAAGGGACCCAGGATCTGCTGAACTATGGGCAGAAAATATGCCTTTAATCTGCACCTCTTCTCTCTACTTTTCTTTTTGCCCTTTGCTGCTGCTTCATACCCCCCATAGATTTTAATTTCCCATTGCTTCAGCCTCCTCTTCTCCTCCATGCTTACCTCAACATTCTTTCCATGGATTCCTGAGGTTTGAGTAGTGAAAAGCCCAAGGGCTCAGGCCTGTGCAATACCTCAGAGTTTAGCTTGCAGACCCCTTCCAGGATCAGTAATAATAATAATAATAATAATAGTGGTATTTGTAAAGTGCTTACTATGTGCCAGGCACTGTACTATATTCATTCATTCATTAGTGTTTATTGAGTGCTTACTATGTGCAAAACACTGTACTAAGCACTTGGAATGTACAATTCGGCAACAGATAGAGACAATCCCTGCCCAATGATGGGCTCACAGTCTAAACGGGAGAGACAGACAGCAAAGCAAAACAGAACAAAACAAAAACAAGACAACATCATCAAGATAAATAGAATCAAGGAGATGTACACCTCATTATCAAATAAATAGGGTGATACATAATATATACAAATGAGTACAGTGCTGAGGGGGTGGGAAGGGGGAAGAGCAGAGAGTGGGGAGGAGGGGAAGGAGAGCAGAGGGAAAGCAGGGGGCTCAGTCTGGGAAGGCCTCCCGGAGGAGATGAGCTCTCAGTAGGGCGGTGAGCTCTCAGTAAATGCTGGGTTGAGTATAGGCAAATCGGGTTGGACACAGTCCCTGACCCACATGGAGCTCAGACTTTTAATCTCCATTTTACCATCCAAGGTCAAACAGTAGACATGCCAATGTCATAAAGCCAGGATTAGAACCAAGGTCCTTTTGACTCCCAGGCCTGTGGTCTATCTAATAGGCTATGCTGTCCACGCCATCCAAACAACCACCAGGCTGTCCAGATTGTGACTTGACTACTGTATCAATCTCTGCTAAACTACCTACCTGCCTGATGTCTACATTTAACTGTGCTGATCAGAATATTTGCCTTAAAAATAGGACTGCATACAACTTCCCACTCCTTCAAAACCTCCAATAGTTTCCTGTTCTCTACATCAAGCAGAAACTACTGAATATTAACAAAAAGGCACTCAATCGGCTCTTTCCTTCCTGCTTTTCTACTCTCTTCTCCCATTTTATTCCTATGACACTTTCTTCCTCGCAAGATGAATTACTCCCTGTGCCTTGTTCTGGTCTCTCCCCCCGCTGACCTAGTATTAACATCCTCAGCCCTCCCTGGAAATCCTTCCAACCACATATCTGACAAAACACAGCTCTTCTCATCTTTGAGGTTCTTCTAAAATCATCCAGGAGGCTTTGGAAAATGGTTTGAAAACAATTGAAAGATGCCAGGATTTTTTATAGCAAAATCCTCAGCTCATTTCTCATCACACCAGGGTGTATCTGAACTGTATTATGCCTCAGAGCCTTGGCAAAATACGTTATCTTCCCTTCTTTTCCATCAACACTCAGGATGTATTTTGCCACACAATTTATCTGGAGCTTCTATTAGTTCCCACTGCTATTTCAACTGCTGGGGGAGATGTTCTGCTAATCAATTCCATCTCCCCTGAATGTACAGATGTCCTTCCTGATCCCATGAGGTAGCCTGGATTTGCAGAATGGGAATGGATAGGATGTTTGCTATTAAAAACTTACCAAGCTTATCAGAGTAATACTATATGAAGTATGAACTCCCCTTAGCAAATGCAAATCTTGTACCATTTCCTTGAAACCAGAGCCATCAGTGTAGACACATCCTGACAGACATGGAACATTGGGGTCTAAAGGATCCTGCACTCAGTGTCAGGAGATTTGAATTGGTAGTTACACATCTGGCCACCCTTCACTAAGGTGTATTGCATCCGTATGTCATTTAAACTGTAGGCTTTAGTTCTACCTGCAAATGAATCTTTTGGGTTTCCCTAGTACAGGTATTCCTACCCCTTTAAGTAATGAGAAATGAAATCTGAGGCGTGGTTTGGACAGCCTTGAGGATAAAGATTTTAATATGAGCCATGAAACATCATTGGGAAAGCCTTGCAAGCAGAAACAGTGCTGATAATCTCTGAAGATCCACATTTTTTGAAACCTCGTTGGGATTCTCTACACACATCTATTCTCTCTTCTCTGTCGTTCAACTCAGCACAATATTGGTTACAGGTGGGCAATAATACAGTAATACTGAGGAGAGCATCCTTTGGAGAGATACAGATAATGTGACGCTCTTTTACTAAGTCACATCTTAAGACCCAAATAGACCTCCATATGCTGTGACCAGGCTAGATGTCAATTAGACTCAGGGAAATAAACTAGCATGAATTCTGGAGCTAAGTCCCTTTTAAGCCTTAGAATTTTGTGTCTGTTCTTCTTTGCAGATATTTGCCAGAGGTGATGGGAGATGGTCTGGCCAATCAGATTAACAATCCTGAGGTAGAGGTTGACATCACTAAACCAGATATGACTATTCGACAACAGATCATGCAGCTAAAGATCATGACCAACCGACTGCGCAATGCCTACAATGGGAACGATGTGGATTTTCAGGACACAAGTGAGTAAATTGAAAATTGGGGGAGTGAAATAGAGTTTTAGAAGCAGCAAGGGTGAGGGCATGCATACACACACACACACACTCACACACACACTCTCACACACACACACACGCGCACCTCCTTTCCTCTTACCCCCTTTCCTCTTACCCCCAGAGAATAGTTGGATTGAATCTTGCTGTTAATCACAGATTCCCAACACAGGATAAAAATTTCAATATATTCCTTGCCAATGTTGGGACAGGATAGAATGTAATAAAGCTTTGTAAATCTTCATATCCAAAAGCCCTTGGATTTATATTGAATCAGAGTGGTGATTTCTGGCATGAGTCACTGAAGAAATCAGTAGCTTCTGAGAAATTTTTAAACAAGATATTTTCCCATGGGGGAGACTCGATAGGGATCAGAGAGGAAATATAGCACAAACATTCCCTGCCCATAACGAGATTATTCTAGAGGGGGAGACAGACATTAATATAAATAAATAAAATTACAGATATGTACATAAGTGCTGTGGGGCTGGGAGGAGGGATGAATGAAAGGAGCAAGTTAGGGCGACACAGAAGGGAGTGGGAGAAGAGGAAAGGAGGGCTTGGTCGAGGAAGCCCTCTTGGAGATGTACCCTCAATAAGACTTTGAATTGGGGCGTAATTGTCAGATATGAAGAGAGAGAACATTCCAGGCCTGAGGCAGCATGTGTGCAAGAGGTCAACCACAAGATAGATGAGATCGAGGTGATGATGATGATGGTATTTGTAAGTGCTTTCTATGTGCTGAGCACTGTTCTAAGCACTGAGCACTCTTCTAAGTGCTAAGCACTGTTCTAATCATTGAGGTACAGTAAAACGGCTAGCATTAGAGGAGTGAAGTGTGCAGTCTGGGTTGTAGTAGGAGAGTAGTGAGGTGAGGTAGAAGAGGGCAAGGTGATTGAGTGCTTTAAAGCTGATGGTAAGGAGTTTTGCTAGAAAAATCCTGATTGGTGTGCCCTTTCCTAGGGCTCTTTGTATTTTCATTCCACTGCAATTGGAAAAAGAAGGATAAAAAGTTTCGAGGGACTGATATGTTGATATTAGTTTGGTAGTGTGTTTGATAATGAGATGATATGCTGGGATGGAGAAAAGAAGGTATAGTAGAAGTTGTCCTGCAGATAAATGAGCAGGACATGAATGATGTCCTTTTCTGGTATTAAAAAAAAACATTTTACTAGTAAAGTCAGGTAGTGGATCAGCTGCAGGAGTCTGTCTGGCTCCATAGCAATACTGTCTAGGCATTTTGTCAGTTTCTCATCTTGTTCAGTCTGTCACAGAGCTGACTGGGAAGTTAAGCTACTTCTTTCATCGGAGAGAGCCCTGTGCTCAGCTCTCTAAAATAAAAGTACAGATATGTACATAAGTGTTGTGGGCTGGGAGGAGGGATGAATAAAGGGAGCAAGTTAGGGTGACACAGAAGGGAGTGGGAGAAGAGGAAAAGATGGCTTAATCAGAGAAGGCCTTGTGGAGATATGCCCTCAATAAGGCTTTGAAGTTGGGGAGAGTAACTGTCAGATATGAAGAGAGAGAACATTCCAGGCCTGAGGCAGCATTTGTGCAAGAAGTCAACTGCAAGATAGATGAGATCGAGGTGATGATGATGATGGTGTTAAGTGCTTACTATGTCTCAAGCACTGTTCTAAGCACTGAGCACTCTTCTAAGTGCTGAGCACTGTTCTAATCACTGAGGTACAGTAAAATAGCTAGCATTAGAGGAGTGAAGTGTGCGGGCTGGGCTGAACTCAGAGTGTACTGCCAGTTAAGAGCCCAGTCAACATTCAGGGAGATTAAAATGCATCCCCAGACCTGCATATCTGTGACAAAAGAATTTTTACTCCTGGGGCCAATAGCCCCAAACACCTTCTTGAATGTATTTTGAGTTAAGCCTAAACAACTGGAACACAGGGAGAGAGTGTATTTGCCTAATTCTAAAGTGACATATTACCCTTATAGTTTTGATGAAATTTAAAGGATATTTTAAGGTTATTTAGATGGCTTAAAAGGGGCTGTGGAGAGAACACCTCCCTCACCCCCCGGTTCCCGCCACCAAGTAGAAAAAAAATTAAACCATCTCAAAATAATGCCGCAGCTTGACTCAAAGTGAGAATTATCCTCATGGTACATCTTACTTTTTACTCTGTTTCATTTGCTTGGATGATAAGGAAACCTGTTTAATATGGACAGGACTATTTTGAACAATATTCAGAGGAAGATCTGTAGGAATGCTGTGTCTGTTTCCAGAGCCCGTGATGTTCTTTGAAGCATCAAAATAGCAGTAATCACATGGCTCTCTAGAAAAAACCTGCCCAATTAATGTGCTTTGATTCTTGAATATGTATATTCTTCTGTTTCTGTGAATCAATTATGAAACTTCAGCCAGACATTTTACAACAGGGAAAACGGAGGTTAACTTGTATGAATTTCACATTGGAAGTGGTAGCATCGGTCAGAAATCTTGATACTACCCATGAGTCAGAAAACCCAGACTGGTGCCAGTCCCACCACCTATCTGGGTGGCCTTTGGCAAGCTGTGGCCCTGCAGCATCACTTTAAAAAACAAAATGATACTTGTTAAGCACTTACTATGTGCCAGGCACTGTTCTAAGCACTGAGTTAGATACAACCTAATTAGGTTGGATAAAGTCCATGTCCCTCATGGAGCTCACAGTCTTAATCTCCATTTTACAGATTAGATAATTGAGGCCCAGAGAAGTTAAATGACTTGTCCATGGTCACATAGCAGACATTGAGGAGGCAAAATTAGAACCCAGAACCCTCTGACTCCCAGGCCCTTGCTATTTCCGCTAGGCACTGATGATTATATTTAAAGTTATATCCAAAGACAGCCCTATATAATCCAGTGTAAAGAAATGAATTAAACCACGCAGAGGATGGATGACCGCAGACAATGGCTCATCTTGCCAAAGCTGGATGACTCATGAAAGGAAAGATGACATGACACAAAGAACTGCAGTTGTTGCTAACTCTTCTGTCTTCAGGAGTCCTTTGGTGCCTCAGGCAGAAATTCTCCAAACACCTAAGGAGAGAGCCGAAGAAAGGCTAAAATATAGGTAATGGAAGGGTGACCAGGACAGAAGCAGCAGCGAGGCCTAGTGGAAAGAGTATGGGCCTGGGAGTCAGAGGACCTGGGTTCTAATCCTTGCTCCTGCACTTGTCTGCTGTTGTGACCCTAGGCAAGTCACTTGAATTTTCTGTGCCTCATTTACCTCTTCTGTAACGTGGGGATTAAGAGAGAGAGCCCCATGTGGGACATGGACAGGGTTGAACATAATTGTCTTGTATTCATTCATTCATTCGATTGTATTTATTGAGCACTTACCGTGTGCAGAGCACTGTACTAAGTGCTTGGAAAGTACAATTCAGCAACAAATAGAGACAATCCCTTTTCAACAACAGGCTCACAGTCTAGAAGAGGGGAGACAGACAACAAAACAAAGCAAAACAAGTAGATGGGCTTCAATATCATCATTAATAAAATAGATAGAAGATAAATGTGTACATATATACACAAGTGCTGTGGGGCGGGGAAGGGGATAGAGTAGAGGAAGGGAGTTGGGGTGAAGGGGAGGGGAGGAGAGGCAGGGGAAAATGGGGGGCTTAGTCTGGGAAAGCCTCCTGGAGGAGGTAGGTTTTCATTAGTTGTATCTTCCCCAAAGCTTGGTACAGTGTCTAGCACATAGTAAGCACTTAAGGAATGAAATTTAAAAAATTGGTGTCAAAGGGGTATGACTGATGGGATCCATTCCCCTCAGTGAGAGATGGAGGCTGAAAGCAGTTAGGTCAAGTCACATAACTTCCACTGTGTTCGGTGCAGGTGATGACATCAGCGGTTCCGGCAGTGGGGAAGGCTGCCTCGACGAAATGTGTGTCAGAAAAACCAACAGGAGCCCCAGTACCAGGCAGCCAGAAACGCACGCAATTCCTAACCAGTCAGACCGGAACACAAACGGAGCCAGCAGCCACTTCCTGCCTTCTTCCTTTCTCCTCTTCCTTTCGTTGGCCATTGTTGCAACACGATACTTGTGGCGGTAACTTCTTCCCATAGCCATGAGAGAGGAACTATGGCTGAGGGCTTAACTTTGCCAAAAAGGAAAATGGACACTATTTAATTCATCTTGGCAAAATGAGAAATTGTGGGCGGGGAGGGGGAGGGGGAGAAGGTCTTTGATTGTTTGTGATATATGGCAGTGCTAGAGCTGGTCTGTTATTTTTTTTTCTTCTTGGTCTTTTTTGAATGCTGGGCCCGTCTTTCCATACCTCATTTTTTAAATTTCATTCTTTTGACACAGTGAGGCTGCCCGGGGGCTTAAGCAAGGCCTGTGTAGATTGGGGTAATGGGAAGGAAAATTCTCTTCAGAAGGACACCATTTCAGTGACTGCAATGGAATATGCAAATGTCGGATGTTGCTATAAGATCTCATATGGTAACACTATTTAACACATTAACGTGGAACGCACTAAAGAGGTATAGAGTAATAAAAGTTGTAATTTACGGCTGATGGCATTAGCACTTAGAGGTGCTGTGTTTAGAGGAGAGGGGGCTTAATAGTTTTCCACTCTACTTCTGAACACGAGCACAGATGATCCTTTGTGCATTCTTTCCAGTAGAAATTCCAGCAGATGCCTTTGGCTAGCATGAAACCAATTCTCAAGGTCATTCAGTATCCTAGAGGCTGATATCTGAACACAAATATACTACTCTTCAAATTCTGAGAAAACAAACTCCTCTCTGTGGTTAGATTTAAATTAGTAGTAATTCAGAAGCAATTCACTTTACTTCTACCTTAAAGAGACAAGGAGTGTGAATTTGATTTTTTTGCATGGTACCTTGAAAATCACTTAAGATCTTCATGATGGTTGATCTACATTATTAATGCAATTCCGTAGTAGACAACAATAAGATCAGATATGCATGATAAGATCTGTCCTTCAACAGAATTTTTGCTAGAACCAAGTCAGAAACTCTTGTTTTTATTAACAATGATGACAACCTTTTGCCAATACGTGCAAGGTCAAAGGGATAACTCTTCTTTGAAGTCTTTTGAATTAATCTATGTGTTCCCTAGTGAAGTTCTGTAATAACTGGATTGAAAGGTGAGATGGCTATACTTTTTAAACTATAATTTGTTAATCAGAAAAAGTGCAATTTTGCTGCACCACCTGGCTTTCAGGGAACGCCTGCTGTGTAATACGGTTCCACAGCTGGGCTCACAAGGCCACAGATCTGTCTCAATGACTTGTCTGTGATCCTACATAGAGGCAAAACACTGAGATGCACCAAGAAAATAACCAGGACCTTGTTGGACTTGCTAGACTTTCATTAGGTTATATTGTGCTCTCCCAAGCACTTAGTACAGAAAGGGCTCTATAAATATGATTGACTGATTGATTCTAATCTCACGGATATACATCTCCTCCCGTGGTCTTTCTTTTTTTTAGGGGGGCCATGAATTCTGAATCTCCATCGCATGTTACTTGATTGTCAGGAGTGGATTCGGCTATCAAGATTTCATTTTTTTAATATATACACACACACACACATATATATATATCTGTGGGGCTATCTGCATTTATGGAGTTTTGAACTTATGGCTGATTGAACCCCATATTGCTCAACAGGTGATGTTTCTCAAACATCTTCTACCAAGTATTACTACCAATCCCAGTTTACGTTCACCTCATAAAGTCACAATTGACTTTTATTATGGTATTCGGAAATCCTAAGTCTAGACTCTGCTCTAATTAATTTTCTCTAATATGGGGAGGATATTCTTTGAGGGAGGGAGGAGAAGCATATCTTTTGTTTAAGAGCTTTTGCAGGCCCTGGATGAACTTTCAAATAGATATAGTCTATGGCTTTGGTTCCAAAAAGTTTTTTGAGAATCATTTCCAATGCAGCTTGAGATAAAGAATTCAGTTTACCCAAGAGTGGTTTAGTGAATGTGCACTGTGGGGTCAGGAAGTAAAATCATAATGATATTTACTGGAAATTTTAACTGACTTACTTTCAGATAAGAGAATTAAAAGAAGCAGCTGAAGCTGGTGAGGGAAATGAAAGGCGCATCATGCTAACATTCTGCCTTTGTCATTGCCCTTGTGGATGTAAGCTCCCTTCCTACCTCCATGTAGTGAAATTGGGCCCTAATCATTATTTTTGATTCCTGATGTGGTCATTAATTTTGTCATTGCTGCCATCATCCTTAGGAAGTCAACAGATATTTTCAGCCACTGTTCAATGTCTTCCCATTCTGTTCAAAACAGAATATTTGTATTTTGCCCAGAATACTTGTATTTGGGCGTCATTCTGAACCAGAGAGCCTGGTATTTTAATTTATTTTAAAACATCACCTGAAAGTTAAAGGTCTAATATAATGAGGGGATTAATCTCTTCATGATATTTCATTAGCTGTCCCAGGCTGGAAATTACAGGCGGGGGTGGGCGAGGCATAGATATTGCTACAAACTTGATTTTGGCCTACCGTATGGTTTTCATTCGAGCTGTAAATTTAAATAAATTTCCGCTTAATGAGTGAGCAATGAGGGCCACTCTTTACCTCCCTTGTATATAGCTAATCAAGTTCTCCTGAGACATCCATGCCCATTTTAAATAACTCAACAAGCTAGAATCTAAAGGAAAATGAAATATATTGTGCATTGAGCTAGAAAATGTGTCTCCCCCTTGTGAGAAAATATATTTCAAAAACTAAATCAGTTTGCCCCATTCAGTGTTCTTTCAGTGTAATCAGCTAATGTTATGAAAGGTGGACAATTGTTTTAGGCCATGGATGAGAAAGTTATGAAGTCCATATGTCATTTCTTTTTCCAAGTAATGAAAAACAAAGTCTATGCTGTTGTTCTGCTTGAATTTTGTGAAATGACATGGTTCATGTATCTTTGGCTGTCTTGTGAGGGATGTAGCTCATTCTCAATGGGAGAGTAACAAAGACCCATTTGCGGTGGGTTGGTTGAAGAACAGCCTCAGTGAGATTTTATCTCCCATATTCAGCTGGTCTCTTAAAGCCAGGTGACTAGAACTTTGCAGAACAGGTGTCAAACTAAACCCCTGTACTGGGCTATGCATGGATGCCACTCCTTGGCCCCGTTCCATCCCACAAACCAAATTTACACATCCCCCTTGCCCCCCAGCTATGAGTCAGGTAGATTCTGCCTTATGTATTCATCCTGATGGAAGCATTTAGGGTTACTTTGATTAGCAACAACAACAATTTTCTTCAGGAGGGCTGGTGAATTTCATAATATTTTTTTGAAAAACATGCTAAAATAAATTCCCTTGCCCTATAGTGAGGAATCAGAGGTTGGGAATAATGGATTTCGTCTTTAAGCCTGCTCTTTGTGCCATAATTTCTATGTTTCAGTGGAGGATGGGTCAGGTTCATTAAAGGCTTTGAGAGCACAGTTATTTAATATTTACAAATGACAACAAAACTTTTGGTTTTTGATGGGCTTATTAAGGGAGAAGGAAAAATAAAAAATATACTTTTGCTTTTAAAAATGCATTTCTCTGCAAGATTAAGATTTATTTCAATTATTGGCATAGTTGACCAATTATATTTTTCTTTCTGTTACCAAGGTACTTGTAACTATCTTGCACTGTTTATCTGAAGTTGAAATATGTTCTTTGAATCCTTGTATAAATAAAAGGCTGGAGACGTACATCTAATGTGTGCCTCTTGTAGCAGGATTTATTTCTAACCTCATTACATGCCACATATTGTTTATACATTCATTCAGTCACAGGTGTCTATATAGGCTCAAATACTCAGAACCAGAGTGAACTTGGAATTCACACCTCTCCCTGCCGTGCTCATATGAATTATTGTGGTATTTGTTAAGAGCTTATTGTGTTCCAAGCACTGGGCAGAGTGATGAAGTAGATAAAATGTAATCAGATCGGACACAGTTCTTGCCCAAAATGGGGCTTATCAACCAATCAGTCATATTTATTGATCTCTTACTGTGTGCAGAGCACTGTACTAAGCACTTGGGAGAGCACACTATAACAGAGGTGATAGATATGTTCCCTGCTTACAATGAGCTTGCAGTCTTACAGTGTGGGAAACAAAGTTTAAAAAATAATAAATAAAACCCTGTGGTTTCTGAGGAAAATCCACAAATAAACCCAAACATTTCCCAGAGGCAAAACCTTGGCAGTTCTATGACAAGAACAGTCACTACAGTGCCCCTTTAAGTATTCCTGGATAGCAGAGGTCTCTTCAGGGAATTGCAACTCAACTAGCCTATTGCAACTTGCTTGTAGCAGGCTGAGACAATTGTAAATGTTAGTAGAATATCTATCTCTTGTCTAAGTCCTAAAGTCTAAGGGAAGAAAAAGGAAAGAGGAAGAAACAGAAACTGTGAGCTGGAAATTTTTGAAGCTTCTTGGGGGCAGGGAAGCTTTTTTTTTGCATTTGTGGAACTCTCTCAAGTGCTTAAATACAGTGCTTTGCACAGAGTTGGGGGAGAATAAATAATGTTAAGATTCACTTCTTTGTAAGGAGTTTACCTGAATGTTTACTAACTCATGTGCAGACTTGCAAGGATACACATTCAAAGAAAATCCAAGTTTTAAATTTATGCAGGAGATGTTCAAGCTGAGCAACTTTTACAATTCCACTTACATATACAGATTGTGAATTTGAGGCTTGCAAGTGACATTCTCTTTACAAATGGGAAGTTTTTTAAAGTCCTCAAATAGTCTTCCCATATGGAAAATGATTGCTCTTAGTTTCCAAACCGTTTCATTCCCTGTACCCTGATCACTGGCCCTAACCTTGGATATAGGGCACTGACACATTTGTATTATAGTGGCTGTGTAGATGTCTGATTCTCAGTAAATGGTTTATTACCTTTTTTGATGCTAAAGGTCAGTTGTATACCAACTTCTAGAGCTAAGTCCTGAGGTATCTTTAAGTCCAGGATGGATTTTCAAGCATTTCCAGACCTATTCAAGTAGACTCAACAACATAATGCTGGAATTGGTACAATTTGTTCTTAGTGCTTCAATTTATGAACACTTGTATTACCCTCAAGATTTAACTGAAAAGAATGATGTACAAATTACCACTAAGTAACCCCAAATGCACATTTTGAAATCTTTAAGTTCATAAATCAACATGCCTGAAAATCATATAATTCAATATTTTCCAAAAATCAACATATAATTATATATGTATGTGTATAGTGTATACTTCTGTAATGTATGTACACATGTATAGCATATGTAGAAAATGTATCTGTAATAGATTTATATATAGACATATACTTAGTTGTCATTTTTGGAAAATGATTGAACATTGAAAACATGCATGTAAACTGAAATGCTTCAGTGAAAGAAAGAAAAGCATATTTTGAAAGGTAAAAGGGTTTCCTTTTTGTAAGACAAAACCACCAGCTCACATGAAAATTAATGTGGGGGTCCTGCTCTGATTCCCCCTTTCAGGAAAAAAAAAAGAGTGAAAGAGTTGAATTTAAAAAGGATTAAACCATCCAGCCAAGACAAATACATAACTTTAGGAAAGCAGCAGCCAACATCAAGAACAGGAGGGAAAATTAGAGATGAAATGACACCCCTTCCTGGTCTTCCACAATATTTGCTTCAAATAGCAAACAGGACGTGAATCAGCGATTACCCACTCTATCTGCAGTGTGCAGGGCCTGAACTGCAGGTGTTTCCTCAAGCTATAAATTTACACAGTTGTTGCCAGAGAGACAGTTCACTCTATTCCAACAATGTCTGCCCTCCTTGCCACAGTGGGCTCTAACATGGGTAGGCTGTCCCAAGACTTCTTACAGATGAAATTTGGGGACTATATGTGCACATCAATCAATGGTATTAATTGTGTACTGTGTGCAGAGCACTGTACTAAGCACTTGGGAGAATACACTCTAACACAGTTGGTAAACATGTTCCTTTGCCCATATGGAGCTTGCAGGCTGGAGAGGAAGACAGAGATCAAATTATTAATATCTACATAAATGCTATGGGGCTGGAGATGGTAGATGTGTTCCCTGCCCACAGTAAGCTTAGAGCAGCTTAGCGATACTGCATACTGGATGACTCCCGACCTGTGAGACATCTTCATACATATATGATTGAATAAATGTATGAATCATTTTATGACACTAACTTAATTCATGAATCATCCAAGAGATTGGGAAAATTAGCCCCAGTGAGGCTGTGCCCCAGGTGCCATTTCTCTAATGGGGCAGAGTATTGTGTACAGGGTGCTGGTCAGAACCTTACCATGTCAGCTCCTGGTAAGGAGCAGTGGACAACGAATTTGGGTCCTTTCCAATCAGACACACTACTGACCAGCAAAGAAACAGTCCGAACCAAACTAGCTATTTTATAATGAACATCGTTATGGAATTTAAGTACATACTATGTAACAAACACCGTACTAAGCACTGGGGTATATACAAGATAAATCAGGTGAGACACAAGCCCTGTCCCCCATGGGCTCACAGAGGAAATAGGACTTAATACCCAATTCACAGATGGGGAAACTTAAGCACAAAGGAGTTTAGTGACTCTCCAAGGTCACACAGAAGACAAGTGGCAGAGTGAGAATTAGAACCCAGGTCCCATTTCTCCCAGGCCCATGCTCTTTCCACTATTTCGCTTCCCAGTGAATGAACAATTTTACCAAATCGACTGGTGAGTGAATTTCATCAACAAAAATATCAACCAGAAAAACTAGTTTGTGTTCCCCCTAAACTTAATATGGTTCCACATCTGTTAAGCATAAATCACTCTGAAAAGCAACAGAAATGTGATGTCCACTTTAGCGATTTTTGCAAAAGTAGTTCTGCATCCATCTTCCTGATTCAGCCCTCCAGGATCCTGCAGCAAGGGGCAATGGAGGGGGAAGAGGCATGAGAGAGGATGTTTTTTAGGAAAAGGGGCTCCCCCCTTGTGGAGTAGAGGGATGCAGAGGGAAAGGGCAGGGAAAGGGCGAGTGGGAGGAGGATGATGAGAAGGAAGAGGACGAGGAATTGGAGGCAGGGAAGGGCCGAGAATGGCAGTGGAGAAGGTAGGGGCTCCTCCCTAGCATTCCACTCCCACCAGCAACTGCTCTTTGGCTGGGCAGCAGGTGCAGCAGTTGGTGGGGGAGGGAGAATCTCTCCTGTTCATCAGTGATGGCAGTGGAATGCAGAAGGGGCAGCCTGCAGAGAGTGAAGGGACAGCTGGAATTTCCTTTCACTCCCAGTAGTGTAGTGCCCGGGCACAGTGGAGCAGGGCTAGGTTTCTATAGTCTAACCAGAAGGGGGGTCAAATACCTAATTCTGGAAGCTACTAGAGAGGTAAAAGTTGATTATCTGATTGTTAAGAAACACCCCTTTGACTGGACAGACAAGATAACAACAGAGTCCCAACAGCAACGCGGTTTGATCACTCAGTGTGCAGGTTGTATTCAGAAATGTGGATCAATTGAAACTGTAATTTTCAGGCAACAGAGTTGAGCTGGAAGAAGCTTTGGCTGCAATTCCCAATTTGAGGGCAGATCCCCTGCCATCTTTTTTGAAAACTTCTTTTTCCTTTGAGCTTCTGCTTTCACTCCTTAGTGTGACACTTTTATAGTTGCGTTTCTCTGTAGGAGGAAATACAAAATATATGAGTTGCTCCTAATGGATAGTATTTTGGCTGTGAAGAAATTTACGTAGAATGAAACAAAATATCTCTGGTCAAATTGCTCTTCATCAGTGGGGGTGGATGACTAGATTGCAAGCTCACTTTGGACAGGGGACGTTTCTACCAATTCTGTTATATTGTACTCTCCCTGGCCCATAGTACAATGTTCTGCACACAGTAAGCGCTCAATAAATACCACTGATTGATTGGTTGATGAACAGAGTTTGCAGAAGTTTTAACAAAAAAGAGAAAACGAGGCAAGACTCCACTCAACCAGAAGCCTGGCATGAAATACAAATGAACGAATCCCAAGCTACCTGTGCAACTCCGAGTACCTGGAGAGATAAGCATTTCATGCACCTCTTGATCACATTTCCAGATTGGCTCCAGATGGGAGTAGGGCAAGGGGATGTGGCCAAACCATGGGCCTGACAGCAGCAGCAGCAGCACTCTCCACTGCTATCACCTTTCTCCAGCTTCTAGCTGCTCTTAGCTAACACCCTCCCAGACTTCACTTCAGTTGCTGATTTCATTGTCTTCCTCGCCATCCTGCTCTCACTCCCTTCTCCCAATGTAGTAGTTGGGGACTCCAACCTCCATGTGGGTGATCCCACTGACCCTCCATCTGTCCACTTCTCCTCCACTGACCTCTTACTACATAATAATAATAATTATTATTATTACATAATTACTCTGCACAGAATAAGCACTCAATAAATACAACCAGTTGATTGTTACCACCAAATCCTTTGTGCCATCATCCTTTTTGGGTTCTCTGCCCTTGGGATTCCTCCTGACTCTCCATCCTCATCCCCCTCCCCCAGCCCTCCCTTCTAGACTGTGACTCCGTTGTTGGGTAGGGATTGTCTCTGTTGCCACACTGTACTTTCCAAGTGCTTAGTACAATTCTCTGCACATAGAAAGCACTCAATAAATATGGTTGAATGAAAGGATGAATGAACTTAATTTCCACCCAGAAGCCCTGGTACCCCATTGCTGGGAACCGTTGACAAACAAATCCACTTTTCAGTGCAAACTAAAGATAATTCCCTGGATCTCAGAAGGATTAGAAAGGCAGCCCTTCAGGAAACACCCCAAGCAGATAACACAGCTCCCGTAAGCCTCCAGGTCTCCATCCAGGACACAGGGCCACGGTGCAGCTGCTATTAATAATAATAATGATGGCATTTGTTAAGTGCTTACTGTGTGCTGAGCACTGTTCTAAGCGCAGGGGTAGATACAAGGTCATCAGGTTGTCCCACATGGGGCTCACAGCCTTAATCCCAACTTTACAGATGAGGTACCTGAGGCATAGAGAAGTTAAGTGATTTGCCCAAAGTCACCCAGCTGACAAGTGGTAGAGCTGGGATTAGAACCCATGACCTCTGACTCCCAATCCCGGGCTCTTTTCATTAAGCCATGCTGCTTCTCACATCCCACCTCAGTTGGTCGAAACAGCAGGCATAATGGATAGAGCACGGGCCTGGGAGTCAGAACATCATGGGTTCTAATCCCAGCCCCACCACTTGTCTGCTTTGTGACCTTGAGCAAGTCACTTCGCTTTTCTGGGCCTCAGTGACCTCATCTGTAAAATGGGGATTGAGACTGTAAGCCTTGGTGCTTAGTAAAGTGCCTAGCACCTAACGCTTAACAAATACCATAATTATTATTATGATTATATGGACCTACACTTGATCTTGTCATCTCCAATGGCTCATCTCTAATCTCTCCCAAGTGCCTCACAATTTTCTGTTCACAACCATCAAAACTGACACCTTATGTCAGCCCCTGCCCCTCTAATTCATTCTTACCACTTATTGCAATCTCCATATCCTAGATCTGCTCTGCTTAACCTGGGGCAACTCACCTGGACTCCAACAGGCATTTATTGCAGGTACTGAAGGCCTCTGAGAGGCCTTTCCTCACTAAGCCCTCTTTTCCTCTTCTCCCTCCCTCTCTCTTCTGTGTCACCTTGACTTGCTCCCTTCATTGACCCCCTCTCCCAGACCCACAGAACTTATGTACATATCTGTCATTTATTTATAGTAATGTCCATCTTCCCCTGTAGACTCTAAGTTCGTTGTGGGCAGGGACTGTGTCTGTTATAGTGTTATATTCATTCATTCAATCATATTTATTGAGGGCTTACTGTGTGCAGAGCACTGTACTAAGCGCTTAGAAAGTATGCACTTAGTATAATTTGGCAACAGATAGAGACAATCTCTACCCAACAATGGGCTCACAGTCTACAAGGGGGAGACTGACAATAAAACAAAACAAGTAGACAGGTATCAATGCATCAAAATAAATAGAATTATAGATATATATACAGGTGTACTCTCCCAGGTGCTAAGTACAGGGCTCTGCAAACAGTAAGCACTCAATAAATACAATTGACTGGACTCCCTCCCATCTCTAGATGGAGAAGTTTATGCCCTCAGGTCCACCCTCTCCACTAATCACAATTCCCGTGACCCACTCCCTTCGTTATTCTCACAGTTCCAACCTAGAGAGTGGATGACTTTCACAAACCACTTCCTCCATTCCTTCACTTGGGCAGCTGATGGAAATGAAGTCTTCATGCTGACTTCACTTTCAACAAATTCACCATTTCATATTTTTAACTCATTTTTTGAAGTGGCATTTGTTAAGCATACTATTTGTCAAGCACTATTCTAAATGCTAGAGTAGATTCAAGTTTATTAGGTTGGACACAGCCCCTGTCTTACACGGGGCTCACACTCAGTTCAACTCAACACCTCTATTTTTCTTGCATCCTAGACTCACATGCCCTCAACCCCCACTAGCTCTTCCAAGCCTTCAACAACCTCTTGACCACAGACCACAGTTCTGCCTCCTTTCTAAGCCCTCCTAAAATAATTCCACCTCCAGCAAACTTATTTATCTGCTAAGCACTTATGCATCTATTTCAGAGACATATTATTGAGCATAATGACGTTATCGTGCACTTAATGTGTGCAGAGTACTATACTAAGCTCTTAGGAGGGTGTAATAAAACCGAATTGGTAGATGTGTTCCCTGCCCACAACTAGGTTACAGTCTAAAGGGGGATACGGTCATTAATATAAATAAATAAATCACAGATATGTACATAAGTGCTTGGCGGCTGAGAGGGGACGATTGAAGGATTTAGGGAACCTGTTTGCTAATTCTGTTACATTGTACTCTCCCAACCACTTAGTACAGTGTTCTGCACATAGTAAAGGTTCAATAAATACCAGTGATTGATTGATGAAAATCCAAGTGTGGGGGGAAACAGAAGGAAGTGGGAGAAAAGGAAATGAGGGTTTAGTCAGGAAAAGCCTCTTGGAGGAAATATGCCTTTGATAAGGCTTTGAAAGTGGGGACAGTGATCATCTGCTTGGTTGTGAAGGTGGGGGGCATTCCAGATCAGATGCAGGGCGTGGGTGAGAGGGTTGGCATTAGAAGAGCGAAGTGTATAGGCTTGGGTTGTAATAGTGGAGTAGCGAGGTAGGGTAGGAGGAGCAAGGTGATTGAGTGTTTTAAAGCCAATGGTAAGGAGTTTCTGTTTGATGCGTTAGTGAATGGACAACCACTGGAAGTTCTAGAGGAGTAGGAAACATGGATTGGATGTTTTTGTTGAAAAATGATCCAAGCAGCAGGGTGAAGTATGGACTGGACTGGGAGAGTCAGGAGGCAGGGAGGTCAGCAAGTCTGTAATCACGGCGGGATAGGATCAGTGTTAAGATTAACGTGGTAGCAGTTTGAATGGAGAGGAAAGGGTGGAGTTTAGCAGTGTTGTGAAGGTTGAACTGAGAGTATCTGGGAGCAGACTGAATATGTGGGTTGAATGAGAGAGGTGATTTGGGGATAACACCAGGATTTCAGACGGGAGAGAGGGAGAGTGGAGGTGCTGATGGGAGTGACAGTACTCCAACAATTACTACTACTGCCTAGGGGATAGAGCACAGGCCTAGGAGTCATAAAGACCCGGGATTAGAATACCACATCTGTAAAATGGGGACTAACGCTATGTCCAGACTGATTTGCTTGTATCTACCCCAGTACTTAGTACAGTGCCTGACACATAGCACTTAAGAAATATGCCAATTATTATTATTATTCCTAATATTCTGACAATTACTTTCTCTCCCTTCAAAGCCTGATTGAAGGCACACCTCCTCTAAAAGGCCTTCCCTGACTAAGCCCTCCTTTCCTCTTCTCCATATATTTTATACATAGCCCTTACTTGCTCCCTACTTTCATCCCCCCTCCCAGCCCCACAGCACTTATGTCCATATCTGTAATTTATTTATTTATATTAATGTCTGTCTTCCCCAATAAATATGATGAATGAATAAATCAACATTATAGAAGCTCAAAGACAGAGCAGCCATCAACAGTGCTTTGGTCACAAGCCAGTTGTCGCTTTCCATTCTGTGCTGAGCTCCCAGTATCATGTGCTTCACCAAGCATTTCCAATGTGAAATCCCCTGCCTTCAAGCCACTGGATTTCAATCCATTAATGGCATTTATTGAGCACTTATTGGGTGCAGAGCACTGTACTAAACACTTAGGAGAATGCAATAAAATGGAGCTGGTAGACACAATCCCTGCCCTCAAGGAGCTTACTGTCTAGAGGGGGAGACAGGTATTAAAATAAATTACAGATCAGGAAAATGGCAAAATATAGGGATATGGACATAAGTGCTGTCGGGCTGGAAGTGGAGTGAGTATCAAAGTGATTAAGGGGTAGAGATCCAAGTGCAGAGATGAAATAGAAGTGAAGGTAAGTATTTCGGGAAATGAGGGCTCGGTTGGGGAAGGCCTCTTGAAGGAAATGTGATTTTAATAAACCTTCAAATGTAGGAGAGTGGCAGTGTGTTGGCTATAAAGCGGGAGGGAGTTCCAGGCCATTGAGGGGACATGGGTAGGGGTTTAGCAATAGGCAAGAGGATTCATCCTAATAACAACAACAATAATAATAATGATATCTGTTAAACACGGTACTAAGCCCTGGGGTAGATACAATAAAATCAGGTCCCACATGGGGGTCACGGTTTGAGTAAGAGGGAGAACAGGTATTGAATCCCATTTTGCAGGTAAAAGATGTATCTTTAGGATTCAACTGCTCAGATTTGAGGTTCCCAATTTGGTCATTGATGATAATCACAATGAATCATTAAAAGAGCTTTTGAAAGTGGGCTGGGCATTATCCCTTTCCTGCCATGTCTAAACAAGGAGCCTTTTCCAAATCCATGGAGATGAGGAAGGGAAGCTGAAGCTGAAAGTTTTCATTCCAGCAAGCAAAACGCACTCTGAGCCCCACTGGCTGACAGTAGACCAGAACGTTTTTGAGCTCAACACTCTCTTTCCCTTCAGTTATCCTGCTAAGGTTCAACCTCTGAATGAGATTAAAGAATAGGTACCTGAGAGATGGTTGCAAAATGTGATTAAGTGATGTCTTGGCTGTCACAGAACCACTCAAGTATTAACAAAGTAGACATGATAGCAAAGCAAAGTTCAAACTCATACATAAAGAAATGAAAGAGGTCTAGAATGAAGTGGCACAGGATGACAAACCTCCACACAAAAAAAATCCCACCTTTAAATCAGAAGCATCATTCTTTCGGACATCCCTCACCAGTGGGTTGGAGTTCAATAGAACAACCATTTCCCACTGTCTCCAAGCAACCTGTTGTTACTGCTCAAGAAAGAATACTAGACAAGGTGGGCCTCTGATCCTTCATTCAAACATAGTTATTGAACTTTACTGTGTGCAAAGCACTGTACTAAGTTCTTGGAAGAGTACAAAAAGAAATAAACAAATACATTCCCTGCCCACATTGAGTTTATAGTCTAGAGGGGGAGACAGATATTAATCTGATCCTCAGTTGCCAATTCCCTGGAGTCAAGTGTACCCTCAGACAGCAGATCCAGATTCCCAGCTGTGCTCATCTCACATCTCTGACAACCACGATAACTACAATAATCAATATTGATCAAGGGTTCACTTTGCGACCTAAACACTTCAAATCAGGATTGAAAATTGGTAAAAGCATAGCCTTCTTGCTTGCTGGCCAGAGTAGAATGCTCCACACACAGTAAGCGCTCAATAAATATCACTGAATGAATAAACTGTCCCCTCAGAGTCTTCTACCTCCATTAAAATCCTTGCCTCATTTCTGCCCTTCCACTCAAAATGAAAGTTTGGTGCCTATGTAAGTAATAGCTCTGCTTATACACAGAAGCAGAATTAGAAAAGGGGCTTCTTCCAGGGAACAGCCTCTAAGAGAAGCAGCGTGGCTCAGTGGAAAGAGTCTGGGCTTTGGAGTCAGAGGTCATGGGTTCGAATTCTGGCTCGGCCACTTGTCAGCTGTGTGACTTTGGGCAAGTCACTTAACGTCTCTGTGCCTCAGTTACCTCATCTGTAAAATGGGGATTAAGACTGTGAGGCCCACGTGGGACAACCTGATTCCCCTGTGTCTAACCCAGCGCTTAGAACAGTGCTCGGCACATAGTAAGCGCTTAACAAATACCAACATTAAAGAGAGAAGGTATAATAGGATCTCAACTGTAAGCTCATTGTGGGCAGGGAACGGATTGACCAACGCCGTTATGTTGTACTCTCCCAAGTGACTTGTACAGTGCTCTGCACACAGTGAGCACTGGGTAAATATGATTGCTCTCAGAGAAATAAGCAGATCACCTTGTTGGAGTTCTGAGTTGACTAATAATGAAAAGGCTAGTTCCTCAGCATTTGACGAAGACAGAGGGAGAGAAAAAGAGGGGGAGAGAAAGATGGAGAAAAAAATGGGAGAAGGGTAGAGGAAGTAGAGGAAATGAGAGAGAGAAAAAGATGGAGGAAAGAAAAACAAGAGAAAGGCAGAGAAAAAGGAGGAAAAGGAAAGAGAACAAGAAAAGAAGAAGGGGGGAAAGGAAGAAATAACATTCTCAAATGCCCTCTCATCTTTCTTTTCCCCCCGAGTGCCTAGTATTGCTCTCTGTAATTAATTATGGCATTTATTAAGCACTTGCTTTACACCATGCACTGTGCTAAGCACTGGAGTACACGTAAGACAATTAGTTTGGACACATTTCCCATGTAGGACTCAAAATCTGGGAAGGAAGTCGAGCAAGTACCTTATTCCCATTTTACAGATGAAGAAATAGGCTAGTAGCAGAACTGAGACAAGGACCTGGGATTTCCGACTCCTTCCTAACCGTGCTGCTGGGTAACCATCTCACCTTTCTCCTCCTTCTCCTCCTACTCCTCTTCTGACTCATTCAGCCAATCATATTTATTGAGCACTTACTGGGTGTAAAGCATTGTACTAAGAGCTTGAGAGAGTACAATATACAACCAACGAACACATTCTGGTGCCCCAGTCACCAGTTATCTCATCTTTCCTGGGGTGGCACCCAGCCAGAGGCTCCCCATGACCCTAGACCTGGCGTGGATGAGCTGTCAGAGCAGCCACGTGCCCTCTGTCTGCCACTGCCAACCACTGCCTAAGCCAGGAAGGAGAATGACACCCCACCGCTGCATCAGCTGAGACGCCGTCCCCCCGACTGTAGCAGCAGATGCCACATCCATTTGTGGGTCGGGGCGACTTAACCCAGCCCTGGGGCCACTGCCCCTAATTGATAATGATGGAGAGCAGGGGCAACACAGGAGCAGTGCTGCCTAATGGATAGCGCGTGGGCCTGGAAGTCAGAAGGACCTGGGTTCTAATCTTAACTCTGCCACAATCATTCAATCAGATTTTTTGAGTGCTTAGTGTGTGCAGACCACTGTACTAAGTGTTTGGAAGAGTGCAATACAAAAATAGACACATTTCCTGTCCACATTGAGCTTACAGTCTAGGGGAGGCAACAGACATTAATATAAATAAATGTCTGCTGTGTGGCCTTCAGCAAGTCACTTCATTTCTCTGGGCCTCAGTTACCCATCTGTAAATTGAGGATTAACAATAATGATAATAATAATGTTGGTATTTGTTAAGCACTTACTATGTGCAGAGCAGTGTTCTAAGCGCTGGGGTAGATACAGGGTAATCAGGTTGTCCCACATGAGGCTCATAATCTTAATCCCCGTTTTACAGATGAGGTAACTGAGGCAAAGAGAAGTTAAGTGACTTGTCCACAGTCACACAGCTGACAAGTGACAGAGCCGGGATTCGAACCCATGACCCCTGACTCTCAAGCCCGTGCTCTTTCCACTGAGCCATGCTCATGTGAGCCCAAACTGAGACAGGGACTGTGTCCAACCTGATTAACCTGTATATACCCCAGTGCTTAGAACAGTGCTTGGCACATAGCGAGCGCTAAACAACTACCGTAATTATTATTAATTATTGTTAGGCAGGGATGAGATGCAGTAGACAGCGCTGGAACCAACAAGAGCCCAGCCACACACACAGCCTGAGGAAGAAAATTGATCCCCACAAATTAAGGGGATCAGGGGCCGTGATCTCCAGATAGGGACAAAGGGTGAGATTTTCCTCTTAACGTCACCTTTGGCATCTTGCCAGCTCCAAGGGGCAGGATGGGGCAGCAGCTACGGCTGCTCATCCTGCTCAAAAAGCCGATGGGTGCAAACAAAGCTCAGGTCATAGGCTCAGGTATGGGCACGACGGTCCCCTTCACCGCACAGAGTCAGACTACCAGCACTGAACAATAATAATAGCAATAAAAATGGTACTTGTTAAGCACTCTCTATGTACCAAGCCCTGTTCTAAGAGTGTACTCATTCATTCATTCAGTTGTATTTATTGGGCACATACTATGTGCAAAGCACTGTACTAAGCACTTGGGAGAATACAATACAATAATAGACACATTCCCTGTCCACAGTGAGCTTACTGTTTAGAGGAGGGAGACAAACATGAATACAAAGAATCACTTATGACTAATAATAATAATACTTTAATAATTAATAATACTAATACTAACAGTACTTTAATAATTAATAATACTAATAATAATATTTTAATAATTAATAATAATTTAATAATAAATCCATAAATAAATGGAGATCTTCTCACACATTCATTGAATGAGTCACTTGAGAAAAATGGACAAGAGTAGCCTACCTATATAATTACTTATAAGGCAATCTTGAAAATGCGTAAACAACTTTGAAGACCCAATAATAGGAGGTGTGGTATTTGTTAAGTGTTTATTTTGTGCCAAACACTCTACTGAGCATTGAGATAAGAAAGAAAATCATATTGGACAGAGTGTCTGTCCCACATGGGGCTCACTTTCTAAGTAGGAGGGAGAACAGGTAATTAACTTTCATTTTACAGATGATGAAACTGAGATAAGCTAAATGTCTTGCCCACAGTCACAGCAGGCAAGTGGTGGAGCCGAAATAAGAACCTAGGTCCTTTGACTCCCAGGCTCGTGCTATTTCCACTTGGTCATGCTGCTTTGCAATGAAGCAAAACATCAGTTTGCCACAGAAGACGACAGTTGGGTACTCAGTCACAAGTCCAAGTCAGCCTGCCAACAGCAATTAAAGGTGGGGCAAAGTGCCTTAGCGCAGAAGTTTGGGGAAGTTGGTAATATCAAGAGGGAGAATAAAACAGCACTAGATGCTGTAACAAATAGGATAGTGAACCAAAGGCAATATTCCCATGATACAGAAAACAATGTGAGTCACTCCCTGATGATCTTTCATGCTTATCAAATTTCACTTTCAGTAGCCTCATCGTCGAAATCTAAGGAAAGCTTTGTGTGTGTGTGTGAGTGTGTGTGTATGTATGTTTTCAGGGTTCGAGGAGAGGGAGGTATTGAAAATAGATGCCCACTGGGGGGCAGGAATAGGTTGGTACAAGGAAGGAAGATCTGTTCTTGAGCCAAGAAGCTACCATCACACTGCAGCCAGCCCTGCTGGGTACAAATCTGATGCTCTGACAATCTCACCCACATGCCAGCAATACTTTCTGAAGACAGACACACACATACATCACACTAGAACCGTGAGTACAGAAAACAGATCCAAGTCAATCAATCAGTGGTATTTATTGAGCACTTTCTGCATGCAGAACACTTGTACTAAGCACTTGGGAAACCACTTAGTAATGCAGCTTTCTAGTTAAGGTAGATTGAGTCTCCTGTGTCATTGTGGGGAGGAAACATGTCTACCAACTCTGTTATTTTGTACTCTCCTAAGCACTCAGTACAGGGCTATGCACACAGTAAGCGATCAATAAATATGAGTGATTGAACGACTGAGTTTGTGCAGCGGTAGTGTCTTGGAATCGAAGGACAACGTTAAATGTATGACTACATATAGATCAACTGATGTTAAGGTAAGAATGATAAACTCTGCCTATTCATAGAACTCTTCAAGGAACAGTTGCAAGGGTCAGATCTAAAGCTAAGAGCGAATTCAAAAGATTCACAGTGTGTCAAATGAGATTTGGAACAATTTGCCTTCTATCTAACCAAGAATAGTGGCATAGGACCAGAATGGAAGAAGGAAACATTTTCCACCCACAATATTCAGGCATCAACAAAAGTAGGACATCACAGTAATGGTGCTTTATAAATCAATGCTAGGTTTCAAATGTTTTCCAAACTTCTTTCAAATCATAGCTTTAAAGAGTCACCACACACAGCCACATTTCCACAGCTACAGCTTTTGCTGTCCATGGCTGAAAGGAACAGGTGCACTTATAAATAATACATTCACACTGTAACAGAGATCTTATGACCTGGGCAGAGCTAATTTGTGGAGATTTCCGGTATGAGCAGGGAACAACAAGACCAATTTCAGCCACATTTTTTTTGTTTCGCTAGTGCTTAGAAATGATTTCCTGGAACAAAATGGGTACAGAACTCGGTACCCAAACCACTTGTCTCTGAGTCTTCTTCACTGCTCAACCTTAACTTTCTTCTGTGTGGTCCCCCAGCCTGTAGGGACTGGTTACGCTTCAAGAACTGGACAAGTGGCTGCTCTGCCCTGCCGTGATGATCCTAAATTTGGCTTCCTTACTATAGGAAGAATTACGGAGAGGTCTAAAATGTGTTCTTTGGTGAACTGGAATCCACATTTGAAATAGTGAAAACAGGCACGTTCCTCAGTAACACACAAAATTAGGGCAAGACAGAAAAGAATCATGCAGTTGGCTTAGTGAAAAATCAAGCAGCAGTTCCTAAGAGTTGTAAAAGCTCAGCTTCTCCTCTCTACTTCTGTTAGAGTTTCAGAGAGTCCAGGTGTATGGAGTACATTAATCAATCAACCAAAGGAATTTATATTTGATCTATTCAGACCAATCTATCAGTTGTATTTATTGTGTTGCTTGCACAGCAGATTATTAAGTGCTTGAAAGAGTACAATACAACAGAACAGGAAACAAATTCCCTGCCCACAAGAAGCTTAAATAGTGCTAGAGGGGGAATTACTTGCTTTTGCAGCTCTGAGACAAGAGCATTAGTAGAATGAGGTAGAGAGGGGTGTAGTGGGGAAATGCTGAACAACCAGAAGAATGCAGCCAATAGAAAGCCTCTGGGCCTCTTGAGAAATATTCAATTAGGAGCATTCCCAGTCATTCATAACAACAGATGGCACTGGCCTGGTCCAGATGGAACTGAAATCATCAAGTTGGAGTGGACCTTCTTTGTCCACCACAGCTCAATCTGGGTCCCAATCCATGGGCTCGAACTAGGACTGGATGGATGTCAGCTTTGGAATTAGTCAAGCATTCTAAATCCCCATGTCTCCTTCAGGAAGTGCAGACAAGAGCAATTCAACAGTGCTTTTCCCAAACAGTGTTCAATAAATACTACTGACTGTGACAATTTAGGGAGTTAAAGAGAATGTTTGCAAAGTTTATCATTTTTGAAAATGTACTTGAAGGGTAAGGCTAATAAGGCTAATAAAGACAAAGTGATGTTTCAAACACAACAGATACAACTTCAGAGATATTAGGACAAAAAAAAAGAGCTAGGAAACAAGTCAACAGCATAAAGCAATTCATTCTCTAAATTCCCAAATCTCTTAATCAGCCAATTTAGCTCAGATGAAAAAGTTGGCTCTCCAGTTGTGACAACTGAATCCAGCCTGGATTTTGTGACTGCATCTGTACTAATCTTTTAACCTGTCCTCTCTCTTTTATAACACAGGTTGTTTTCAAAAAACTAGCAGGAGCCAGACCCAAAAACTTAGCTGTACTTCAGCCCTATTAGAAAAATGTTCTCTTTATACTTATTTGAATGGCCCAACCCATGATTTTTCCACATATTACATCCCTTTGTGGCAGCCACTGCATTACAAAAGAGAAAATTAAAGAAAAATATTTCCACTAGCTCCTTTTTGGAATGCATCTTAACAAATAGGGAATTTTCTTATGGGACCCTGATTTAATTTCTTATCTTGAAGTCCATCTTCCCTCCCAAATGCCATTCCAAGCTGAATATTCTCTGGGTTTCCTCAGAATCTGAAAATGGCTAGTTTCAGTTCTCCTTCATCTTTGTTTTAAACAGAAATGTGCTATCCGCCCCTGGTTCTACCAGATAGGTTTCGAGCCACAATGGCTCAGCTTCTTTTTACTAGTTGGCCCTTCAGATTGTGAACAGTGTGAGACTCTTAAGTGTTACAGGTTGAATGGTGATATTTCTAGTATTTGCATTGATGGAGGAGACCTAAGTTTACTCTCTGGCTGCAAACGCCATTTAAAGGCATTTCAAAATTCACTGTCCCTTTCAAATGCATGAAGCAAAAGTCTACCTCAGACCTCTGTGAGTGTTTAGGGTTTTGGCACAATTTTTGAGCTTGGTCCCTCAGGCATATATTTACTTCCTCTTCCTGCTTGGAGACCAGACTCCCATTATGGGAATAATTATGAGTGAGTACACATGATGAGAGGCCAGTTTCTCATCCTTACAATCTAGGGGGAATGGACAGGATATTACACATGATAAAAATCTGGCTCACAG